>NC_088099.1:93257819-93597819 GCF_036370855.1 Dromaius novaehollandiae | reverse complement strand
CATTAAGGGTGCACACAGAATTAAGCACTTTATCTTAGTTGTGATCACAATGTTCAGCCTATATTAAAACAAATACTATGTCCTGATGTGTATGCAACTTCCCCCCCTCTAGACATGCATCGTCGTAGAGCTAAGATCTCAGGTCGCATGACTCATGGTGGTTACTGAGCCATCAGTACTTACAGAAATACATAAGATTTCAATTATATAAATTAAGTGTTCTATATCCAAAACCACACAGAACATCTGTTTTTCTGTACTTGCTCTGGATAAAGAGAATACTAGCCTGCTAAAAGCCACCTGTAAAGCATGCAACAATCCAAATAAAAGATAACATAAAAGATCAGAAGAGTGTATTTCAAAAATGCTAATACAGAGCAGGTCTCAAAGACTGTAGCTTCTGACATTTCAAACAGACATCTTTAATGACAATAACTTTTAAAAAATATAATGAATATACTTTGAACATATTCATCACAAAAATTTCCATATTCCTCCTTACATAATTATTTTCAGTAATAAAAAAGAGAAGATTCAAAGAAATATGAAAAGAACTATTCAAATTACAGAAAAGGATGCAAGCATCCAAACAATTGATTTAGCTTTAAAAGAAAGATTAGAATGCCTCTTGATCATGACTTCAAGCATCTATCAGGGCAAAACCACCCAAATCTAAAACGCTCTGATCTATTTAATCTTCAGCTGGCCAAAGAAAGTAAATTTCAAAGTGAGTAACTTTCGGAACAGCTAACTATCTGAAATGGTTGATTCTCCACATAGGTGAAGTCTTGATTTAAAGGCTGACTCCTTAAGATATATGCTCAAGTTCAGCTATGCATTACTGGACTTGGAAGAGTGATGGAGGATAGTCAGGCCCTTGTTATGCAGGAAGTTGGACCAGGCGATTGCAGTTGATCTCAGGATACAAAGTAGCAGTGCAATTTAACTTTCAGACTCTCCTGGACCAGGGGAGAAATAGAAGTGACTACAATGACTCTGTTCTTGACAAGAACTCCTTTACTGAGTGATGTAAGAATAACACAAGTAAAAACCAAGAAACTAAATCCTTTCAATACATGCAGTATTCAGAACAGTCATCTGTGAAAGAGGTTCCCTTAACCAACACCTTAAAAGAACTAAGGTTTTAGTTCCAAGGAAATCAGGGGATGCTCCTGCCTGTTTTGAGATTAAAGTTTTAATGAGACAATAAAAATAATTAAAAAAAAATCAATCCTTAAACTTTAAAAACATGCACTATGTATTACAAATTTAAATAGTATGACACCCTCCTTATAAGGAGGGAACCAAAATCATACTAAATTTCAACAAATGTAAGAACCAACAGCCAACTGACCCAAGTAAAATAAGGCTTCAGCTGTAATTCTACTATTGTTTTTTCCTGTAGTTTAAATTATACTAAAATACAACTGATCTATTTTAACTTCCAAGCTTGACTTCACATCTGAGTATACATGTCCATGCAGCTATGAACAATTAATGGATTTTAACACACATGAATAGAATGTTTGGAAAGACAAAGTGAAGAAAATATATAAAAGAATTAGAACAAGATGCAAATACATATTAAACACAGTGTACGCCTACCAGACATACCCAGCATGTAACACAGAATGTTTTTCAGCTGATATATAGGAAACATGAATATAATCCTTGAAGACAAACAAGATAAAAATTTTTCCAAAGTCACTTAGCCAAGTCACTTAGCCAAGAGGCTAGGTGTACACTAAATCTACCACAGCCAATCTGACAACAACGTTAATGGACTGAAATGTATATCAATACAGTATGTAACAAATATCATAATAAAAGTCAGAATTATAGCAGGTTTTTTTAAGAAATAATGTGCATCTTAAAAATATTCTATTTTATGCTAGTAAAAATACAATCAGACAGACTGTTTATTCTTATATAATAAGGAAATGCAAGCATCTCTAACTTACTCTCCAAGTAAGTTTGAGAATGATAAACAAATGGCTTAGTAATGTCTGAAACTGAAATGATTTAATTCTAGATTACTATTTTTGCAACTCACAATACTCTGTACCCACTTACTACCTCCCTTAGAAGTCCCCTCACTTCTAAAGTACTATAAAATATCCAACTGCCAGGAGAACTATTTAATTCATAAGCTTACTACTCATTGATTTTGTAGACTACTTTTCAAACAATTGTTAAAAGTATTAAATAAAGATATTAGGCACACTTGACCTTCTATACGGTCTGTATTTCAGCTCCAAGTTATGAGAACTGTAAATTTTAAGGATGCGCATGTGCATCTTTATTCAGGAATGTATGTAGAACATAGTTCCACAATTAAGTTTAAAGGTTTCACTCCCCCAAAAATACACTGATGAAAATGTATTACCTTTTGTAGAACGATAAAACATCAAATGTTTGGACACATACATTTTACCCCAAATCATGCTTTTTGGTCTAGTCAGCTACAGGTGGGGAAAAAAAGTATTTCTGGGGGATAAGCAACACATTTTTGCCATACCATAGCTTGATTTACTTTAAAGGAGTTCCGTGGGCTGTTTTGTGAGATTAATCTGTTCCTGGGACCACTGCAGAAATGGCCTACTCCACTACTGATCCTTCCTAAAATGCCAGTATGAAGTGATTGAATTGCTGTACCGAATTCAGAAGCATTCTCATTTAAAACCTGCTAAAACAGAACAAAGTCCAAATAAACTTTAAGTTGGAGTCTCCCAAATGTGAAGTGAAATCTCAGATCATCATCAAGTAAAATTCTTGGTGAAAACAACAAAAGAGTAGTAACTAAAAATATGTAGTAACAAAAATGACATAACTCTGATTTAGACAGGCTTATGGCTAGTGACTCACATTCTGGAACAGACAATTATTTTCCTCTTATATTCTTATAAGAGGGAATAGGCTGAACATCGGAGTTTTACAGCTATGAGTAAAGTCTTCGGCTTAGTGAAATCAATGGAAGAGTTTGTCACTAACTCTAAAGTATACAGAAGAGGATTTTACCCAGCACTGCATATACTTTGCCTTGCAATAGGACTGTAAGAAAAAGTGGAACCTGGTGATGCAGAAGATAACTAATTCAACATCCATGTATCGAGTTCATAGTACTATTAACATATAAAAGACAATCTACTCATTTCAGTAGTTGAGCAGCAATTAGTTTGACTGAGTCAGGTGGTGTATAGTGATGCATTCCATCTTGTTATATGCTTCAGCTACAAAATTATATGTAGCCTGAGAAGATCTATCAGGTGACTGCATATGCCAATTTCCTAACACATCTAATGGTTGCTTTCAGAAGAAATCTCAAGTCGGGGTGCAGGTTATTCCAGGACATTTTTAACTTGTGAACTGATAGCACGTCACATTATGGAGCAACTTTTACTCTAACCCAGGGATACAACAGCAAAGCAGATAAACAAGTGATGATCTAGTTATGTTATTTTCTGGATGCTAAAGAAAATACATTAGGATCAGGTCTGCTCTAAGGCTAAGGACATCATGTGCGCACAAACCCAATAGTAACAGTATTTCAGATATACTAGCACTCTAACACTAAGTTGGACATCATTTCTCATACAACACCTTAGATTCACCACTTTAGGTTACTGAATTTTTCTTCCTCTGATCTCTTGTGACTTGGTTTCCCATTTGTAATATTATCATTTTATTACTTTCGGAGAAAAGAATATAAAGGCGAAGACTATAAAAAAATAAACTGCTATTTGAGAAGCACAGGTATTGCAGATAAGAATGCCCTGAGTCCATGAAAATTACAATTGCCTCTTCAGACAACAGCTGAATAGCATGCAGGAAATACAGTATGAGACCGTACAAGAAAACCAGAACAACTCATTAAGTTGTTTTGTACCTAGCAAATTCTGTCCACCTGCATGCTCAAACAAGTCAATCAACTTCCAAGTGTTTACTGAGACTTTGCTCTCCACTTCCAATGTATGTTTCTCATTGTTTTACAGTGATATAAATGTAGTATTTCTTCTAGTTTTCTATAAATAAGTAAAACTGAAAACCTTAATTCCACTATGTGTAACTATACTTTTTTCACACTAGTCATCATGAGGATTGAAATCTTTAGTTCCCCACTTTGCTGTTTCAGTTAATGGAGTTACTGGTGACAATACAAGTAGATATTCATGCTGGCTGCTCACAGTGAAGGAAGGACACAAATCTTGCTATCAGTTTGCCAAGACATCGATCAGAGTTTCCAGGTGTCAACATTCCTGGGTTTTGAAAGAACAATAGTGGCTTCTCTGCCATTCCACCCTTCCTTGGAAAGACTTCCTTTGCTGTCCTTCTTATCTGACACCATTCTGCCGATCCTCACCAAGACACTCAAGTCTTTGGGAGAGGTTGTTCAGTCAGCGCTACTGCATTATTAACTGAAACAAACTAAGTATGAGAATTCCCCTATGAATATAAAGGAATTGATAGGATCAGGACTATTTGCAGATACATGGAATGCAGTATTAGCACTTTTCTCTTAATGAGCTCTCTTCTCTCAGCAAAAGAAAGAAAGTAGCAAGAGATGGGACGCAGAGGAAGGAGAAACTTAGAGGTAAGCACGCAGTTAAGTACTTCCTTGGACTGAGGTTCTGGTTAGAGAAGGTAAACTAAGTTATTTTGACTACTTACTACCTGCAGGTGAGAACTTTCTTTATATTGTCGCATATGAGAGGAACTCTTAAGAGTATTAAGCACAGCAGAGCTAACTCCAATAAAAAGAAAGTGCTACATAACTTTTGCTTGTTAACTAACTTTTTCTTCTTTTAAATTGCTCTGTGTCCTAAGATCTATAAATCCTTGAAACATCTCATTAAGAGATACATAGCAGTTTTTTACAGAGGTTATGCTTCTATTCTAGGCCCTACATGTAAAACAATCATAGAAAGTTATTTCTGTCTCCCTTGTCAAATGGACTATGAAGAATATCAAATGGCCAATTTAAGAAGAAAAAACATGCAAGAGAAGTTATTTGGCTCTCAGGGCAGCAGCGTGGCAGCAGAATAAAGTCAATGCATTTCTAAGGCCTTTCTGAAGCCCTCTGGGGAATAGCAACTATTGTTTTTATTGTCTGATGGTGTTTCCATGGGGTTTCCAGTTCTCCTTCCTCAGTCTATATCTTACATGTAAGATATATGAGGCGATTCTCCTTCTGTTAAGGAGAAGAACAGTGGTATGGTAGAGAAAAGTTACTACTGTTAATATATGTACTCATGAACACAGAAATGCAAGTCTGACTCAGTAACATCAATCTTAGAGGTGGAACTGATGAGAACAGTTTGCTAGTGCAACCACAGTATGTTGGACAACCAAACTTGAGGACATTCAAAAAACCTGTCAATGCAAGAAAAACGCATATTTTGAGTACTGGAAATCCTAAGCTGACAGGGTAAATTTGTGGTGATGTGGTATGGGTTTCCAGAATGATATGAATCTGCTCCAGCCACTGTTTCACTCCAAATAGAAGAAATTGGGGGGGGGGGGGGGGCGGGGGGGAGGCTGCAGAGGGGTGTTTTTGTTTATAGGAACTACTTTCAAAAAAATATCCTCATAAAATGGGGGGGAGGGAAGAGAGAAGCAGCAGCAGAGAGAAACATTTTACATGTAGAAAGGTAGATCTGATCAGCAAAACACCAAGAAGAAAAGTTTTCCAGCAGTGGAGAAATAGGCAAAGCAATCTTACCTAAGTTTACTAGAATAAAACCATTTATTATTTCCGGCTCATCAGTGAACCTGTTTTCAAGTAAACCAGGTCAACAAAAAGCAGAAAGCAACACCAGTTCTCAGATTTTCATCTATTAAAAAAAAAAATTACAAATCATCAAAGCACCAGCCACTAGACATGCAGTGTTTAGCTTTCAGGCTATCTAATAGTTAGGGAAAAGAATAAACAATATTACTATTTTTATGAACATTGAATGGTTACTATGAAGTTTTACATCTGATATTAAAACATTACAGCAGATGTAGATTTCCATCATATAAGGCAAAAAAAAAAAAAAAAAAGTGTTTTGAATGCTCCTTACAAGGATTAGCAATATAAAAACTGTTTTTGTACTAATCTCAAGCACACTAGGCAGATTAAATGCTGTATCTCCTTAACAGACCCTATTCATTTCTCAGTAGTTCTACTTATAATAATTTCTACTCATTTAGATACAGCTCAACACAGATTCTGAATACGTATTTACTGCATAGGTCAAATCATTTTAAGGTTTCAGTCTTAGTATGCAAAATATATTCCCTCAAAATCATTTCCTTCTCTCTCCAAGTACATCTTGCTTTTTCACCTTTACCTGCAAAATCTGTTTCTGATGATGGATACAGGACTACTTTCACAGAAGTGCTGTCCTAGCAAAGTTGCTTTCTACAAACAACAAAACTACAAAAGCAGTTATAAATTTAGATAAAAACTACTCTGCACTTTAAATAGTAAGAATGAGGACATTGCAAAATGCGAGAGAAAATAAATAAATAATCTTAGTTTGTTAATTTCCCCCTTGGTTAATTAACACCTATAAATGACCTTTAGCATTGACAAGTCCAACTTCATCCAGAAAGCCAAGGTTTAAGCACATCTATCCAAATAGGATTGATTACTGATTACAGCATTGTGAAGAGCACAATTCAATCTGATTTTTTTTTTCCTTTAAAGGCTGGAACTGCATTCCATAGTAAGCTGACGTGACTGCCAATGAGGTAGAATGCATAGAGTCATTACACTACAATAATGTTGATGTTACCATTTCTACATTTATCTAAAGCACAAAACGTATATCATTTTAGACTGAAATTAAACCTTGCCAGACATAATTTTTCTTTATATTGTTTGGAATTAAAAACATATTAAATTGATCCATTATGAAAATTCTCTTTTCCCTCTCTGCATTTTTCAGACCATGTCTGCATCCTTAGGCAATGAAACCATTTTTACAATTGTAATAAAACAAAAGTGTTGAATTTAAGTTAAGAAAATTGTTGCCTGAATGACTAAATAGTTCAAACATAATAAATTCTAAACTTAACATACAAACAAACTGCATGCTTGAACAGGTACATACATTTCACAATTTTTGATATATAAGATTACTTAAACTTATTTCAATTTTAGTCTTCTGCTCAGTGCTTACAGAACAGGTTTGCAAATTTGCCAGAGAAATCCAGTTTATAGTACAAAGTACAGCAGCAATGTTACCCTCCAATAAGAAATAGGATTGAAGCATCTATCTTACAATTGTATTTCAAAGAAGAGCCTAATAATGAAAGTTACACGCCCATGTATTTCTTGCTAGTTCCTTGCCATTGAAGTTTCAGTTTGGCAGTGTAAATTGAGACACTCAGATCTGTGTTTGCTTTCTCCCAAACTCAAAAGATATGAGTGCCACCGAACTATATCCCCACCTAGAGCATATCAATACGTTTTGCAACGAAATCTCAAGAATACGCTTGCACTTTAAAAACCATCTCCAAACCATATTTGGAAGAATTCTTTAGAGCAGAAGAGAAAGCAGACTTATCAGACTTAATTCCTCTGTAGTTTATAGCAATACAGTTGATGAATTTAATTCCAATTCTAACTGTTTCAACAATAGCTTGGTGCAGACTTTTTGTCTGTTTGAATCTTTAATCTCTCAATTGTAATATCCCTTCTAATCTCAAAGACTATTTTAGACTCCATTTGCCTTCTTTTTTGCTCCAAATGCTAAGCACCCAACTTAAGGTCTAAACATTATTGTCACACTTGAGAAAGAAGAGAAAGATTCCCTTTCGCACATCCACAGAGGAGGAACGAACTCACTTCAGCTGTCCTACTTGCTCTGCTACCTGCAACAAAGCTAACCAGCACAAAATAGAACCTATAGACAGTAGATGTCTGATCCTCCAGAAGCATGCAAACCGATCTCATCCCATGGTAGAAAATACAGAGTAAGATGCTAACTCCTCAAAAAGGTAGAGTTAAAAATGCATGTAAAAATGTACACTAGGTTGACAATTACTTTCCACACCAAAATACTGTATTTTATCACTTACTCATCTGTGATGGCAATAGTGTTTTCTGTGATAAGTTCAGTTCCCAAAGCCATCCTTATTTGTCATACTACTTGTGTAGTAGGCTACTGCTTGAATAGGGATATTCAGTTCATAGAGGGGAAAAAACACACAGAACTCATTTTCATTATTTACAAACTAATGTGAAAGATTGGTTGATGTATGGTCTTTAAAAATAGTTTCAAGAGAAAGCCTTCACCTGTTCAGTCCAATGCTAATGTCAGAATTTTTGAAATATTTAATAGAGTAACTAACAAGAGAGACATTTAAAGCAGGCCATTTTACATATACTATATTAAGCTTCATTCTTTTCATTTAGTAGATTCCTAGCAGCTAAATATGGTACAAAGCAAAGGACTAAGTATCTCTGAAGAACAAATGTAGGTACATAGAATATCCCATACCCTAGAAGATCAATGATTCCTCAAAAATCCTTTGGATAACTAGTGAGTGCAGCTTATTTATACAAGCATCATCTGTCTTATCAGTTGCAGATGAAATGTTATTTAAAAGCATGATTTATAAGTGTCCAAAAGTTAACTGATTTAGATATTCTTCACTGTACTGATATTGCAATATATCCCAGATGTTGTTATTAAGATTTTGGCAAGGTGGTGGAGGGGGGAAGTGGTGTTCCATTTTGCTTCTTTAAAGCTTCACGAAAATTATACATTTATTTATGTTGACATTGCAGACGAAAGAACACAACTTTTAATTGTTAGCAGCTGTAATATTAAAGTATTGTGCAAGCGAAGGCGGTACATGTATTGTCATAACATGAAAAACCATGCTGCAGCTTGTCAGCATGCTACCAGATCTCTTTATTGTAGGCTTATCTGCTACTTAATCTTTTGTTTATGAAAATTTGGAGCACCTCATTTTAATATTACTAGTCATTCTAAATTCTCAGAATATTTTAAACAAATCCTGTTATCCTTTATCAGTTTTCTGCGCAAAACATTCATGCAAAAAACTGATAAGCATTTACTAAAAATCTAATACCCTCCAGTGTCTCTTGAATTTATGTAAATCATGTTACAGTTATTAACTACTCTATTACTTTAACATATTAAATATTTTCATTTTAAACACCTGTGAGTTATTTATTAGTCAAAAGTTATTCAGAATTTTTGAAGAAGGGTTCTTTTAGTAAAGGGCTCAGCTTTATCATCAGATGGAAGAGAAAATTACACACCATAAACATTCTGATTCCATTTTACCCTATTATTTTAAAATGTAGGTTACAAAGATTAAAATAATAAAAGGTCATTTTAATCCACATAATAGCACATATCACCTGTCTGTCAATGAGACATTTAAAAGCATCTCTTTATTAAAAATAAATCAATACACTCAAGGGACTGCAATAACTGCTTCAAGCAATTTGTATTATCATTTCATTCTTGATGTTCCTACTCAGACTAACTTATTATGAATGGTGTGAAAATGACAACCTGTCAAAATTGATTCTTTTTTTTTTTTTTTAGCCTCTTGCAAGAATTTTTTCCTTTCTTAATATAATTAAGTATCTTCTTTCTAAATACAGGTCTACGTTGTAAGATACAGTCTATAACTGAAGTTTTATCTCTTCATAATGAGTTTTTTTCCCCCCCATTAGCTCTTTGTTTCATCAGCAATGTTTCTATTTGCGTTGCTTTGAACTGGAAGAACCTTGTACAGAAGGAAGCACTCATCCTTTTGGTACCTCTCCAGCAGACAAAACTCGAAGATATTTTCATTGCTAGCAAAAATCCCTGGAAGAACATTCTGGGTACTGACTGGAACCTCACTTATCTCACTCTCCTTCCTCTGGGAGTCAGTATAACTTTTAGTAGTTTAAGTGTTATAAGCATTCCTTAAAAATATTGTGTAGCTTTGGTCAAATAGTTCTCTCAGAACTTTTTTCTGTAAAGCAGGAATTAATAACTAGCTGAGATACAGAAATATAGAAATCTGAAGATGCACATTTATACTTCAATGACAAATACTTTCATTAGTACCTGTATCAGTCTTATTTAAATGACACAGTACATCTAAAATTAATTTTACTTCTGAAATGAGCCCCAGAATAATTTAGCCTCCTAGGCTGAATGAATTCTGCCTAAGTGAACTTCTTATACCAAAAAAAAGTGAACTTCTTGTAACAAAAGTTGAAGTCAGTCCAGCACACACGAAATACGTGCGAATAAAAGTTTGTAGGTCTTGGGGTTTAGGTATGCCTATTTTAAGTTTTAGGAAAACAAAGGTAGCAGATCACATAGTAAGCCTAACGTACCTTGTTTTTTGGATTGGATGTGTTCATTACACTTCGAGTCTCTTTCCCTGTGTAAATGACAACACCAATTACAGTTCCTGGGCAGGGGGAGAAGAAAAAGAAAAAATGTAAATCAGAGGTGTCAAGTAAGTAGCTAAGAAAAAAAGTTAGCAGAATAAAAACCTGCAATAAATTACAGTCCTTCAAACAAAGCAATTTTATAAGGAAAAACCCAGACATTTATACAATGCACACAATAACATGAACATTTCTTTCCCTAGACTCTGTAATAAAGGATCATTATCACTTTTTCAAAAGTTAACATTCACAGAATGACAACCTGCTTTCATTCTTTTCAATGGAAGCAACACTTTATATGTAACTGGTTAAAAATTTACACTCAAACTTAAAACTGTCTCAAATTGTTTTAGGAATTTTAACATACAGTAGAAGTAGCTGCCCTTCACAAGGAATACAGAAATGAATACAGTAGTGCTGAATACACACCGGACACAAATTGCCTGCTATGTCATCTATGGTGACTTAAAATTTAGTCCACCCATTTCATCACCTTCATAAAATCTAATAAAGAAATAGTCACCTGTTATATTAATATAAAAATAATTCTTCCATTCCAATTATCTTTCAGTCATCAATTTTTACCTGATGGTATAGGAAAACCCGGTTTCAGCATCACTGAATTCATTTCTTTAATAAAGAAAAACTTAGATTTCTATTAATATCCTAGTATCATTCTTTCTGGCATAACATAAAATCCTTGTTTTGTTTTTTCAGGTGACTCAAAATAGTCTTATGGAAGTTCAACCAATTACGTGACAATTGTAGTTGTCTTTATCCTAGAAAAAACACCAGTACATCTTGTCAGCACCACACTGCTCAGAAAATTTTATAGGGTAGCAGTATTACACTTTTGTCTGACATTAACTTGCCTTTTGTAATCAGGACCACACGTAAGGTCTGCTATCACTATTCTTGCAGCATAACAGGCTATAAAGATTTGAAAGAACATACCAAGAAAAAAGATCAAAAGATGAAAGGTAAAGATGCTGATGTTAAAGACAGGAAGTCTCATTTATTCAAAAGTGAAAATGCAAGTAAAAGCCTTGAATTCATATACAAAACAAGTGATCACGCATTGTATCTTTTAGACCATTAGAAATCATATTTTTCTATTATTTTCCTCTTCATATTAAGTCTTCTTCTTAAGACTTCCCTGGACATAACATTTTCCCCAAAACTAGTGTGCCTCTGTTGACAGTTCCGCATGCAGATCTGTACATTAGTATATAGGTAACATGCCCCCCCCAACGCTCCAAAATTGTTTGATTTTCATAAAAAGGTTAGTCACTGATACATAATTTCTGAGCTCTTGCTACTGGCTTCCAAACCAATGCCCAAAATCTGCCTGGGGCACTTTCTTTTGGAGGTATCTTGGAACCTGATTCCCATCCATCTTTTACAACCACACTGAATTATACTATACATGGATTTCCATTCTCCCCCCCCCGCCCCAATAACTATCTGGTTTTGAAAAATGTTTAGTTTAGTAAAAGCTGGGAACAAGTTCCTCTGTTCCCTGTGTCGCTTTCCTCATGAGTTTCAGTAAGCTACTATGGTGCAGCTCAGAAAAAGAACTGTTCTACTTGCCTGTTGCTTTACTGCTTGAAAAGTTGGTTTCAAAGATGAACATCAGCTAAAACGCATTACGACTAGTGACACCACTAGAACAAACATGTGGGCCTAGACAAAGAGGCTAAAAAAGGTGGTGGTGTAGGATTACGCACAAATAATCAGGCATACTCTGAATCCAGCATGTGATCATATTAGTTCTTGAGTGATATCAAAAACTATGTGAACCATATAAAAAGAGTGCTCAAATTCATAACAATCATGTGCAGAACCTGGCACAAAACAGTGCTTTTTACAGTTGTGCAATTATATAAATTGTTCCATTCTTATCTAAAGTGACTTTGCAAGACTGATACCTGCCCCAGTGATCACAAATTTCCATTAATATAATTCTGCTCTTAATAGATCTCTCAGTGGGTCTTGGAAAACAGCATTATGTTGTTTACCAGTTTGAGACACATTGATCATTACAGTAAATCGAGAGCAGGAAGGAAAACTCCGTAATGTAGTGAAACCTTTGACACTTAAATTTAACTGAGGACTTCCTCTCTCCCTTTTCAAAAGAAAATCTACCAAAATTTTCAGTAAAATGAACACCACAATAAGTGATGTCACAAACAAATCATTTGACCAATTTGTAACTGAATTAGAGATAACTTAAGAGGTTTTCAAAATATTTAATGGTTTAAATTCTTTGGATATATTTAAAGTTATTTCTTCAGTGATTGCATTTTCTGAAGTCTTCACTAACCAAAAACTCCTTTCCTTCAGGGACTATTAAAAAACAAAGGGCATAATCTCTAGCAAGCAAATGGAAAATTCACTTATTTAAAGATGGCTTGAAATATAGATCAGCAACATCCAAAAAGAGGCAAAATGTTCAACAAAAATTAATTCCCAGAATTTCCAGATTTTTTAATCATCATATGATGTATATAAACAAATCATGCCTAAACAGTGAGAATTCCACAGCAATAATACACATGCATATTACGAATGGTACACAGGACCTCCCATCTTCTTGCTACCATTTTTAAACTCACTGAGATGTTGCCTGTAAGTAGAAAAAAGGTGGAATATTTTTTGCTATCCTCTTTAAGAAGAACACAAGGATGGCTGCATGCTTTGGACTTAAGAGACAGGCTTTGATTTCCAGCTTTGCCAAATGCTTCCAGCAAAATAGTCTTTGTGCTTCCTGCAGTTCAAATAAATGTTTGCACACAGTATCTAAATCTCTGTCAGGGCTTTTAATAGCAAGGAGCAGAAAACACTTCAAATTTGGCAGCAATAATGAACTCCATTTGTGTATCTAAACTTTTAGTCTTGAAATCAGAACCTTGGGATGAGTACACTGGAATACAAGATATACCAGGTGTGACAAAATTATCATAAAAATGCTTTTTAATTTAGCTTAAAGAGGTTAGGAGATAATACTGAAAACAGTTAAAGTCAACACCTCCCAAATGTACAAATTTGGGAAATCTTACTCTTCCAAACTTTATTTGTAGATATAAAAAGGCAGCACAGAATTTTGTTCTTGAGTTGACAGTATACAATTTTGCTGAAACATGAATTTTTGGTTCCCAAAATTCAAAAAGAAAATAAAACTAGTTTTATAGTAAATACTTTTCTTGGGACTTGTACTGTTCTAGCAATAAGACCTTTTTTCACAAAGGTGTCTTTATTGTGGCATCCTGATATTTTCATGAGCTTTGGCATTC
Source organism: Dromaius novaehollandiae (assembly GCF_036370855.1). Taxonomy (NCBI): domain Eukaryota; kingdom Metazoa; phylum Chordata; class Aves; order Casuariiformes; family Dromaiidae; genus Dromaius; species Dromaius novaehollandiae. The sequence goes on along the minus strand of NC_088099.1, from coordinate 93,584,109 downwards.
TGGATACAACATGTAGTTGATAAGATGCATTGAATCCTTTATATACTCACATTTACCGTTACTGATCTGCAAGATTATTGATTTGTGGTCTCTCTCCTCTAAAACTGTTGGGACATCAGCAAGCAGACCCAAAGTTTTGTGAGGTATTCCCTACATAATTCCCCTAACACCTTTCCTATCCTGACCTTGACCCTCCATATCACCCTTACTAATAGTAGTGGCACGTAGCTTGGGGATATGAGGCTCTCCTACCTAATGTAATGTGTTTTATGTAATATGTCAAAGGAAATGCCCGGAAATTCAGCACTCATTTAAACATTGAAAGGAGGAAAATGGGATGCAGCTGAGAAACAGTGGCTTCAAGGAAAGGGCTTCTCAGAAGCACATAGGGCAAAACTTGGAGGAAACATCCTAGCAGATCTCTGCCCCACAGTCCTGATCCTCTACAGAGATTTTCCTTAAGATGTAAATTCAGATCAATACAGAGGCTTGCCAATGGCTGAATGAGCTAAATCTCTGACTCCACCACCCAGTAGATTCACAGGGGGAATATTTGTGATCACTGCTCTGTTTCTTTTTCCTCCTTTTGCCTCCCACTTACCTACTCCTCTCCCAGCTTATGGAATAAGGGTATCTATGTGTGAAGACAGGAAGGCTTTGAAAAGAAAAAGCGCGGACAACAAGGGAAGAGAACAAGCCTGATAAAAAACACTGTATTGAAGAAGGAGCACATCCAGGAAAAGGCTTAATGGAAACAACCAAGCAAATCATCCACAGAGTAAAAGCAGTGGGATTCCCAAGAAAAATACCATTTCCTCCTGCTTTTTCTCATACAACTAGTTACTCCTCAGATAACGTTTGGTCCTGTCTTTTCCTTGATGCTGCTTGATCTTGTGTGATACAAAATCTTATTTGTGCCTAATGCTGTGAAACTATGTATTTCCCCTTTAAACTGTGTAAGTTTATAGTAGGCAAAAAGGCAAACGTGAAACTGAACTGAACATCATAGCATCCACTGTAATGCCTTTACACATAAGAAATTGGACATCTTGCATTTTTAAAAATACACACAATAAAATGAATACTCCAAGTCAGGAAGAAAGAGAAGCTCCTACCCCCCCAATTTTCCTTCTTCCTATGCAAAAATCTTCTTTTAAATTAAGTGTAGGTTTTGTATTGGCACTTCAACTGTATATGCCTTTCCTGGGTGTCTGTGGCAAAGTTCCCCATCTCCACAGCAGAGACGGACAGCAGCAGCCAAGACAACAGCGTGGGTTGACTCAAAATGCTTTATAACAACCTCTGAGGTACTGGCAAGGGTATCACAGCAGTCCCAAGTACTGCGGGTGACATAGGTGACGTACTCGCTCTGCTTGCTGACAGATGAAGTCCAAGGTACTTAAAGAGTACAGGAACACCTTGTTTTATTGTGCTTCTCTATTGTGCTTCACAGATATTGCGGTCTTTACAAATTGAAGGTCTGTGGCAACCCTGCGTCGATCAAGTCTATCAGCACCATTTTTCCAACAGTACGTGCTCACTTTGTGTCTCTGTCACATTTTGGTAATTCTCACAATATTTCAAACTTTTTCATTATTATTATTATATCTGTTATGGTGATCTGTGATCAGTGATCTTTGATGTTACTATTGTAATAGTTTGGGGGCACCACAAACCATGCCCATCTAAGATGGCAAACTTGATCAATAAATGTGGCGTGTGTTCTGGCTGCTCCACTGACCAGCTGTTCCCCCGTCTCTCTCCCTCTCCTCCGGCCTCCCTATTCCCTGAGACATGACAATACTGAAATTAGGCCAATTAATAACCCTACAATGGCCTCTAACTGTTCAAGTGAAAGGAAGAGTCACACATCTCTCACTTTAAATCAAAAGCTAGAAATGATGAGGCTTAGCGAAGAAGGCATGTTGAAAGCTGAGACAGGCCGAAAGCAAGGCCTCTGGCGCCAAACAGCTAGCCAGGTTGTGAATGCGATGGAAAAGTTCTTGAAGGAAATTAAAAGTGCTATTCCAGCGAACCCATGAATTATAAGAAAGCAAAATAGCCTTATTGCTGATATGCAGAAGGTTTTAGTGGTCTGGATAGAAGATCAAATCAGTCACAACATTCCCTTAATTCAAAGCCTAATCCAGAGCAAGGCCCTAACTCTCTTCTATTTTATGAAGGCTGAGAGAGATGAGGAAGCTGCAGAAGAAAAGTCTGAAGCTAGCAGAGGTTGGTTCATAAGGTTTAAGGAAAGAAGCCATCTCCATAACATAAAAGTGTAAGGTGAAGCAGCGGGTGCTGATGTAGAAGCTGCAGCAAGTTATCCAGAAGATCTAGCTAAGATAACTGATGAAGGTGGCTACACTAAACAACAGATTTTCAGTGTAGACAGAACAGCCTTACCTTGGAAGAAGATGCCATCTAGGACTTTCATAGCTAGAGAGAAGTCAGTTCCTGCTTTCAAAACTTCAAAGGACAGGCTGACGCTCTTGTTAGGGGCTGATGCAGCTGGTGACTAAGTTGAAGCCAATGCTCATTTACCATTCTGAAAATCCTAGGGCCCTTAAGAATTATGCTAAATCTACTCTGCTTGTGCTCTACAAATGGAACAAGAAAGCCTGGATGACAAGACATCTGTTTACAATGTGGCTTACTGAGTATAAGCCCACTGTTGAGACCTACTGCTCAGAATAAAGATTCCTTTCAAAATATTACTGCTCATTGACAATGCACCTGGTCAACCAAGAGCTCTAATGGAGATGTACAACAAGACTAATGTTGTTTTCATGCCTGCTAATACAACACCCATTTTGCAGCCCATGGATCAAGGAGTAATTTTGACTTTCAAACCTTATTATTTAAGAAATACATTTCATAAGGCTATAGTAGCCATAGACAGTGAAACTGCTGATGGATCTGGGCAAAGTAAATTGAAAACCTTCTGGAAAGAATTCACCATTCTAGATGCCACAAAGAACATTCATGATTCATGGGAGGAGGTCAAAATATCAACATTAACAAGAGTTTGGAAGAAGCTGATTCCAACCCTCATGGATGACTTTGAGGGGTTCGAGACTTCAGCAGAGGAATTAACTGCAGATGCGGTAGAAATAGCAAGAGAACTAGAATTAGAAGTAGAGCCTGAAGATGTAACCGAATTGCTGCAATCTCATGATAAAACTTTAATGGATGAGGAGTTGCTTCTTATGGATAAAGAAAGTGGTTTCTTGAGATGGAATCTACTCCTGCTGAAGATGCTGTGAACATTGCTGAAATGACAAAGGATTTAGAATATTACATAAACTTAGCTCATAAAGCAGCTGCAGGGTTTGAGAGGACTGACCTTAATTTTGCAAGAAGTTCTATTGTGGGTAAAATGTTATCAAACAGCATTGCATGCTACAGAGAAATCCTTCATGAAAGGAAGAGTCAATCAATGCGGCAAACTCCATTCTTGTCTTATTTTAAGAAATTGCCACAGCCACCCCAACCTTCAGCAACCACCACCCTGATCAGCAGCCATCAACACAGAGGCAAGACCCTCCATCAGCAAAAAGATTACGACTTGCTGAAGGCTCAGATGACGGTTAGCATTTTTTTAGCTATTAAATCTTGCAGATATAATCAATGACTGTAACAGGCCCATAGTAGGTACAGGGAAAGCAGAGGTACTTGCAAACTTATTTAAGGAGCTTCTACCTCTGACATCCTGACACAGTAGGCTCTGAGCAAGGCAGCTGATAATACTGTTACCAGCCAGGGATACGTGTTTTATTAACAAGAGTCCCAGTTGTCACAAATCTTGGAAATTCAATTATAAAGTCTAATTTTTTTTTAAACCATGAAATTCAAATTTAATTAGCTTAGCATCAAGTATCCTAACTTGGCTATGTACCAATCACCTTGGAAGTGAGACGAAAACAACTGAATGATACATCAGATACAACTGAATGAGACATCACCAAAACTAGAACACCTTTAACAATCTCCTGATTGTTCTACCTTATGGTCTTCACAATGGTATGCCCAGTCGCCTATAAGAACTTATAAATTCCTAATTAGATAAACTACAGACTGAAGGTAATCATTTCCCACTATTCATTAAAGGCCAAATCCTGTCAAATACTAAAATTACCTCCATAGAGATTCTGAGCAAATCTTAAGATCTGGATTTAAGATACCATACAAAACCAGCAAGTGTCTGATAGAAATTGTATATGCCAGGCAATTGCAGTACCTACATGAGAGCAGCACGTTATCACAGTAGTAAGTTGTGTTTAATGTATAAGATGACATCTATGGAATGAATGACAGGCCAAAGTTTAGATTTACAACACATTAAGTTAATGCCATAAAAATCAGTTATGCAAAAAAATTTGAAGTTTCCTGTGCAACCTTAATTCAACCAACGTGTGTATGCATACTATGACATCACTTTTAACTACATGGTTACGTGATATTTTATCTTCAAAAAGGGCCGGGATCTTGGAGAGCCATTCAACTTTTTTTTTTTTTTTTTTTTTTTTTTTTTAAACTTTGTAACATTCAACAAGTTGCTCTGACTTCCCCTTAAGAGTCCTATCACACTATTTAAAACCATGTTCAGACAAAAGAATTATCAATCTTTTCACATATTTTTCTACTGCCCTTATTAATAAGGGACTCAAGTCCTTCATGAACAATGTCCCTAAGACAAGTGGCAATATCTTTATTTCATAATCTTTAAGGTGGTGAGCTAAGGCGTAAATATTAAGGATCAACGTTACCACTAATTGGGGTGCCAGAGAGTCAGTTCAAGAGCCCTCAGACTTTGGCTACACTTTAAAACAAAATCAAATCACCCAGCCCCAAAATGAAAACACAAATAGTTTTCAACAGAAAAAAAGTCAGTATTTCCTAGCTTCAGAATTACTGATTTTACAAATGTATGCTCTTTGAATGTAGTTTCTCCTGTGTATAAGTTTGAGAAAAAGCAGATAAAAACCAAGTCTTGCAGTATTCAAATTTTAAATTTATAAATAGAATCTTTTTATGCTTGTTTACAGATCTTGGCTACTTAACTTAACAACTTAACTGATGACAACTGTATGCATCATCCATTTGACAGAACAATTTTAGAGAGAATAAGTTTCCGAGTGAAACTCAAAATACTTGCAGATAAAACCATCAAAGAATACCATGATATTTTCAGATTTTGGAAAGGAGTGCTCAGTTTCCTCTACTATATCCTTAAACTTGAACGCTTCCTCAAAACTCTCCAGCATATCTCTATCTTAACATTCTCCTCAATGATGTAAAGTCAGTCTCCAGTCTGAAGGCTTCTCCTTAAAGACTTCTTAGACCTTAGCTCTAGTTTCCCTCCAGACCCTTTATACTTTCTCTCCCTCCCTCCATACCCTCCTCTTGGCTAAATGGTTCCAATTCTGATTCGCCATTCTAAATTCCAGCTCCTTTTCAGAAATCATGCTCTCCCAATTCGTTATTCCCAGTGCTTTTGTGCAGAAGAATAGCTAGATCCCTTTCTACAGTCCTTTTGAATTTTCTTGTATAGAGCAAACACTAAAGAAAATCATTTTCTGCTCTTAAAAAAAGGTAATAATGGCTAAGTAAATACAGTATCTGATGTGAACTCATTAAAACAATGGAGTCTAAGTATTAGCAGTAATTCATGTGAGCCTCTCGATGAAGTTACATAATTATATAACTGATTAATTTCTGATTAAGATTTCTGCTGAAAACATTTTCAGCAAGCTCTACCCTCAGCATGGAGTCCACATAAAGAAAAACTCTAATACATACAAAAGCATGCTTGCTTTTTCAGCATGACACTACCCACACTGAGCTAAACAAAGAGCTTTATAACCTGAAGTTTTAATTAAAAGAAAAAGGTCAATGGCTTTCGTTATGGTACAAGGGACAGCACAACTGAAACAGCAAAATTTAAGTATAAAAAACTATTAAGGAGGATTAGAAAGACATGAAAACATGGTGAATAGCATGAGGAAAGCAGACAGCAAAGCAGCATGAGATTAATAGCCAGAGACACACAAAGATTTTCAAAAGTCATTAATATTTCACAATGTAAAATAAAGATATACTTTCACAGAGGAGTTTTAAAATACATTATCATCTTTGATATTGCAACACTTACCTGAAGCAACAACAGTGCTTGCCCATAACGTATTTTCTATGCTAAGGCTTTCATGAACTGCTGGATCACTGTCTTCCTGTTAAAAATATGAACAGCTAGTAAATCAAGATTACTAATAAGAGTCATAGTTGAGAACAATGCCAAACCATCTGAATAAGAATAACTTACACAGGATGTTTGCATCCTTATGTTAACCACTGTATAATAGTATTCACTACATATGCATTATTTGTGTGTATACACACATAAGAATTTTCCAAAAAGTGAAGTAACAATTGAAGTTAATATTACTTAAATCTAATTACGTTCAGAGAAAAACTCAGGTCTGTAGTGTTTTTTAAGGCACATGTCCTTATCCTCAGTTGTATCGAACTGCAGAACAGTTTATTCTGCAAAGCAATTAAGGTGAGTTAAGAACACTAAGCATCAAAAATTAATACCCTGTTCTCTCTGACAGTGTTAATTATCTATAGTTCATATGGTAAGTTATGGTCGTCATCACTTTGGAAACTTAATGACACCACAGCAACTTCAGGGAAGAATATTTAGACTTTTAAAAATGAAAGTACACTTGCGTTGTCTTACCATACATTTATAAAATATATCTCCAATAGAAAAATACTTCCAATAGGAAAATGCTCCCATGATAATTTAAACCTCTCTTTTCTTTCCTTCTTTCTCTTTTCTTCTCCTCTCTCCTCTCAAGCAATAATGGTCCACCGACTGATGAGAGAGTAAGTCTGTTTACAATTTGGGACATGTACAGATTTGTTGTTCATTAGCAGCTGTGAAATGTGCTGTTTACAAGTCCCCTCAACTACAGGAAACTTTAGGAGGCAGGTTATTTAAGTGTATTTGATCAAATTACAGATCATGTTAAACATTTTGCAGAAAGTGGGGGTGGATGAGGGGCAATGATTACTAAAGTGAATAATAAATTCTATATAATACCAATAACCCAAACCTGTATCTGTTTTTCATCTCTATTTTCAAAGAGCTGCCAAGTACAGGATTGGCTGTTTAGAAACCTCTTTGTTTCTAACAGAAGAAAAATCTCCAAATAAGCAGATATATTTGCATGCATACTTCAAAAGACCCCTACACATAGCAAGAAAACAATAGCTCTTTTCTCCTAAATAAAGGAAAACCATTGTTTAAAAGGCATAAAGAACCATTCTACCAAAAAAAGGGGGGGGGGGGAGACAGAGGATATGGCATTAGCTTAAAAAAAAAAAAAATCAATCTTTGGAATCAAGACTTATACAAGAAGCGAACATGCCCTCAAGAACTGTCAATGTTCTTAAAGATTAGACTTTGACTGAAAAAAATGAATATTTCTGGATTCTTACCTAGGGAATTAAAACTACACAGTTGTTTGCCAAAATGCTACCAATGAAAATGCATTAGATTTGAGACAAAAGCAGCGAGAAGCCCTGCTCTAACAGAAATAAAATTACACTTCATGTAGGAATTATCAATAATTCGAGAGTACGATAAATAGCGGATGGGAGTTTCAATCTCATGCTACATAACAGCAAAAATACTTGATATTGGTGTTTCTACAGAACTTTCAAGATATTTAAACTTTATGTTTTGCTTCAGATAATAGAATATGGTGGGTGTATGGTAATAGAATATGGTTCTATTTCTGTAAAAGAAATAGATTACTTCAATTTTAAACCCTAACTGATAGGCGAGATGGACACATACGAAGATTTGGTACTAGGATCAAAAGCTGGACTTCCTTCGGCTTTTCTCGTATTCATATTGTAGGGAACAATGCAAGAGTGCTGCAGCCCTGATTCTCGTATCTAACATATGAAATTAGTCATGATTTTTAGGATACCTGGAGGTCATAATCAAACCTGATCCATGGAAGGCCATAAATGTCAATGAACCCCTGTATTTCAGGTAACAGGTGTCATGTTCTCTTTTCCTTTTCTCTAGGCCCAGAATTGCCTAGCTGTAGAGAACAACAAATCTCTCTGAAACTAAATCTGAAGGCAAGAATCAATAACTATAGTAATATTCAGAATTATTGGCAGTATTGGTAACATATGAAATCTTGATATTTGAAACATTAATTATTAGAGGAAAATTCCATCTAGCTCAAAAAAATATAATTTGTGATATTTATCACTCATCTTTGTAACATTTGGTAATTTTCTTCTGAGATAAGTATCTTTGCTAGGGTTCATCCACTGCTGAAATTTTTGATAGCTTTTCTTAATTTCATAATGTTTTATTCCTGTTTTGATTTACCACTGTTTCTGGATTATTAGGATTCTGTGATTAATTTCACCTTCTGAAAGTCTAGTTACAGAATCACAGAAGAGACGAGGTTGGAAGGAACCTCTGGAGATCCAATCCAACCTCTTCAGTTCAAAGCAAGGGCAATTAAAGAAGGTTGCTCAGAACCACGTTCAGTTGGGTTTTGAATATCTCTCAAGATAGACTCCAAAATCTCTCTGGGCAACCTGTTCCAGTGCTTGACCTCCCTCACTCATCTGACCACCCTCACTGTAAAAAAGTTTTCGCTTTTGTTTACACTGAATTTCTTGTACTTCAGTCTGTGCCCATCATCTCTTGCCTTTCACTGGATACCATTGAGAAGAGTCTAGCTCCATCCTCTGTACACTCTCCCTCAGGTATTTATACACATTGATAAGGTCCCCCGAGCCTTCTCTTCTCCAGGCTGAACAGTCCCAGCTATCTCAGCCACTCCTTGTAGAAGGGATGCTCCAAGCCCTTAATCATTCACTGGACTTGCTCCAGATGGCCCTGTCCTTCTTGCACTAAGCATGCTGAAATTAGATAGGGTACAGACACATACTCCTAATTAAAAATTATCCAAGAGTACTATTTTTTTCATAAGAATGCTGAAAGGGGAATACATCCAGTGAGAAGTTCTCACAAACAACTTAAGAGTTTCGGAGTCTCTGTTTCTACAAGGCTAGAAACAGGACACGGACTGGCTGTATGCTAGTCAGAAATAGATACAGAGTGAATTAACTCCAATTGCAGTTTTTTCAGGCATTGCTGAGACTAATGGGACAACTTTCCTGAAATTCTTTCATATTTACAAAAGGCAATCAATACCAATTAGCCTTTTGTGATCAGAGTGGAAGGCTGCCACTTTCACGCCAAACAGTGGATCTGGCACCAAACAGGAGTCTTAATTTCACACAACTTGCCATCAGATGTGCAGATTATTCTCAGTCAGTAATAGACAAGCTAACCTTTATTTTTTCCTAGTTCACAAACTGTTTTGCATAGTTCAAACTGTTTCAGCTTCTTTGATTTTTACAATTTTAGCTACCATCACACACACAAAAAAGGAAATTGTGCTCAAGTATTCTGAATAATTCTGATATTTGTGAAGTTTCTCATCGCATCGCTAGGTCACCTGAAAACCTATGTGTAAGTGTACGGTCCACCAAGTTATAAGTACCTCTAATATACTGCATATTTATACCAAGTCTGTTTTCTGCTGCTGGTGCAATTCCATCTGCTACACAAAGTATTTAGGAAGACAGAAGCAACATTTATAACACTCATATTAGCATTAACCATGCCAACTTCACATGAGGACATGAAGTAGGGCTAAGTTAAACATCTGCCAAACCTTGACAGTTCAACTAAGGATTTCTAGTTTTCATACAAGATACCTAGAACGGCTAATTGTGAGGAGGTTATTTCCTACAATGGCCAATTGTACAATTTATATTACATCTCTCTCAGTTCCCTTGATACTTCAAAAAGCTATCCACGTCAAACGATTAGAGTAAATACTGAAAAACAACACCTTTGTGGCTTTTCAGGTTGGAAGCCAGGATAGAAATAAGGAAAACAGAGACCACGAAGTCTTCTTAGTACCCATTAGTTTTTCCAAATCAAGGCTGCTATACATTGCATCATTCCATACCCTTCTGTGGGGGGGGAAAGAGGTGGTGAGACAGTAAAGCACAACAGGAGCTGGGAACAGCCATGTTATAGGGATGTTCCACACTGAAAAACTCATCCAGGACATGGGCAGAGGAACAAAAATTCTACCTTGTGCAGAACAACTGCAAATTTAAGAAGTGTCATTCTAAATAAGATTATTTACTTTTTGTCTAATTCTGACCTTCAGTGCTGCCGTTCTTCCCTTACGGAAGAAAAATTCTTTTATGTAAACAGACTCACTACTGTGTTTCATAGAGCAGATAATGCGAAAGTTTGTCAGAGAGGCCCTCAGCAGGAATGGAGGATGATGTGCGCTACCGGAGTGCTGACCACAGAGGCTACAGATTTCAACCAACTGCTGCAAACCCACAGAAATGGAGCAAAGGCGCCAATCTTTTACAATCAAAATACAGCCATAGGACACACATGTGAATCAGATACTTGAGATGAATTTAGTCTCAATACATGAAACAGTTTTTGTATTTTGCCATCAAAAAACCTCCATGAAGAATACCTGCTGGCCTCTGTAGGACTACCAAAGAAACCCCACAAAGACTGAAGGAAGCAGTTTCCTGTCTGCCATTGACTAAAACTGCAATCGTACAGAGCTACTCATTTTTGTACTACCTTGAACTTTAGCATGAAGAAAAAAATATGAATTTTGATACAAGCATTGTACATTTAACTAGATATTAGTACAAAATTAACATAGAGATTTAGAGATACAGAAAAGCTGTAAAATTTAGAAGTCTGTGCTGCTATGCTATAAAAGTATTTTTTATACTTTTATATTCATAACTTCAGATAAGACTAAAATCAAGACTTCAAAACAAAACAGCCACACAAAAAACACACAGGATTTAATAGTGATAGTGGGGTAATACTGAAGTTTAACACATTCTAGGAGACTAAACATCCATGGCATAAAATGAAAAGCCCTTTTATGGATAAATAATAAAATAACAGCTTAAAAAACCTGAAACTGAGGATAGATGTAAACCATTATTTTTCACAGTGAAGGGAGGCCATCTTTGGAGTTCCACAGAAAACTGAACTGAGACTCATGCTACTCAAACAACCCAGAAAGAGTGAGGTGACAGAGCAATAAAAATTTCAGAAGCAGTCTACAGGAGCGGACAGATGAAATTCCATAAAGTGAAATGCAAGGTGATGCACACAAAGAACAAACCACCCTGACTTCGCATACAAAGTGATGAGCTCTGAGTTGATCATAACCACACAGAAAACCCATTCGGGGGTATTACAAATCTACCATCTTACCAGCTTAGTAATATTCAAAAAACAAACTGAATCCTAAAAATTAGTAGGGGAGAAAGAGAATAATCAAGATTACTACTATGGCACTACACAGAAATCTGTAGTTTGTCCACATCTTATCGATGTAGTTCTAATCCTTCCCTTCCCACCTCCTACTCCAAAGAGAAAAAAAAAAACTGGTTAAGTGTTCAAAAGTGCAACAAGAGTGGTCAAAGTAGCTTCCATATTAGATTGACTAAATAAACCAAGACACTCTAATCAGGCACGTGACAGACACCTATGAAATTACAAGTGATAGAAAGGGAAGATACTGCTTGCTTGCTGTCTCTTTCAACACAATAAAGAGGTCATAAGTAAAGCCAGCAGAATTAAAACAACTAAGGCAATTGCACTTCATAAAATATGTAATTAACCTGTAGACCTTCTTACTCTTTGAACGCCAAAAAGTTACACAGGTTTGAGGGAGGGCTGGATAAGTTTAAAAGGAGAAATTCATTCCAAGTTACCTACGAAAACCAGGTGTGACTCAGGAAGTTCCCACACCACAGGCTGTTAAGGGACAGGAGAGAATTACTGTCTCTTCAATGTATTCTTATTCTCTTTCCCACCAGTCTGCTTTTGGCTATTGTCACAAACAGGATATTAAGCTAGAAGATCCTTTTTTCTGAGCTAGTGTATTCCTGAGTTATTAGGTTTTAAGACAATAAACTGTGAAGTTCTTACACACTGTTAGCAGAAATCAAAAGCCCTGCAGCACTTATGGGGGGCTGACAATAGAGCCAACAAAAAAAAAAAAAAAAAAGCCACTTGTCTGTGTCTGCCAGCCAACCACAAAGACTAGCAAAATACCTCCTTTAAGTCATTCAAAATCATAAGACACCTAATCAGCTAAATCTCTTTCCATGCATGCCATGCTTATCAAGAGAATGGTTTGGTAGATCAGTTAGCTCCTACTTGCTTCTCTATTCAGCAGCTTACTTCACCACCCTTCCTTCACATCTTTCTGCCTCATGCAACCTTGCTGCCTTTCTACTATTTGATTTACCAAATATTGCACTTTCATTCCCTAAACAGATGATGACTTAACCTTATTTTTGGATTTACCATAAACTACCCAAATAGGAAATAAAAAATATATACTTATGGATTGGCTCAGCTATTTCATGTTATTATTTTTATTTTTTTTGGGGGGGGGGGGGAGGGGAAGGCAGGAGAGCAGGAAGATGGGGATAGGAGGAGCATGGAGGGGACAAAGACTAGTTCCTGAATGAGACCAAATCAGTGATAAGGAAAAATAGGTCTGCAGATTTTCAGAATGCTACTGCAGCTAGCAGAAGAATATGTTGTGGAACAAACAAAAACTATCACTCACTCTAGTAGCAGGAAATTGATATACAAGAGTTTTTTTTGTCCAGCTAACATAACTTCCACTGAAGGTCTGCTTGGGTTGAATCTCATTTGGTAGCTATGTGTTTATTGGTTCTTAAATTCTGAATTAAGATCATTACCAGAATAGTGCAATCCTCACATTGCATTCAAGCTTATTGCATTCAAGCTTTTTAACTTAGGCTCAGTTCTTGACACATACAGATCACAGAGTTTTAAATACTCTACAGTTCCTATTCTAGGAGATTTGTCTATAGCTCTTGGATGTACAGAGAAAAAGGAACAGATGACCAGTGAAATAAAAATGAATATATCCTGCCCTCAGTTCTAAATTCACAATACAGCTGACCAAAGGGCTTAGCAAATCTCTGGTAGGCATCTAAAAGGTCTTCAAACCTTGAACTTGCTAGAAGAGCTTTCAGAGCATGACAGAGGACTTAAAAGACCAAGCAGCTAATCCTTGAAAGAACCAGTGCATCACTTCCATCACATCTTTTCAGGCCCTATTCCTATGATAGAATGAAGCACAGACCACAGATGATACCCACTTTGTAGAACAATAACATCCAGGGAACTGGAAGAACAGGCATTAGTTCAGTTGCAGCACTAAAAGAGGCCCCTGTCCTCCCCCACCCCAATCCCACAGATAATCATTTTTGCTACATTCCTTAGAGTAGCATCTGTATTTTTAACATGGTCAGATTAGTTTTCACAGACATCGGCTCCCTAGTCTGGCTCTTCACATGGCTATTCGTGCCAGCACAAGGAAGGTAAGTAAAACAGAGTCACAAAACACAGCACTAGCTCCTTCAATGACAACAGAAAATTAAGCCAGATCAAAGTGAACACAACCATTGTGTCAAAAGAGAAAGTTCTCTAAGATCAAATAAGAAATCAAAAAACAAGTCAGCATTCTTTCTACTGAAAATGCATGAAAAGCCCAAGAAAATATTTATAGAATTAGCTTTAAGTCAGAGATGCAACACAAAAAAACACTAATCTGAGCTCACAGCTCTATATGTAATTTTCCAAAGTATCAACAGTTACATGCAACAGGCTTACATCAAGACAATTTAAGTATTTGAGCTAGAAGGTGATATTTTGGAGAAATTATGCCAAATAGTTCTGTATCCTAGTAAAAATAACTTAGTACAGTGGATTAACTAAACTCAAGGGAATCTGTTCATTAAGTTCCTGTTGCATTAGGAAAGTTGAGATTTAAAAATATTCCCAAACTAAGGAAGAGACTGAGATGACAATGCAAAGCTACAAGATAGGAGAAATTTAAAGGAAAAGATTAAGTGAATGATGAAAAAAGGAGCCAAATTTAAATGAAAACCAGCCATGATCAAAGCAGGAAAGAGACAGTTTCCATGATTCTGAAAAGAAGCCATTAGCGAAATGTAAATAATCCTGGGCAAGCCACTACACACTGATATAACGCTCCACAGTACTCTTTTGGCTGCTATTAACAGAAGTTGGGTTAAGAAGTGTGGCTAGCTTAGATTTCTTTTTCTACAGATCCATGTTTTTCTCATGCTTTTTCAGAATTAGTTTCAGAAATAGAATCCTAATGTATTAAGCCTACTGTCAGACAGAAATCCTCTAACAGTTGTGTTTGTGTAAATCCCTACTCTGTGCAGCACTATTTCAAAATATCAAGAAATGATATGGATGATGCCCTGAGAACAATGAAACAATCTCATGCATTTTCACAGACACCAAATTTAGCTAAGCTCTCACTTCCTGGTAGAAGGTCTAAGAAAAGAGGCAAGTGGAAGAGGAGGATTAATTTAGATTACCATTTAAGGGCCAGGTGTGATCTTTCCTGTGTGCTCATGCAAGGGCACACCCTCGTTTTCATGCATGGGCTGCATATAAAGTATCAAAATTCAGGGAGGAAGAAGGGAAAACAACCGCATGTGAAGCTGGCAGACAGGAAAGACTACAATGGAGCTTTAACTCCTCCTGATATAGCTATGCTAGCGTACTACAAAAGGTACGTTCTGTCAACTATCAGGCTGGTAGTGAATATATTTCTCACATAGAAGTATTTGAAAGAAGTTGTTCCCACATAAAAATTCTACAGCTGTGCACTTAACTTTCTTGTTTTTTTTTTTTAAATGGTCATGCACTTTTTGAAATTATCTAAGTTTGTCTTCTACATTGTTAGCACTCTATCTTCATAATGAAAAAAAAAAAAAAATCAATGTGCTATTACCCTGTCAACCTACCCCTGCAGGAATTCTTTGAACATCAATGCCTAAGTAGGAAAAATGTATGCATTAGCATCACTAAGCACACTAATTTTTTTACTTTAACATAAAACAGAAATTAGATGCGAAAACTGATTTAGTGTAACAAGCAAGGGTTCACAGTTGAATTGGAAAGATAAATCAGTAAATAAGTTTCCTAAAGCAACATTATGCTTGGCCAAATTTCTTTTTTTAGAAGCTTTTTTTTGTTATCTTCTGCACAGTGATGAACATGTACAGTGCAGTGCATCCAAATCTGAGGGCACTGTCCTCAGCTGCATGCACACTCCAATTCAGTTTAAACTACTCGTCCTTCATAAGCAGTCAAAACAATGCATCTATAAACCTGAAAGCCTAAGATAGATCATGGTTATTTACACTTATCAGGAATGCTTGAATACTACTGCTTTTATTACAGGTACAAATGGAACCCGCAACAGGGAGCAACTGTTTAATAATTTCCTGATGTCTCAATTACACACACTGGAGTTGTTAAAAAGGCTCTGAGGAGTTCAAATTATATTTAGAAAAGTATGTCTAACCATTGGGACAGGAATAACATGAATTTTACAGCTGTTAATAGCAGTTTCATTTGGACAATTGGTCAATACAAAGTTTAAGTAAACACTGTTTCTTATAGCTTTGCTAAATTGTGGGCAAGTGACATTTACTCCGTAGGCAGCATGAACTATAACAGGTATAAATTGGTCTTCAGCAGTGAACAACTGCAATATCTCATTCATCAGTGAACTTGGAATCGTGAAATGGAATTCCAAACACTGAGCAAAATTTATTAACAATTTGAGTCGCTTGGGTCAAAAAAGCCTTTTCTTCACCCCCACAGTAGTTAATTCTATCAAATCATTTCAGAACCTTAAACTGTCAAGAGGAGTGAGTCTACTGTAATACGGAGTCTGGCTAATATAAACAAAACAATCACTATATCTGCTCATATAGCACTATAAATCTGCAGTGATTTTTCTAGTAGCTATTAGGACACACTGCTTTAAACAGTTAACTTTTAACAGGTCACCTTGTGAATATAACAGAAAAAAGTCACAAAAATGAACACAAGGTTTTGGTCTATTTGGTCTTGAACTTAATACAAATGGAAAAAAAGTAATAAACCCCCCTCATAAAGGGCTTTTTCATTTCATTTTATTTTTGAAGATAGCTAGTACTTCCAAAGTTCAGCCTTATCCTTGAAAAGGCATGCTAAACAAGGTATCTTTTTATTGCGGATAAACTAGCAGTTGCCTTGTCTCAGGCTACTGAATATATTCAACTTGCAGCATTTTCTGACATATATAAACAATATATAAGATGCTTGGAGATAAACTGACATGTACTGATGTATAAATGGTTTAAAATAAAAACATTAACATGAGGTCAATAGGTATCCAATTCTTGGATTCTGCTTTTTTCAGATAAAGATATGCTTCTGGTCTTAGTTTCCTGCTATATATATTTACCAAAATATCATGCATATATAGTATTCCTGTTGTAGGGACATGGCAAATTCTCCTGCAAAGCTAAGGAAAGATTAGGTGTAGCTTAGACACTTAAGTATAGGTTTCAATTACATCGGAAATGGGAAAGAAGTAGAACTTATTTACAGACACTACTTACCCGCGTGAAGGTACCCTCAAAACTGTGAATATCCAGCTGTGGCTTCTGAGCATAAACATAAGCATTGATTGAAAAAAGATCCTGTAAAACAGATTAAACTGCTTACTATTACTCAAACTAAAATTTAATTACTTATTCTGATGAACCTTTTAATGGTAAAAATTCCAGTTTATTCCTCCCATCCCAAAGTTAAAATGATGAAAGTTTTACCCAGCTAAGAAATAGGTCTTTCTTTCAGTACATCTTGCTATAAAGGAACCACATCCAAGAAGATACTCTAAACTTGCTGTCAGTTCACTCACTAAACTGTTTTACATTAATAACAAGAGTTACAGAATCTGATCTATTTTATTTTCTCTTAACATTTAATTTCTAGTAGTGTAACCTTAAAATAGTATTTTCCATATATTTGTTCCTTTAAAAAATAAATTAAATGTGGTTTAAAATCAAACTGGAAACAAAATTTTCCTAGCAAAGAAAAGGCCAATATAATATGACGAAAACAATGAAATTGATTAAAGTTCTCTTAAATGCTCAAACACTCACTGTCCCCCTCTGCAGACAACCCACAAGAAACTCCAACTTCAAGAAAAGCTGGACACTTCGGCAGGATGACCCACATGCTTGAAGTCAGGAACAAACCTACCTAGTCTAATAAAACTAGGTCTAAATGGTACTACTACTCAAGACTGCAAACAACCCACAGACTTTCCTCCTCTAAAACTAAGAAGAATAAGAGACTCTTAGATGCTACAGTAGTGTGCTTTATACAGAGATAAGAGTATAGTGTAAATAAAAAACAACAAGATGATTTTAAGATCTTAAGAGCTGTCCCTGGAGGCACAGGGAGGACCATCTTAAAATACTGAGATATGTTTTTCCTTAATTGTTTTGTCAGGAAATTGTTCTGAAGCTTCTGCCTTCCACAGAAAGAATCCGTCAGACTACTTGTTGACAACTGCTATAGAGGAATTTTTGCTCACCCTCACTAAAGCAAGCATTTTTGTGCTTTCTAGATGGGCAGGACCAACAGCAGGTAAAAGATTTCAGCACAAGTGGACCACTCATGTATGGATCCTCCTTTGGAGAGGTGCAGATGCTTGAAACCAAAACCAATAAACCAAAGAATCATAACCTGTGATGAAATGTAAGGGTTTACCTTCTCACTGTACACAACTCCTAATTATTTGTGTTATCTCCACCTTTATTATGGGATCAACCTTGCGAAATGCATCAGACAGCATCTCTGGGGAGCAGATTACAGGTTATAATGCCCTGTTCATGCTAGCTAGAATGTGCCATCTTTAAAAGTCGAATTAATTTTATAGTCTCTTTTATGGATGCATAACCACACCCTGGCTCAAATGTAGCTATTTATAAAAGCTATTTATAAAATTTATATATAATTTTCTGTTCATATTTTGAACATTACAAAAATCAAATAAAGGGCACGATCATCCACTTAAGTGTTAACATATCTTAAAATCTGACCCATTTGTATCCTTTTAATAATTACTCTGATAAAATGACTATAGATTTTTGAATACTAATATATTTCACTTTTTCAGATCAGTGAATGTACTTATTCAGATGTTTTATATTTACAAAACATGTTTTGACTAGCTTTAATATAACTCTGTATATATCACTGATTTTGTATTTCAACTTATATTTTTATTCTGTAGACCAGAGGTGTCTCTTATTTCATACAAGAACACAAAGTTTTTCACATGCCTTATAAAACATGAATCAAACCTGAACATTAACTCTCACAGATTATCTTTATCTTAAACCATTAGTCATTTATTGTAGTCTTTCACATGAAGTTTCATTCACTTCATCCTTGTTCTTTCAATCTACTTTTCATCAGCTTCACAAGAAATAATTCATATGAAACTAATACACATGTGGTGTCTTATATCTTCATCATTCACTTCTTCCCCATCTGTTATCACTTACAATTTAGCTAATCCAGGCTATTATGTGCTTTATTACGCAAAGAAAAATAAGAGTCAGTACTGGATAGTACAGCAGAAAACTAATACCACACACATACTCATATACACAATAAAAACTGCTAGTGAAATGCGTCAACCAAAAACTTCTCTTTCCAAAGAATGCCTTAGTAGGAAACAATGTTAGAATAAAAGGAAGCAAAAAGATTCACTTTAAGTATACTGACATTTGTACAGTAATATATTCTCCTGCTTCCTAATCTTTATGTATTTGCTTCTATTGCGAGATCCTCTCTCCTTTGTTATATTTCAAATGTAAAAATTTTTTACATTTGTTTGGTGTCTTCTATTTTATATTTTAGTTCTACTTTTGTATTTCTGATCTAACACCTAAGCTTTTCATATTTTCCTTTTTTTTTGTAAAAAAAAAAAAAAAAAGAATTTAAACTCTGACAAATTCTCTTTTCTTCACATTCCCTGCATATTTGTGGCAGGCCCCTAGAATGTCAAAAACTAGAACCAATAGAGTATACCAAATATGGAAGGTTTTTCCCCTTAAAACTGAAAAGTATTATATAAACCTGTGCTCTGAGAGGCACGTGGTAATTCATTGTCATTTCATTCATAATGAGCAGAAAGAGATGTAATACAAGCACATTTAATACATGCTCAGTAGCTTTCTGAAGTACCTTTTTATTATGGAGGGGAGGGAATTGCTACACTTGGCAATAAAAATTTACCTGGTTAGGCTAATTCATTACTTCCCCTTATATAAAAGCAGGAAGAAGGGAAATAACCTTAAACAAAGGATTTTATTTAAATTTTATTAGGAAACAATTTTTTTCATTAATGATTTAAATAATGAGGAACTCTGTCTTCATAAAATTTACCTTCAGTATAGAATAATTTTCATACTATAAGCACTGAACTGCTGGTTCTCTGAAGTCAAAGAATTCTACCAGTATGTTCAATGGGAACAGGATTCTACATCTAAAAAAAAAAAAACTATGTCACATTTAGGAAATAGTGATGGCAAATGACCTCTGCTATTTTCTTACTCTAAGGGAAAAAAAAAAAAAGTAATGCAGAGAGAGAGGTTATAAGAATCCTAGATTAAAGAAACAAAATGGATCTCAAGTAATAAAAATTAAATTATTTTAAATAAAACAGTAGATGAGATTGATTTTTAGCTTGATGACATCAAGCATTTTATTCCCTATCACCTGCAAATAACCATTCAGAAGAACATATTTCATCCATCTACATGGAAATCCAGGAAATGACTTGATGATGGTACAATAATGAAAATGTTCCCTTTTGCATTTCATAATACTAATTTAAAAAACAACCTAAAGTTATCAATAACATAGAAAAATCTTGTCTATCAGGTCAAGGGCAACATTTGTTCACCTTACTTAAAGATCATTAAAATACATTCTTAATCATAACATGTAGTTCATTACAAATAAAATTGCCTTTGGTTCAATAAAACTAATTAAATGTAAATGGTATTGTTTACTGCTGTATGGATCTTCTGAGATAAATCAGCAAGTCACCATTTATTGAAAATTACAGTGACCTCACTGCTGTTAATAAATTTACTTGATCACACAAGCTAGAGAAGAATGTCTCAGAGCGGGTGTATATTGTCAGAAAAAAACTGCCCCACATATTACTATGAAACAGCAAGAAACCTAATCTGGGAGTTACAGTATTTGATGCTCAGCCATCATTAAATGACTTGTTGAAATTTTAATTCTCTGATCACATTAAGTGGTTTAGGAAGACAACAAAATCTGTACTGATCATCTTTGGTGGTGTCATCTGTTCTTTAAGAAAAGCTCTGAAGGTCTGCAGGTTTATTTATTCCAGGTGTCACAGTGGGTAAGGTTACAATGCTGCTCTGCTGATGTGACTGACAGCTCATGACAACACAAGATACTCACAACCTCTACACCAGATAACTAAAGAAATCAAAATCAATTACAATTACGGACAGCATATTCCATCAAATATATGGCCAAACTGCTTAGTCCACTTTATGCTCAAATTACACAGATCATTATTTTAAATTATTCAAAATACATTGTAATATGTAAAATATATATATACACACACACACATCATATGCTTCAGCTTTGAAAATGCCCTGCAAGCAGCTGGAGCAGGCATTGTAATAAAAGTTGATTTAAGTGTAGAGTCTCTGAAAGTCAGGAAAGGCACTGCTGTAACCAACTACTACTCCGAATGGAAAGTTCGTTGGAATCATTTGATCCGCTACTGTAAAAGCCATAACATTAGCCCAGGGATGCTGAGGGCAGAATGACTGACCCCAGAGAAACAGCATCTCACGCCACTCTACGCTTCAAATGGGGTCTTTTTGTAAAGGGAACCTGTCCATTGAATTACTGTTTTTTCAAACAAATACACATTTAAGCTAAGAAACCTAACCCATTTTAATAGCCAACCATACAAATATGAGCATTTAAAGGCAGTATTGAATTAAAACTTAAGTTTCATATGTCTAAATTGGACAAAACTAATAGAACTGGTCTTGTTTCTATACAATACTTAAGCACAGACACAGAACATTTTATATTATGTTCCATCCATTTTCTTTACTGTATCTTGTCACTAATGCAAAATTTAGCAAAAGCAGCATGCACTTGAGACAAAACTCAGTTTATCACTCCTTACATGGACAAAACTTGAGCTCAGTTTGAGGTCGGTAGGAGCAAAGAGCTGAATGGAGGGGCCATCAGTGTCGCATTACCACTGCTATTTTACCAATAGCCCAGCAGGTGGCAATGAAGAATTATTGCAAGAGAACCATTCCAGCCTTTTTCTTTCCCTTCTTTTTTTGCTCCCAGACTAAGACATTCTGTAATTTATAAACTATCACTGCATGCACAATAAAACAGACATATTAGAAGAATTTTACTAATATACTAACTATGGAAATGGCAATATTGACAGGTATGATACAGAATTGATAGAAACAGGTACTTATCACATCAAAATGGTCTGGCCTTTGAGAAGGTTCATTTGCCAAAATTCCTTAAAGCAAAGTAATTTTCATTAATTACTTGATTTAAAATGGCAAAATCAAAACATTTGGATAGGGCATTTTGGGCAAGGAATACCTATTTTCACTACTTTGGGGCAAGCATGAGGCACAACCCATCTTGCAGAGCAAACATCAATGGAATGAAATGAGGATCACTTTTCTAGCAGTTCCAAACTTCTAAGAGAAGGAATTGCCTAATTTTCCCAGCCTCTCATAGAAGAAAGGGAAACCAAAGTTGATCTCAGACTGGAGCACAAAGCTCTGTCCTCTACAGATTGCTTCAACCCCAAATTTCTGTAAAAGCATTTTTAAGCCTATCAAAAAAACTTATGTCCCCATACTGTGTGGGTAAGCAAGATAATCTTTCAGTTACTATAAAAGCCTAGGGTGAGAAGAAGTCCACTTAAAATGGATTGTTCAAGTTATTCTTACTTTATAAAAGCTGCTTCAACTATTTTTCACTGTGTGTATAAGAGAGCTCAGATAACATCCTCTGAAAAAAAAAAAAAAACAATCAAGTATTTTAAGCATCCCTTTTTGTATATAACTTGGGTGCAAAATTTCCAAGGGTGCCAAAAAACAACCCTACATGTTTAAAGCATATATCTTACTGTTACTGTTAACTCTTTCCAAAACCACACTTTTACTGTAACTATAAAGAAACAATTCTGCACACTGCATTATAATCTTTAA
Source organism: Dromaius novaehollandiae (assembly GCF_036370855.1). NCBI lineage: Eukaryota > Metazoa > Chordata > Aves > Casuariiformes > Dromaiidae > Dromaius > Dromaius novaehollandiae. The sequence continues at coordinate 93,561,747 of NC_088099.1, read as the reverse complement.
CTTTTAAAAATGAACATGCACAGAGCCTATTTATAGATACAAATTGTGATCTAACACAATTTATGACTCTATTAGGAAAAATAGGCTCTTGGAGTAAAATAACTTCAAAATGTTATTTTTATGTTCGTCTGAAATCCATGGTTGCTTAGATTTTCATACTAATCTTATGAAGTTGCTTGTCCACAGAGATTCTTCAGATATCAAATAGCTCTTGCATATCAGCACCATCCCAGTAAAGGCAAGAGTGCCTTCACAGGAACTAAAGAATTGCCAATCTGCTTCCCAAAGGATTGGCAACAATGTCCTGGACTGTGAGCTGGGCTGTACTTTCTGTGAATGATGTGGGGGTCTCCTAGAAAAGAGGGTTTGCATTTGGAAGCACTGAGCTACCATTTCCCTTGAAAATTCACAGGTGGGGCTCAGGAGCAAAGCAGACCTGATTTAACCATTGCAAACCATCCAAAACCAGCTAGGAAGCAGCCATTTAAAGTGATCATCATCATAGAGAGAAAATCCCAAATATTTCCTAGCAACTAGAACTTAGACATATAAAGCTAATGTATAATCTTTTCTGAAAACAGCTGTTTAGGCCAAAATGTTACAGGCAGGAGAGTGAGGAGGGAACCAACAAATGTCAATGGCTTGACCAAGCCATGTAGTACAGAAATTGAGAGGTAGTTAAATTTACTGGGCAGAAAGCATCAAATGGAGTGTCAGTTATTTAGGGATAACATGTCAACTTAATGTGGACTAAGTTTTTACGTAGTTGTCACTATCTGAAAAGCACTAATTAATTTTTTTTTTTCCAATCAAAACCAGGTAGAGAGTTGACTGGTTTTTAGTTATCAAATACATGCATTTATGTCTCAAAAACACATTATGGACATAATTTTTGTTAGAAAACAATATAGGACAATGACTAAATGATAAAACTAAGAGAAGATAGTTTTCCTACTATAAATACTAAATTCATCTGCAAGTTACACAATACATGTTAAAGACTGTTCCTGCACTAGAACTCATCTTGGAGAATGATAATAAATCAAATAGAAATTGATTCCATTTAAAAAACAAAGTTCCCCATACACTGATAAGCTATCAGATTTCCAGTTTAAACATGTCTACAATAAACAGTCATACTTCCTGTTTTTCATTAGCAATTACAAGAATTTTACTCATGTTTTAGGACCAGTTTTATTTAAAGGCGTTCTTTCCACTGCCTTGTCAACCAGTTTTTTTTTTTTTTTCCAAATACAACAACCTTCAAAATGTAACTCACAGATTTTGATACTGGCCTTTCTGTTCAAATTCTTCAAAACTAAATTCAATTTATTAATACTTTGATTCCCTGAGTAAATCAAAGCAGACTGGGAAGTATTTTGAATATTTTTACTAATTTGGTTACACTTAACGAAGCCTTTATCCAATTGAACATGACTGGGATTTTTTGTAGTTCCCGAAATGAATCGTGGATAGGCAGTCAAGCAAAGTTAAAGGTTTTTCTGGGAATACAAATCATATGACCATTTAGCATACACCAGAATGAATGCCAAGTCAGTAGCGTGCTTCTAGGAAGACAATCAAACCTCCAATTCAAATTATATTTCCAGTGACAGACCAATTAGAACCATAAAAAGTTCTGTAAAATTTCTTATGTGCAAAGGACAATACTTAGGTAATTCCACAAAGGATGAACCAGCAAGAAATGTAATTTCTACCCACTTAACACATTATGCAGAAAAAGTTAGTAAAAACAAGACGAAAGCAACATATCAGGGCAAAGATTTCAATCCCATTAATTCTTTAGTGTCTGAGGATTTTCATCAGAAACTTCTGACAGCCTGCCCATCAGTCAGATCACCCACAACAGCTTTATCTGTGACTTTTACAACAAATACATACATACACATGCCCCAAAAATACACACATTCAGACAAGTGTTAGGAAGTTCTCCTTGCATGAACTTGCACACTTCACCTAGTTAGACCAGAAAGCTGCCTGACAACAAAAGCACTTCACCTTCCAAGAGCGGACTGCTGTCTCCCCAAGCTTTAAAGCTAAGTGATTGGAGCAATGGTTCCTGAGGCAAGAATGATCTGAACTTGCAGCGTAACACTTGGTTGAAAACACTACCATTGTGATATGCTTCAATGGAGTATGGATCACAGTGTGGATCACAGCAAGAACCATTAAGTTATAAGATAAAAAAAAAAAAAAAATCCAGTTCTGTCAGTTCTGTCTCCTTTTCTTTTCAGTGTTAAACCAAAAATATTTGCCTAACCCAACTTCTCACTCAGCATTCAGCAGAATATCCATTTCTTATTTATTGCAAAAACTAGAACTGCATTAACAGACATTTTCCCATTATAAATATACTTATAATAACTGTAACAATCTTACGTAAAAAGATATGTATATACACACATGTATAGAAGATATTTTAAAAGCAAATAAATAAAATGCTTACCCCCAAAGCTGGCAATCTCTGTGTACAGCTGACAGCAACCTTTAGTTTCCAGTCTGTTTCTCCATCGAGCTGGTCAGTTCGAATGAAACATGAACCTTTAAGTTATAAAAAGACACCAAGCTATTTTTTAGAATTCATAAAAATTCAGTTTGGATTAAAAGAAAATTTACAGATGTGAGAATAAACTGATTTAAAAACATGTTTAAATAAATGTCCCACATACAAGAGGATTGATACTTTGGAATGTCTGTGTGTTGATTTAACGCTTTCTGCCAGGAATGCTCTGGATATCATACAATAGTTTAGTATAATTTTTCTGATAAAATTAAAAACATGCTTGTTTGTAAATGGGGGAAAAGGGATCCTATATCAGGCATCTTAAGACTATATAAATGTCACCTCCAAGAGATCTAACTTCACTGAAGTTGAAACAGATTCCATTTTCTTTCTTTTTAAAATTTGGTCACTTGTGCAATTCCAACATGTGAGAATAATTACAAAATGAAGACATGCCTGTAATTTTTGTCTTGTTGCTTGTATGAGACATCACACCCTTGCATTGCTTATATTTTCCTTTTTTTTTGTTGGATGCCATTCAAAACAGTATATAGGGCCCCAACATATTATCTTTAAAGGAAATAATTTTAAGTTACCTGTACATCTCAAGGATCCAAAGCCAAAAACAACTTGTCAATACATGCACAACAATTAAGATATGATGGAAGCTCAAGCAAGATACAGACTCATTCATACTGAAGAAAATTGGTGGCACCAATTTGCAAACTTTACACACAGAAGACTCATTTCCAAGATTTACACAATTACTGTCAGCACAGGAGAAATACCTGCCCCATGTAACTAGTGTGATTGATATGGCCACATCTTTTAGTTGACCTTGCTTGGGCAGGGGAGCTGGACTAGAGAATCTCCAGAGGTCCCTTCCCACCTCAACTGTTGTGTGGAGTGCTACATAGCTTACTAATGTAAGACAGCATATGAAATTGCAAACCTGCTAAAAACATGTATAAATGGTTAAAAACTCCAGCTAGCTTACAGCCTTTAAAAAACTGCAGTAACATTTTAGCAATACTCCTTGTAGTTGCTACAGTAAAGATGCCTTAAATATTTCTAAATTAGTAACTACAGCTTCCATTACATTACAATTGAACAATTTTATACACTATAGTTTGCTATTTTTGATTTCACACTCATAACAAGATTTTTCTATTTATTTGTAAATTTTAAACAACATATATAGACATGTATGTGTCCACATGCACAATTCCTTCAATATTTCAATCAATCCTAATGGAAAATAACAAAGTAGTTTTATCACTAGAAGTGACATGGTAACAATTAAACTAAAAAAACACTGGCAGAGAAGTTTACCCACTGAAGTCTTCTTACAGAGAAAATGAAACAGAGGGCTAAAAGCAGCATATTTAATAGGTAACATAGCAGAAAGGGTATCTACAAATGAATGCAAAGTTAAGAGAGATTTTTTTCAGGAAGCAGGCTGACAAGGTGCCAGGAAGAACGTTCGGTTCAGTGCCCAAGTCCAGATGAATCTGGTGTCACAACCAAAACATGTGGACCCCCATGTAAGTAAAGCCTAACAGAACCCAATGTTTTATTTATCAGCGCCTGTCAATTTAGCACTTCAATGACCGTCTTAAAGGACATGTTTGAGACAGAAGCCACCTGAAGTTATATCAGACTTGAAGATAGCATTTTTACACAAGAGTCTTCTGAAAGTAGCTTACATACCTTCATGTAACAGCTGTACTTAAATTAAGTGCATATTAAGTAAAAGAACCTTTAAATCTTAATGTAAAAGGCTTTCAGAACACATACTTTAGTAACAGTAAATTTCTTTCAAAGCTCAGAGCTGCAAGTTACAAAGCTGTACCTAAAATAAGTTTTGAAAAGCTGATTTGAAATTCTTGATAGGATTCCTGATGGATTTTCTTCTAAAAATAAAACACTGTAAAGCACTTTTCAAAAAGTCCATTGACATATACAGCATTATAATTAGGACTGAGGTATCTAGCACCACGTAGAAATACCACAGTTTCACTGCACTTTTTATCCATGGCATACATCAGTCTACTTTCCATCATACTCTCCCTATACAAGACATTTCATGGTTCTCTTTACCCTTCCTGTCAATGGCTGCTATCATCCATCAATTTCATTTAGAATTATACTATAGATCAATGCAGTTCAAGACCAGTGTGGCTCCTGTGAATGGTTGACTGCACATATATTCATTTAATAGAGCTCACACTATGACATGTATTGGCCAGCTGCATTTCCTCTCCACTTCAGCAGTTAATTTCATCAATAACTTATCTCATAGCCTGTTTCCCTTTTATCCAGAAAAAGGGACTGCTTTGTGCCAAGTCAGCTTTCAATAGTGAACACAACAGCAAAACTGAAACAATACCCCCTTCGCTTTCAAATACTTCATCAGATTTGACTAAGTAACTTTAGCTACACTATGAGATAGTGATTTTAAGCCTGGCTTAGCTAACATACAAACATGGAAGATTGAACATGTGATCAGAAATGAGTTGTGTAAAAATCAACTTCCTCTCCAAACCCCAGAACCTAATGAGAACCAAATATTTCCCACTGCGCAAGACACATGTACTTCACCTTTTAAGCACATTCGAGTCAGCAGTACATATAACTTCAAAAAAAAAGTACTTAACGGAATGTTAAGCGCACAAATATGACTAGGCGAAAAGACGACCTATACAAATCTCAGAAACTGCTATTCCCTCTGTATTCATTGATAAAGTGTTGAACCTGACAAAACATTATTTCCCAGCATGCAAAGAATCAAAATAAAGTTTTAGTTACTCTTATAAGTATTTAAACTCTGTGCCGCTTAAATAAAAGTCATTTTAAGTATTTACCAAAGAATTGTTAACTACAGGAAAATAATAATCTGCACTAACACTGGAAATTTGTAAGAGGACAAATATTTTTTCCATGGGGTTAAATATAAAGGTGAATGAAGAGATTAAGGTATTTATTTTATACAAGAAGGCTACTCAGATGCTCATTTCCTATAGACACTATACTGTCACCCAGGATTAGTGTACAAATTTGGACACAGTGAATGTCTCAAGTGTTTCTGCCTTTATAGTGAAAATTTTGGAGTCAGATGAATTATAATTTAAGGGTTGATCTAAACCAATTACATTGGGTTTAAGTTCAATCATTTATCTAAAGTGGTGCATGCTTCATGTGAGCAAATTGAAATGAATTTGCAACTACCTAATATCCATTTAATCAATTGAAGCCAGGTGTAAATCAATTTAGAGAGTGTCCATGCAAGGTGCTGTATCAATCCAACTGAACTGATTTTTTAAACCATTTCAGTTGAAATCTGTGAAATTGGCATGCTTAGACAAGTCCTAGGACTACAATTCCATTTGTTGGTTTTTAGCAAGAGTTCAACTATAAATCTGAGGCCTTTCCAGAAGTTAGCCTATGGTGGCTTTTTGTGGGGGGGAAAAAAAAAGCACCCACAGTACAAAAGATGAAAACCATTTTAAGGACCTGAAGTAACTACATAACTTTAAAATATGAGGATACATTGTCATTTATAAACAGATCTCTTGCTTATGTATGAAGCAACAGAATATCTTATTGTGAATAAGAAAATAATTTTCTTCTGAATAGTCATCACTACTACATATGTTAACCAAAGAATAAATAAATATTCAAATACAGGTTTTATCAGCTTTCTTAGTGAAATATGTTTCATTAAAACATGTTAATGGAAATATATCCACAAAGTTATCCATATCACAACAAATGTGAACTGAAATCATCTTCTATTACTTTGACTTCATCAAAAGTATTCTCATTCTAGAAGGCTTTTTCTACCTAAGAATTTTCTTGTTACAACCTATAGTGAAATCCATGTAACCAGAAGCCAATAACTTTTACTTCTTTCCTATACAGTAACAGTTTTAAGATTAACCATTCAATTTTATGGCTTAATGTTTGTGATGGCACATAAAGAGAAACCTGCTTGTTTATACTGAATTCATTGATCTTAAGACCTCCTTAAAATAGTCTCAGAGTTTACTTACAAAAACAAATTTCTCTGAATTTAATACAGATCTATTTAGCACAATAATATTCAGATTTAAAATTAAAACATTAATATTTTAAAGACACAATCACACCTAAAACTGTGCAAAGTTAAACAACAAATGTGCCTTGGTTCAGATTTTCAGCAGATGCACGCTGAAAATATAGCCATTTTAAGAGCTGTTTTACATGTTACTAGGATATTGAACACAAATGTAAATTTTCAGTAATTTTCATGGTGTTTAAAAAGTACGTAAAAGCTTATCTATTAATTTAGGGCCACCACACATGTGGCTAAGATTTGTCAAAGGTACTGTGCTCAATATAAAGCTAGCAGAATCTTACCTACTCTGTGCATCTCTATGTGGATTTAAGATTTTATTCAGAACATACATGTAGGACATAACACGTCAAATGCTTCTGGGCATAGCTTATACTTACTGCACATGTGTATGGCTTGTTGATTCTTCTGTGGGCGTGCTTACGTCTAGAAATCCTGAAGAAAAAGGCCCTCAACAAAAGTTTTCAAACTAAAGACAGGTGGTGTTTGGAGAAGGCTGGTCATGTTTAGCCTTAAACAATTTTATCATAAGCTTCCCCTTACCTAAAATTATGTACTAGCATCACATAGCCAAATCTTGTATTTGTTATACCAGCAAAACTCCTATTGATATTTTACACATTAATTTCTTTACATGTATATAGTTTCAATCTCCTGAAATGCTATAATAATGTACATAAACCTTTGCTGCCACCAAACACTTGAATTATGTTTGCATACACACTCTTCAGCAAATTGATAACAGCTTTTAATACAGGCTTCTGGAAAATAGCACAGGCTTCTGAAAACAAGCTACTACTTGTGCTGCTATATATTTTCTAAATCTATTCTAGCTTACAGGGGTTATTTACTCATGTCATTTTGAAGAGAAATATTGTTATGTATGAATTAAATTATTTATTATTTTTTCCACTTTCAAATGTTGTTGATGAGCAGAAAGAGTGACGAGCAGAAAGATGTACTTGTTTCCCTTAAAACAATTACCTTACTAATCAGCCTGCTTACCAGCTAGTTTGTAAAGAAAGTGTAGCTAACATGAGAAACACCCAAATGCAACATTGACATACAAAGAGCAATCTTATTTTGCAAACATAAAATCATTTAAATTATTTTCTGCTGAACTGCATCATCTGCTTTATGTGGAAGGCTATTATGAGGAAACAAAAAACTGATCAAAGTAACACTTAATATTTGCTATGACTGTGGAAAGAAAAAAAAAAAAAAATCACTGCTACCCTGGAGAAACTGGTTTAGTTTGCTGCAGAAACAAAACTTAACCATTCTCTGTGTCATTTATAGAATCTCTTTTGTATTACATAGTTATTTTGGAAACTTCTTTAGCCAAAGGCTCTTTAGTACGAGAGAGGGCAACAGAACTTCCCTTCGCAGCCGGTCAGTGTCATAAAAGAATCAGAAGTAGAATATCCTACCAGTTACACAAGTAAGACCTCCTGCTCTTTGTTAGCTCAGGGAATAATACTGTTGAATAATCCAAGACTGGGTAATTAAATCCAAGTATCTCCAAATGCACGCATCAACTCATGGGAAGTCCCTGCAGATCAGATTCTGAAAATATCAAGGAAAAATTTAGATAGATTGTCATAAGACAGGGCTTCACCTTGCTCCTTGCTAGCAAAGTCTATTGGCCTTGTTTTTATAACATAAGAGAAGGGGAGAAAGTGTGCTAAACCTTACAGAACTTGATTTCCAGGGCTAGCCAGGCTTCTTATCTAATAGAAACCATGAGAAATTAAAATGGTTTTCTTGTTGTAAAATGAAAGTTTAAACATTTGTAAGAAACTATGCCATTCATCCTGCATCCAGAACTTAGTTTTCATTTTCCCATTCTTGGTTCCTGGCCAGGAAGAAAGATCTGAGAAAGAGGCACTGAGTCATGAGATGAGACAGAAGAATGAGGACTCTAGAATTCAGGGAAAAAATAGGGAATAACTTTTTCTGACTAGCATTAAAAAAGTAACAAAGGGAACAACAGCACATCCTTCTAACAACACTGCAACACAAATACTTCGTCCTTCACTACTTCTCTTCTTGCTTTGAGCAGTCACTTACATCAGGTCTTGTTTTCAACTACACCTATTAATTAGCGTTTTAAAAGCAAAATTATTTTTAAAAAGGTTTCCATTTTTAAATTTAAGAAGTACATTCAAATTCCTCCCACAGAGGCTTAACAGTCAACTCACACACAGTACTCGTTAGAAGTGTCAGTATATACAGTAAAAAATAGGATACAAATAGTCAATAAACACATGAATTCTGAAAACCTTATTTAACTTTCTCCTGGAGAACATTTAAGTTACCAGGTTTCTGCTTGCTGATTTTTGCCAAATATCAGCAAGCATAAAAAAAGATTTGCCAGTGAGCACTAAATAGAAGTTATAGGTATAACTCAAATATGCCATAGAAGCATTTTAATGTTACACTGTGCTAAAGAGGCAAACAACTATAATTTAATTGTATCTAACAGATATGCAGAAATATGCATATTTTACAAGACCCAGTGCCTCAGCCTTGAAAAGGTATCATTTTGTCTGTGTAAATACAGGGTTTGATTCCACTCTGCATTACAGATATACAAATTGAAAAACTGTAGAATGTGTACACTTAAGTTAGTCTAAGAAACCATGAAGTTAAATTACATTTACTTTATTTAACATGTAATTGACAAAAATTCATGTCAGTCATTCATAACATGGACAATGTTAAACCATTATAGTCTGCATTCCTCACGCAATACAGAAATCTAAGTAAATAACATTACATCCACCTTCTCTCAAGAGTTGTATCCAATAAATTTTTTTTACAAATGAGAACAGCAAAAATGAATGCCTTTTAAGCCTTGGCAAAACTGAATTATTAAATCTGTCTGCCTCTGTCCTATTACAGCCTACTTATGAATACTTGATTTTATTTTGTATAATTGACAACAGTTGTCAGGAAAGGAAGGTTTTAACGGCAATCAAATTAAGATCAACTGGTGTAAGTGTCACAGTGAAGAGCCTGTGTCAAGTGTTGATGGATTAATTGATGGGTCACTGTGAAATAGGGCACATGGAACTGTCATAAACAGCTATAAATTATCTTTAATATTACCAGCCTTCCTGCTATTAATCAGTATCCCAAAAGCACTGAAAGAGATGGGTTACTAGAATATATCCAACAAAGGAAAAATGGATACTGACTTTGCATACCTAACATCAGATCATTTACCAACAACTTAATTTTTAAATCATTTATATGACTTAAGTGACTATGTGCATGAAAATTTTGAACTGATGACAAGATGAATAACAGCACCAAGATGACGTGTTTGAGTACAGAGTTTCGTTTACCACTATAGGAAGTAATTTTCAATTATGATAGCTTCTGGTGGGGATAGGAGAAAGCAAAACATCTGAATCATCCTGAACATTTAAGCTATAATGCCATCCCTTAGGATGTAAGTAAAAAACGTAGTAGCATTTATACGAGATGGATGAAGTTAGTTTTAAAGCATTAATTTCTCCTAATACCAGTGAAAGAACTGTGTGCACTTAAGATATTTGATCTGAATTAAGAAACCCATGAAGCAATTGATTAATTGGAATTTAAGCCATCAGTCACTGGATCCATCAACAGATTCATTTACATTCTAAACAATCAGCTGACGGTCTTATAGGATACCATGTATTAATACACAGTCAATATGATACCAAACTCATCACAATTCCTTATTGACAAGCACATAGATGCTTTTAATCCAAAGTTGATCACATTGCATATATTTTTGGATTGCTATATCGATTCAGTACGCTCTAGGAATTTTTATTTTTTATTAACATTAAGGATTTTTTTTTTTTTTTAAATAGGTAGCAAACAAAGCTCCAAGGCAAAAAAAAAATCTACATTCAGAGTCACATTCCCAAATTTTAGCTTATTGATTCATACAATTTTTGGATATGCATAAGGACACTAAAAACATTAATTGGACAAAATAAAAGTCACAAAAAAGGTCAAGATATATCAATTTATAAAATGGTAGTAAGTAATACTCCCTTTCTATTTAATAGGTTTTGATGTTCCATTTTGCTCTATTATTCTTCTGATGTATACTAATCATCTCCTTCTGGAGAAAGACAGTGATACAGAAACAAATCTGACTTATTTACACCTTTATCTGGAACATGCAACTTCATAAAAGCTTCATCTAAACAGCTTGATGACTGAGGTGGTCAAGTCTCCCATACAGAATGCTTAAAATACTGAACAAGTTCTGGCTTCACTGTTTCAGACCAATAAAAAAGTGAAGGAGGCCAGAATACCATTTTATGATGGTATGAAAACTGATACAATACTTGGCAGGTGTCAGCTATCCTGTTAGATTTTATAAAATCACCAAAATATTTTTCACTGATACTAGTCCCTGCTTGCATCTGCTTACCAGTCTGCTATTCTGGTTGTTTTTATCATTTAGAACTGCAACAATCTACAGTGATCTATCCCATGAATGATCCAAACACACCATCAGATTAAAGTCAAGCAATTTCAAGAATATTTCCAGTCTTCCTGTTCATTTTAAAACAATTTTGCTTGCATCCTCGACATATTAGTTATACTTGCTACATATGTTAGTGATAGAAGTGTGTTTCTTACAAGCAGTAGATGACACATCTTCCTTTGTATGAATCAAGGATGAAATTATTTTCCAAGAGAAACAGTTGTAGCATAGTAGAAAAAATCCTCCCTGGTGTGACTCACTCTAGCAAGCTAATTTCATTGAAATTACAGACGACTTTGATAAAAATATATGGTATTTCTGGATAGATCAAAGGGATGGAACGGAAACTTTGCAGCCAAAGAGGTTATAGTCAATTCTTTAAAATGAAAGAGGCTCAACTGCAAGACATTCAGCACCATCAGCACAGGAAAATCATCCAACATGAACATTATTCCACAACTGCTCTTCCATAAATGCTCTCCATTTTGCTCTTTTATCACTACTTAACCAGAATAATGATTCTAGGAAATGTAGTGATTTCAGCTGGTGTTCATTTGGCTCTCACAAGAAAACATTCCCATTTATTATTGGGAGATTGGTTCTTATTCAAAATGTATTATGAGAATTACTCTAAATGCAAGTACTGCATGTTTACCTAATGACTCAACAGGATACTTATTCCCCAATGCACAGCAAGATTTGCAGTGGTTATATTATAGAGGACAATCAATCATTAAATTGCTACCTGTCATAACAGAAATGCAGTCTGGAATTTAGACTTTTTAAACTAGCATTTTTTCTTCTTTGGCTTACTTAAATTTCTGTAGAAAATCAATTCAGTTACCTCTTGTTCAATAGAATTGTGCAATGCACTAGTGAAACCTGTTTGTTCAAGGAACTGAATAGTTTCAAGACCTAGTTCATAATGTAGGAAAGATGGAGGACTTACAAGCTTTAGATTCTGATCCCAGTGCAAAGTACAGATTAATACTGATGTAACAAGTAAAGGTTCACAAGATATTTTCAGAAAAATGATTAACTAGGCTCCCTGATTTGTGAGCTCTGACACAACAGCAGAACCATCTCCCTCCATCAGTCTCCCTAAAGCATTTATGCTTTATCCTTAAAGACTGATAATACAAAAATACAACTATACATACACCTTAAAGTAGAGTGCTTGCAGCCTACATGAGAAGGATTTTCTCTCTGGGTGAAAGCAGAGCTTACAAGTAAACAGAATAAACAAATAAATGAAAAATGTATGTCCATATATATATTAGATTCCACTGAAAGTGCATGTAGTCACCAAGATTTTAGCTGTAGAGAAAGTAATCAACTTGAAGGAGACACTGCTGTACCAGTAGCTAAATTAGGCAGGAATGAAAGCCTTAGTATCTCACAATGCTAAAAAAAAGTGCAAGTCAAAAAAGGTGATTAAAAAAACCCACCACATAATAAGTGTTTGAAAAAGAGGAAGGTAAAAATCTTTGATTAAGAATTTAACAAAGAAAAGCACATTATTCTTAACCAAACAGGACAATGAGAAGAAGCAACAGAAATACCCATGGAGTTTGACGACCGATCAGAACACAAGCTTCATTATGGCAAAAAGCAGAGAATTCCAATTTTTTCAAAAAATTAAAAAAAAAAAAAAAAAAAAAGAAAAACTTTTCTCCTACAAAAACTCCCTAAAACAGAGCTCTGGAGAGGGTAAAATGTCACATGAACCACCTGCATTTCAATGAATTTCTCAGTCTTCTTGCACTTGATTCAGTCACCAGCAAAACGTATAAAAGTTAGCTTTAATCCAACTAGTTTGGCTCTTTGTCACAGTGTAGCTGCAGCAGTCTGGAGTTTAACAGAAGCTGGGAAATACATACAGTGAGGGAGAGCAAGCACACAAGTTGTTAGCTTGTGCTGACCTACGTGGCCCTGTAGGCAGCAGACTTAGACTAACAAGATGCAAGAGCAACTTCACTGCAGACCTCAAGGGGGAATTCAGTGAAACACTAGAGACATGAAGATTCTGCTGAGTGACAGACTTCTGTGAGACCATGATATCACCCTATGAATTACTCTATACAAGCAACCCCTGTGTTTAAATGTATTAAGAGCAGAAAAGTATGTGGATTTTGTTTCCATTAAGGTGAATATTACTGTACATGTGCTCATACTGAAAGGTGGATAAGTTAGTTTACAGATCATTAGAATTCATGGAAAAGAGTCCCTCATACACAGGAAGCAACCAGATTCAGGATTCATCTAAACAATTGATCATTTCGAGCTTCGTTCATCTTGACAATTCATTTTGCAGTTTAAGTTTGAAAACAAGTTGAATTCATACAGTAGTGAAAAGGAATCAAGAAGGTTTACCAATTTCTTTTTAAATCAAAAAACAATAAGGAAAAATGACATCATGTATTATCTCCAGAACTCTGTAAACACTGCATTTAAAAGATAAAAGTATACAAAGATTCTCTTTAGTTAAAGGCTTCTTCATAGACTTCCAATAAGAAAATATTGACTGAACCAGTGTCAGTAGTGGCAGTCTGAGGCCCAGCTACAACCAGGTGGAGTGACAATACAGAGGAAGAAAAACCCCTGTGGAATACAGAGCTTCATTTTTTGCTAAATTTGATGACTATTTGTTCTAAAACTCTAGGCCACATTTTCAAAAGGAGTTGCACACAAAAATGACTTCTTACTGCAGCAAAAAAATCAGTGAGTTTACTTCCTAAGACTACAGCTTGTACACCTTACTTATAAAAACACTGTTCGTGGGTAAGTTTGTAATCAGGAGCTCAGGTCTGTATGTACTACTCCTGCGATCAGAACTGTAAAAGTAGCAATTGAATATCTGAGCTAAATTTCACTTACACTCAATAAATACTAAGAACAATGATGGTGCGGCAACAAAGCCTTAGTATTCGTACAGAGAATCCCAGGTCCTCAGCAGCTAGGTACTCGTTACACAGTGGCTCTTTCCACCTTAGGTTCTCTGCCACTGAAGAACAAGCTTGCTACACAAAGTTAGTTCAAGTCTACACAAGCTTCCATACCTCTTCCAGTTACAATCCAGACACATCTCATGTCCCCATGAAAGCCAGAACCAGATTGCATGATTTGACAATCTTTAAATTTTTAGTGAGACAACTTTAAAACTACTGCAAGGTCAACTCATTCTTCATTAGACCTAATAATCAGAACTTCAGAGGCTATATAGAAATTCCTTTTTCATAATACAGATGAGGACCCTCAAGCGACTTTTTCCAATTGTTTCAAAGAAATTATCGAGGTAATGTTTACAGGTAAGCTAGTACAGCCATTTCTATAAGGGCATATAATATCAGTCTGTATGACTTGCATTCAAAATGCAGCCAAAGCTCTACCTAATTAATACTCTAACGATACCAAATTTTGCCAAGCCCCCCCATTACTTACATTCCTCCCCTACAAGGCTAACCTTTCTTTGCTTTTATTTTAAAAACCTTTCCACATATCTACAGCCTAGCAAGCATAAACATATATATAGCTTGTTCACTGTGTTGTTGCCTGCCCTGCCTCTGAGGCCAGCTTTGATCATCCATACCTTCAGCTTACATTGTTTTCTAACATGCCTCCCACAAGTGGGAAAGAATTCTTAATCAAAAATTCACTGAGCCACAGTCTTATCCTCCTTTCAGCCAAAGCCCAAAATGCATGCTAGAGGCAATCATACAAAAATAAAAGACTGAGTATAAAGTGGCTACTGCTAGAAGTAATAATCACATATACACAACTATAAATTACTCTTCTCGTCCTACAAATGAAGACGCCTTCCTCAAAAACAGAGGGACAAAGTGGTAAACTACCATCCCTGTGCTGTTCCACAAATGAACACCCTTGAACTAGATGCTCATTTCTAATAGGTTAGTCCAGTCTTCATTTCAGGCTCTGATCCCTACAAAAGGCTAGTTTAGAAGTCTGTTAACAGGGACTCATTTAAAACCACTAAAATATTACTGTGCAAACAGTTCCTGAATGGTTCTTTAACAAGTCAAGTTCCAATCAGACTCAGAGAAGTGCAAAATTTAAAATATTCCTGCTATATTATTCATCTAGTCACTTTGAAAGCAAAATAGATTTGAATGCAGTTTCTCCAACAACTCTGACTGTCTTGCTTGTTAAGAGCTCCACCAGCCAGCTTGCTTTCAAGTGCCATTACCACAGTTTCAAAAGTGAACATACCAAATTTTCATATCCAGCTGCCCCATTTTAAAACTTGTATGTTTAATACAAAACATTAGTTACACTGAAATAAAATGTGATTAAAATTATGATCAAACTGATTAATGGGGCAATGAAACAAAAAAACACCCTGGAACACTGAGGACAATATAAGCCTTTTTTAAATAAAGAAATAACAACAACAAAAATACCTTGGAATTTAAAAGAGCTTTTAGAGGCAAACAGGTTACATGAACCCGACTGCGGATGTCATATTCAAAAAGTGCTAAAAAGATATTTATTTTTTAGAAGAATAAGGAAATTGTTCCACTTTGATAAATGCAGAATTTGCACACAACTGCTATGCATCAAAGACTCCAGAAATATTACTGTAACATAAGTTCATCATCTGCATATTACAGTTTATATGTAAGGAAGTTAGTTCATAACAACTAGTAGCCATGGTCATATGATTCTGCATTCTAGAGTTTCACTCAGTATGGGCACAACCTTGAGGACAGTAGAATATGAAACTTTCTTTTCAACAGTAACATAATTATGGCTTAAAGAAAGTTATATTTTTCTGTATGTAATTGATTTAATTTCTCTAAAAGGAAGTAAGAGCTTTTACAAGTTCTAGTAACTACAGTAGCTGAAACAAAAAGAAGTCAGGAGTGAAAATGATAATGTAACTATTCCCACAAAGATTTATTCAAGTGGGACCCCTTTTCTTTTTTCTTCATGTTTAACATTAACTTACTGCAAGATTGTGGAGTTGAAGTTTTAGTATCTTTGTGTACTCAAATATAGAGGAGCTGTAGCTGCCATGGTTCATAAAAGGGAGAGTGCTCTACTACCGTAACCATGTCATCTGGCAGAGGCTTCCACAAATAGAGCTGCTGTATTTCAAAACAGATTGTACAGTGCATGTACAGACAAAGAATGCAACTCTAGAGTCAACATTTGTTTGAGATTTCAAGATAGCCAGACTGTTACCCTGGCCAAGCTGCCAAATTTCCAGAGTTCTGGGAATGCACTACCACTGGACAGTAGGCAGGGGCAAATCTGCGCCTGACACAGTATACACCCTCCTTATCAAACAGAGCAGAGGAAGAAGTTTCTTCATCTCTTATTCATCTTGCTATTATTATTTTTTTTAAAATGTAAATAGTAAAACACATTTACTTGTTACTGATGATTTCAAATCAAATGAAATGCGCATGCTGTGCAAGTCACTCAAGTATATATAGAAAATTAAGGAATTAAATACGCGATGATATCTTCTAATAACATTTTCCTGTGCAATGTTGCATCAATAATACATTTAGAGCAACACCATTAGGAGATTAATGCCTGCTGAGACCTCTTTCTTCTACCTCATAACAACCAAAGCATTAGATCCGAGTTCATATTATCTGACTATATCTTAAGAGTAGCTCTTCACATAGAATCAATATTACTCAGTGGCTTAAAAGAGTTATCAAAACATTTGAAGCCCAAATGTTAAAAACAGAATAGGAACTGAAATATAAAAATACACTAAAGTAGTTTGGGCAGATTGTTGGCAGCTACTCATGCCCTGAAGATAAACTTTTATCTGGCTGTATGTGCAAAACTTAACTCCATCATTTGTCACTTTCTGTAGCAATAAATTTTCAAAGCATTTTAGTTCCCAGACAGGTAGGTTTTATAGCGCATGTTTTCTAAACATAATAGAAAATTCCAGAATGTGTGATAAATGCATCTCTTCCAGTCATCTCTTTCTATGGTAGTTGGCTCTACATAGAGACAAAAAGTGACATATAAGTTGCCCAACCAAATTCCAAACTGACATTTTTTCTTCCAGTTTCATTTTCAAATATCTAAATTTCCAGAACAAGCTGGTGTCCAGATAAACAGTTAGCCTCTGCTTGTAGATCACTGTAATTCCTAACCATCCAGAACAGATACTATCTCCTTTACTATATTTTTACTTGCAATTAATTTGGGGTTTAATATTAATGCAAAAGTGTTTTAATACTATTTGCATTTTTAGACATGCAAAACTAGATCTTTTAAGCAAGTAAGATAAAACACCTACCAGCACAATGCTTTTTGCGAAGAAAGGCTTAGGTATTCACCATTTGTATAAACACTTTTTTCCTTAATGCAAATCAGTGTAATTTTTGTGAGAAGGCAGATTCTGCAGTAGGTGCTTACTAGTTCACTTGGAGTTTCTTCCAACAGGAAATCAAGCTGTATAAACGATGAGATAGCCTGTACTGGTATTCCCATGCTTTATGTCAATAAAAATAGCTAAGATTAATTCTGAAAAACTATCACATCCGAGGCAGTTATACTTGTACAAAAATGAAGAGCAGACCAAGCCTTAAAAGAAAAGTGATTTTCCTATTCTTTATTCTACTGTTTTACTCATACCATTACTGTTAAAGTAATTCTAACTAAAAAAAAAAAAAATACTGAAACCTTAACTAGAAATTGTAATACTAGTAAGATTGTTTTTTGCTACAATTCTGAAAAATATGAACATGTTTGTGACTAATAATTAATGCTTCAGTAAATGTACCAGTTTGACAGAGTTTCATAAATGAAATTTGAGAAACTGATCGATGAAATGGAGGAGACACCACCTCAAGTACTCACATGGCTAAAATCAAAACAATGTAATGCAGCCCTGAAAAATACAAGTTATAGTTGTTATAACTGTGCAACTGACATTATCCTTCCAGGAATGAAAGTTCTTCATGATCAAAAGAATTTGTGAGAATTTGTAAAAGATTTTTCTATTACTTCTATTGACAGCTGTAGCAGTCACACGCATTCAAGTTGGAATGTCCAGACGAGTAAATGTCTATAAACAGCAATTAAAGATGCAAAACTAAGAAAACAGTCTGATAATGATTTGCACATAACACTCTTAGAATATTAAGTGATTTTAAAAATATATTTTCAGCGAGAAAATCCACGCAAAGAACAGACTAAATTATGTACAGACTAGAACTCTTTGACTTTCAGCTGCTAGGAAGACACTCATGCCATTTGTTTGTTGCTAGTTAGGTTTTATTCAACATACTGCCCCAGGAAGGAAAAGTATGTGATGAATTCAGGGTTAGGTTGAATCTCTAAGCAGGACAAGGGTAAGCAGTCAGGTTCCTGGAAGAGACGAGATTCAAAATAAAAAAATAAAAAATGACTGCAACCAATTATAGTCTGTAGGTGAAGAGATGCACCTTGAAATATAAGCAAGCCTACAGTTCCTGGAGTGCTATCTGTGATCAGTGAGACTGCGCAGCCAGCAGGAGCTGATCTTGGTATCACCAGAGGCAAACTCTAGAAACAAAATCTTGCCAATCTGGATGGTGCTAAGAAGTCTACAGCAGTTACTGCATTAAAATTCATTTGCAGACTGTATTTTAGCAGACTTCAGTTTTCTCAACTCCAGTTTGAGAGGAGAAATATCTTAATGCAATATTCTGACTCTTGGGAAAATTACTTTTTTCAGAAGCAGTGGCTTTCACTCTGTGTAGAATCACATCACTGCCAAAAATCCTAACTCTGCAAAAGCCAGGTGTACAAGATTCAAGTATCATGGGCAAAGAAATTAAAGTAGACCAGTAAAAGCACTTCCACTTCGTCCTTTGGAAGTTCAGTTTCTGTCAGGGAAGACTGAAAAGAAAACCCAGCTATCCTTTCACACTATCAGAAACACACACACATATTAGAAGGACCTCAGGAACAAAGAGAAGGGTTTAACTAAGACTACTTAATTTTTATGATACTGCTCTTTGTCAGTAGTCTTTCAGAAGGATAAGTGTTGCAATTAGTCATGCTGTCATAGGCCTCAGGAGTCAGCAGTAGCACAGAACATGCGTGCTTCTCCCCCGTCCTGCTGTCGATGGAACATGACACATGCCCTTGGCTCTTCCAGCTGCAAAGGGTTTAGCAAAAAACCCATTTAGCCTTATCTCCACATACACTGTTAGGCCCCTCTTTCTCCCAATAACTTTCAACTTGTTGACCAATTTCAACCAATTATGGCAGAACAAATATCCAAAGAATATAAAGTGCCTGTAATTTCTGTGAAAAATGAGCTTAAGATCTACATGAGCAAGAAAAAGGCCAACACATTAGTTCCAGCAGGCATCTGCTCTTTGACTTGTTTACTAGCAAAAATCAGCACATACTCAGCTCAGAACCAGCCACTGCATATGCCAGCTTTTGCCCGGTGAATAAGGATCTAAAGCCACTGGGGGATGGTAAATGAAAAATTTGTAAGAAAAAAAAATTATTCATTGTCTTTTGACACTGTAGCCATGTTATTAAGTATGTGTGCGCCTCTCCTGGTTTCACATCTGAAAGCTAGCAGAGTACAAATATTAGAGGGATACCAAGTCTTATAAACGTATGTACCAGATTTTCATGAAGGACCAGTTCATGTCAGAACACCTCTGTACAGTAGACAAGTCTGACAGAAAATTTGCACTGTATAAGAACCAGGTCACTAAACAAAAGCACATACTCACCAACCCAATGCATAACTGAAGCGAGGTCAGTAATTTTAGTTTAGAGAAGGGAAGAGTTTATCATTGAAACTTTTCTTCTGTATTTTGGGAGACAAAGGCAGTATCTTTCATAATACTCCAATAAAAATGGAGTCACTAATACATGCTTCAGTTGGCACTTCCTGCGGACAATTAGAAAGCTATACCATGATGTCTGGAACATCTTCTGTAACTTTTCATCTGTGACTGAGACTGCATAGAGAAATTTGATGTAGAGTACATGCCAAGCAACTTGGGCAGGCAGAACCAAACCCCAAAACCCCAGCTCTATTCAATTCTAGTGAGGAAGCTTTGTATTGGCATAACACAGATCTTGCCTACATTTGTATAACAGCTTTCCACTTAGGTATTTGGCTGTTTTGGCATAAAGCCTGCTGATACACCAAATTAAGAAAACCTTTAAACCAGCTTTTGCAGCCAGCTGAGCACACTTGCCTTTAATCTGGTGAAAGGCTGATAAATGGGAGAGATCTCCCGAATTGCTTGTCATCTCTGCCAAGTATGAGTGAAAACACAGGATTCTGCTTTAACTTTCCCTCCACCTCTTTTTAAATATATATAAAACCAAGAGATTGTTGGAGAGGTTTTACTCTTAAACTTAAAAATCCCTCCATTTTTCCTTTATTTTGGAAGTCATTAGAAAACTTGTGAAAACTTCTGTTATAATGGAAGCCTGACAGCAGTAAAGAATTCAGATCTGAGGAGGGATTTTTTTCCTTCCCGCCTTGGGAAGTTATCCTAACCCTAAACTCAAACAGCCATCTAGCTGCCTCCATTCACAAAGACAGGAATACCAATGTTATGGACTGTCAAGCATGAATACAAAAGAAAAAACCCTTCTACATTTGCCTTTAGACTAACTTTTGTAAAAGCCTAATATAAAAAAGGTAATCTTAGAAATTAGATACATCTATATAATTAGCATCATGTCATTACCTCAGAAATCAAGTATTACTTGAAGATATTCCAGCTAAAAGGGATCTGATAAAGCAATGTGCCAAGTCATAAAAAGACACCTAGAAAGAATTCAGTTTTTAATCTAAACAAGACATTACGCTTAATCTCCTTAAATTCAGCTTCTACGTAGAGCTGAAAGTGTCCTAAAAAATCCTGCATTCCTACAGGTTCATTTGGGGAGGGAGGGGAGGAAAACAAGAGGAAAACAGGCACATGCCACTGACTCATTTCTTCGATGATACCCCATCTATAAGAAAAGAAACTAGAACAGTTTTAGGTTGAACTCTGTAAGCCACTCATTTACAATACAAACTGCTTTTTTGACTGAAGATGCAGAATACTGCAGTACTGCAAAGAACACTAATAGGCAGTATAAATATTAAAAAGGGGAAATAGTACCCTCCCCCAAAGGAAGCTTCCAGAGGGGAAAAAATAGAGATTTAAAGATCAGTCCAAAAACTCTTTGCTTTAACTATAATATTGCTACTACAAGTCTATACAATGTAAACTGTTTTACTGCACAGAAGATAAAGTTACCTATAGAACATAAAACCATGCAAAAACTAAAGTGTTCTACAAAGTATTTAAAGTGCCAAATATAAATTACACCATAAATGAGTCAAAACTGCAACATCCAGAAAAAAATTAAATGTCAGTAATCGTATTTGACTAAAGAGTTAAGTAGAACACCAGTATAATTAAACTGTTGCTGTTTATAGAAAGTGAATCTCCATCAGTGCTAAAAAAAAAAACAACTTTTCTTCTACAACAGAAGTGTATGTAAAACAAAACAACTTATACCAGAAGATTTTACTGAATTTGCTCTTCGCGCACTGTATGTCACATTGAACCTCTTCCTAATAGGTAAGCAACTCTTTCAAAGTGTTTACAAGCATCTTTTTAACCTTAGTTATAGAAAGCATATTGTTACGATCTGATAAACTTATAAGTTGTTTTATTTTCTAGATAGCAAATTATTGCTCTGGAATCTCTTAAAGGAAAATTTGACTATAACATTCTAAAAAAGCTGACCACTGAAATGGACTTGAACTACTTTACTTTCAAAAAATGTTTTTCTTCACACACTTCTGATATAGGGATTTCCCACCACAAACAGTCTAGTCTGTTCCCCATCCTTTAAACTAACAGTATCAAGGGGAAGACAGACTGCACAGTTTCTTACATGCTTTCCTACAGAATCCAGGAATTTAAGAATTGACAGGGAGGAAAGCATGCCACAGAGTAGATATGTAAAACATAACATTGAAGAACTTATGTTTTTGCAAGGTTAGCAAATGTTTCATCTTGTTCATTTACTCCAGCAGTGACAATGCATCTGATGTACATTGCTGCAAGGATCTTAATTAAGGACAGCTCTTTACAGATAAACAGCTCTTGATATTCTACAGCAGCAAACATGATGCAGTGTTACATACTGAGTTACCTAGGCATTTTTACTACGGGCACATCATTCAAAGAAATTACCATTCATACATACTTCTGCTGGAGTGGATTGTAATTTCTTCCAAGTGTCTGGATATATAATCCTACAATCAGTATAGCTAGTAAAGACTAGGAGACTTTGGATCAAAACACTTGGACCTTCTACCACTTACGTACTACATGTAAATAACCTAGTTTAAGGTAATCCTTCTACAGGGGGATAGGTCCTCCTACTTTTTACTTTTTAAGCAGGTGTGATTCTGTTGAAATCATTGTTGGATAAGTGGAAAAAAGATGACACTCCAAGTAGCCCAAAAGGAGGCATCAATCAATCCCTTTTGAATCATGCTGGATTCAACAGCTTTGGGTTGTCAGAAGCATGATGCATTTTAAGAAATTAAGGCACTGTGTGAAGTAATAAAATGAAAACCCCACATATTCTGAAGCAGATGGTGGTCAGCCTAGGTGGAGATAATATAGAGACTATCAGGAAACTTTGTCAGCCCAGACCACTCATAGTTGATCTAGTGTCTCTAAACAGCATTTGAGAGTCATTACTACAACACATTGACCATACAGTAATTCTCTTCCTTTTAGCAAGCAGCTCTAGTAATGTTCTATGGGCCATCAGAAATATTTCTGTCTTCTCTTGCAAGTATCATCACTCACCCTAACAGCCATCTGCACCCATGAAACAAGGTGGAGAAACATAATCTGCAGATTTGGCCTTCTATCTGAAATATAGCTGATAGAACTCTAATGTCAGAGTGGAGATATCCAGTATTACTAACAGTGTTTTTCAATGTTACAGCTATTAGCTTTGTGAAATTTAGTGCTGTCCTACAAATACCAGGCAGTTCTTCACGGTCTGAAGAGATACAATAATATAAAGAGGAGAATTCAAATGAGTTGCATGAGGGCCATCCAAGTAGTCATTTCTGAACTTCAAATGAAACAACTGTAACATCTAGGGTTCCTATAAAGGAGATATTTGTTCCTCAAAGACCAAGAGTACTAAACTGCCACCACGTCACGAGAAATATAACTAAAAGTACTTTCATTCCTCCTCCTCAAGGAAAGTGCTTTTTGACTACCCAAGGAGGTAATATTATTTTTCAGCAAGCTTTTTAAAGTTATCCTAAAAAATACTTAGATCTCTTTTATAGAATTTTAAAATCATTATAAACACACATTAGTAGGATGAGATTTCAGTTACTTTCAATTTAGTAACTGCAATAGAACCAAATATTTCAATGTGTGCTGCAATATAATCAGCATAACTAATGTTAGTCACAAATAATTAAAAACACTATCAAGTCATATTAAACAAGTATGTATTTCTTTAAATATACTAAAATAGTCTTTAACAGTATTAGCTTTGCCTAAAAGTTTCATTGTATCAATTTATAACAAATAATCTCTCTTTAGAGGAACATATCTTTAAAAGTCTTCTGTTCCTGGTAACACTTTCTTCATTTTACCATCCAGAGATACTGGATGGCTCATATAAGGATACTAGTGAAGGTGAATTTTATATCATCAGTCTATTTAACCACTTCAAACTAGTCACAACGCACTCTCTAGAACTTCACTGCAACCATTAAGTTACCACATAACCAAACACAATTATCAAAACATACCAGTTTTTTCCGACGTTCTGAGAAACACCATGTCAGATGGGATTCGTTGATTCTGAGGAGAGGAGGAAAACAAAGTAATTTTTTAAAGTAAGAAAAAAAAAAAAAAAGAATTCCAATCAAATGTCCAGTAAGATCAGTCACTAAAAGGTCACACTTGGATTGAAACTCAATTAAAATAGGATTTATCAAAGTACTTTACATTCAGCATTTGCAATTCAGAAATCAATATTTTCGAAAAATTATACAATAAGCAAACAACAGCTAATCCTTTCAGATTCTGTTTATAACTGAATCTCGTAAATGTCTGAAGAATTAACAGATTTACATTCTTGAACTATTGTTTTTAGACAAGAAATCTAAAAACATCTAATTGAAATCCTTAAAAGAAAATAATTTTAAAGAGCAAAACCCCAACACTTAGTTAGCATAGATAACAGACCAAATGGTGAAATTTAAAACATCTGTCTTGGCATTTAAATTGTACTCGTTGTGCATACCAAGTATATGAGCATTCCCTGACATCCTCTCCTCTCTCCTTACATGCACATACACAGAGACAGGAAGGCTGGACATAGTACTCTCCTATTTTATACCTTTATAAACCTCTCCTGTACAAAGACAAAAATTAACAGCATTTTTTTCCTCAGTACATAGGGCATACAGACAGGCATAGTCAGGTACAGCAGCACGCCTGTTCTCTTTCCCCTTCATGTATATAATTATCTGTAACAAATCATGTTCTCAATTTTTTGCTGAACACAGGCCAATCTAAGCCTTCTCAGATTAAATACCACCCCCCACCACACACACACACGCACTATCTGCCATACAGTTACCCAAATCCTTAGCTCTCCCATCTCTTGTGCACAGGGCAGCTACCTCACAGCTGCACATTGCCAACATCGGGTTTAAGAATGAAAAACTGAGGCAAGCAAAAATAATTAGCAGGCAAAACCCCTAAAACAAATGTGGGACTGGAAAGTAAAAGAAGTGACAGACTAAGTCGATGGGGACCAGAGTGAATACTGGAAAGAGCAATGGTAAAAGATACAGCACTGAATTTTGTGTAGCAAGTTTCCTGCCGTGCATCTCACAGCTAGTATGGCACATTATTTTTTGATCCTGAAGCAGAACACAGATTCATTTGCTTTTCCCTTACAGACTACCTTTAACCGAGTAAGAAATCTCAGTGGATTATTAGCAATGGCTTCATTAGTTTAACACTAGAATATATTTCCCAATATTCATTTAAAATTACTTGCCCAGAGGCTTTAATGCATTGTTTTACCTAGAATGATTAACATTTTTCCACACAGACGGTACCTCCATTTAAGAATTAGAGGCCCTGAAAGCCACTGAACAGCCACAGCTCATCTTTTATTTCTGAAGAGATCAACTGGCTGCTTGAAGTAAGAGTGGGAGGGAGAAGAATTAAAAAAATATATATATACACACACACGGACGGCATATCAAGCCCATCACATGGCACACATTAACCTCATGGGGGTTGGCCTTTAAAATAAATCTGAGTGAATTTACTAGTCAAAATAAAAGGCTAAAAGACATATTCAGTACATGAGCATTTCAAAGCTTCGTACAACTATCCCACGTTTCACACTTCAATTATCAATGCCAAAATGTTATAATAATTCAGCTGTCGCCCTATTTTGTGGATAAGCTACCAGTTATAGGAAGCTGTCTAGTTATTTTATATAGAAGAAACAACAATGAAGATGGGACCAAACTAACCTGAAAATTTCTATTCAAGATACTAAGTAATGGACTGTCTAGCATAAATTCAGAATTCAGCAAGCACACCGATTCATTGTATCAAACAGTACACAAATCTTTCTAATAACTCTGAGGAGTCATAACTATCAGAGAAGTGTAATGGGCTCAAAACTAAGCTTTTCATAAAATTAAACTTATACATACATATTTTTAAATACATGGGGGGGGGGAGAGAGAGAGAGAGAGAGAGAGAGAGAGAGAGAGAGAGAGAGAGAGAGAGAGAGAGAGAGAGAGAGAGAGTGTGTGTGTGTGTGTGTGTGTGTGTGTGTGTGTGTGTGTGTGTGTGTGTGTGTGTATGCGCGTGTATATAAAAATAAATATCCTCAAGTTCAGCATGTAGCAGCTTTGAACCTCCTTAGCCCAACAGAAATCCAGGCAACAGCCTAGATGACACCATCAGTAAACAACCATTCGAAAAAAATCTTCTGGAGGAATCAGGACCCATGCAGAGTGCTGGGTATGTTTGCCATTCCCCCCACCCCCCAGTCAGTCCTCCATCTCTATATTTAAAGACTTCAAACTGCTCTTAAGTGTAAAGAACTCATCATTCTGAATATGGTTTGATTTGAAACCCCACACTTTTTTTTTCCTTTTTCTTTCTTTCTTTTTTATTTTTTTTTTTACAAATCGGGCAAGATAATTAAGCACTACTTTGTATGACACACTGCTTAGTCTTGATAGCATTTGAGACCTTCAAAATACTGTGCTTCACTATCCATAAAAATTAGTGCAGAGGGTGAAAAAATTCATATTGTCTCACTAGTAATGGAGAGTAAGTGTATATTCACATCAGACAACAACATTCAACAAATTGATGCTTTTTCCATACACAATGCTGTACACTAACATTTACCTTGATTCTGGAGAAGTCACACTCATATAGCAATACTATTTCTCATCATAAAACAACTTGGATATTGTGAATGTTTCAACAGTAGGCAAAGCATTTGATACCTCCAGATAATTCTTCCCAGAGTAGCATGTAATCACAAGAACACTGCTTAGAACAGTGTGATCTCAATATATCTGACAGAGTAAATCACCAGATTTTGTGCTGTATGGGCTCAGCTTTCAAAATAAGATGCTTTAACTCCAAAAAAGAAATCTGGAAGGCACATCTCTTGTCCACTTCCTTGTAACATACTCTCGAGGACACTGGTTTGAGAGTAGGACTGCAAAATCTAACTCTATTATCTCTCTATGAGAAGGCCAGTAGAGGAGGGAAGTAAAGGTCTACGGAGGTGGCAGATCAGGAAACAGAAGCAATGATCATATCTTAATCAAATGAGAACAGCTGGAAAAGTTGAGCAAGTCTGGAAGCACTCGAAGATGGATGTATGTTCTGGTTTATCTAAACACCTCTATGTTGCCAGCAAAAATTCCTACTCACACCTAAAAAATCCTTGCATTTTCATGAATGAATATTTCATGATTTGTAGCAATTCCCATCTATTTGTAAAAGCATGAAGAGTTAAGAATTCATGTGCTTGTCTGAATGTCAACAGTATTCACCTTGAAGGGGCTGTTCACCTGCCACTGCAGCTGATACAGCATTTTTGGAATCTTGCCATCCAACAGAAAAAAAATCAGACATGTAGTGAAAGTTATTATTTATCATGAGCCCAGACTCAACTAGGAACATCCCATGTTCAGATTGGGAAAAAAATGCAAAAAAAGTTAACCTTAATACTATATATTATTATTTATATACCATCAAAAAACAAAGAGAAAGGGAAAATGACAATTCAAAATTAAGTCAGTCTTTCTTTAAATGACAATAGATATACAATCTTTATATAGATTAGCTATACATTTCTGTATCTTTCCTGCCA
Source organism: Dromaius novaehollandiae (assembly GCF_036370855.1). Classification (NCBI taxonomy): domain Eukaryota; kingdom Metazoa; phylum Chordata; class Aves; order Casuariiformes; family Dromaiidae; genus Dromaius; species Dromaius novaehollandiae. Next base: position 93,534,183 of record NC_088099.1, on the reverse strand, counting down.
GTTCCGATGTAAAACCATTACCGAAGTTTGAGGTTACTAGCTTCATGCTTACAAACTTCAGTTACTCACAAGCAAACTAAAAATTTGACAGACTGCCCCCCCAAATTTTGCCGAAGTAATGACCTCACAATATAGAATATATGATCTAACAATATAGAATTAAATAGCTGTTTTAGCAATCAGAATGAATTATCAGTTTTGACAAGTCATTACCAACTTCCATGAAGAATGCATGTTTTATATTCAGTGCATGAGAAGTTTACCTGGTATTTACTATTCAAGAATCAAGTCTTTAGACCTGACTGAAATAAAACCGGGGAGAATGACTGAAATCAGTCATGTGATCATTTTCACAGTTTAATAGCAAAATGCATCTTGATTTTATGTCTTTCTAATGTGGTCTCTCTACATGTTTTTCTGCCTGTAAAATAACAAATTCTCTTTTATGCATAAAAAAAAATCTGAATGTCTTCTTCCAAGTAACAAAGGCTAGAGAGAGAGTCTTGTCCTTACTTCCTCCTTAAGGAAAGAAGTCTGGTAATTTAGATAGACACCTCTTTCTTCATCAGGTTTTTCATATTTTGGAAGTAGACAGAAAGGTACTGCAGAAGTACTAGATACCACAAAAACTTTGTCACTATCACTGCTAACACTGCAGAGCAAAGACTCTCTTGTAAAGATGTAGTACCTGACACCTCGTCATCATAAAAGAGTGACTACACAGAAACAGATGGCAAGTGTGCCACAAAAGTCTTTAACACCTCATTATGAAGAAAATAAAGTTCTATCGTACATTGTCACAGAGGAACAGCAGCAACATGTCAATCATGTTACCCCTCTCATGCCATATTTATCAAAGTGGAACAAGTCAAAATGATAACATATACAACTCTGAACATTCAGAAACCCATGAACAAACTATGTAACTGCAATTACCCTGGAGATGAAGCTAGAATTTTATTGATACACACTGAAATTTGAATATATGTCATGAAAATGGCTTGAATAAATTGTTTTGAGTTACATCTAAGTAGAATTAGACTCCAGGGAAGGAGCACTTCCATTTCTCTGTCTCTGCTGCAGACTTACAAACTCATTTCTAGACATCTAACTCTAAGATGATGATGGTCAACACAAGCTATATATTCCCCCAGCTTCTGGGTTCCCATGGTAAGCTCCATGCCACCATAGCATACTACCTAAACTGGCCAGATTGAAAAGCAAGATAATCCACAAATACTAAACTTCAAATATATTTATACTTCCCTGCAATATAGGCTACATTATTCACTTAAATAACATTTCTAAAAGCTACCAAATTACTTTTTCATTTCTCTCATATTATCATGAAATCTTTCTTTACATAAATTCCCCCTAACTCCCTATAGAGTCTTCCAATTCCACTGCCAATAAAGCACACACCCTCAACGCTTTTCATTTCCTGTCCTTTCTTTTACCACATATAGTGAACCATGTATTGTTCTCATTGACCAAAATGTTCTTGCTGGCTCCTAAGTTGCAAATGGAAAATGCAGTTTACCATTCAATTTTCTTGCATCTGTGTATTGTGCAATACTGCAAGTTAACAACAATCACAATCCTTACAAATATTGGTTAAATTTCACTTTATGTTTAAGATTAAAAAACAGTTGCGTCCCCATACTGCTGTCCAAGAGAAGCTCTCCAAATTTGAAGATAAAGCATTACTGTTCTTCATGCTCTTAAACATTATTTCTTAAATTTTACACTCTTCACATCTTCAAAAGGTGTTTCAAATTATCAATATGATACAGTGACTGAATAACAATATCTTAACTCATCAACTCATCCCTTCAATTACCTTATTGAGAAACACTACACTCATCTTTTACTTATGAGCCCACAAGTAAACAAAACTGTACCTTAACAAAAACCAAGGAGATTAAACAGCTAAAAAGCAGCACATATGCTTGGAGCAGAGCGGGGTGGGGGAGGGAATGTTTTCCAGGTGACACTTACAAGCATCTTTTGGCTTTTAAAAATGGGTAATATTTTCTTCTACTCAGCCCTTTTCCTACCTTAGTATTAGTGCATTAGCAGCTCTTCAGTTAAGGAAACAACAGATGTATTATTCAGAGCAAAACTGTTTCAACCACTCTGCAGACACTTAGAGCTGTTCTAAAATTAACCAGGCCTATATGAATCAAAGGACATTCAAGGCTTCAATACAGAAAAGTTTTTCCCTTAAGTTGTTAGTGTTTGTGAGCAGTCACTAGTTAACATATAGATCTTCACCTCAAATGAGTCATTAATTTCACTGTGGAAATGCTGTTGATGCATCTTCCAGTCAAATACAATGTTAACTTGTTCTTTCACCATTAGAGTGAGCAATTGAACACTTCACTCCCCAATGGTTCTTTGGCTTAAGAGTCATACTCTGAAACTGAAAACTGCTTATTTCAACAAAATACACTTCTCAAGTAGAGCAGGAAAACATTTTATTTCATTAGTCTGAAGGCACCCACAGTTAGGCCATGATAAAGAAAAGGTGTGGGGCAGGGGGAAAAGGAGCTTGAGGCTGAAATTCAACATTCAACTACCTCACATGCATCTCGTGCATCTTACTGACATACCTGAGTAAAGTCTTCATCAAAAAGAATTCTACACATTATTTCCCTAAATCCTTAACATTTTTTCATTAATACTTTGAGTAGCTGAAGTTTCTATCTGTAAGCTGCTGTAAATAAAGCTGAAATAGATGCTAATTATCTACCTTATACAAGACAGATTGATCCCCAAAGTGATTCCAACTTTCTCAATTCCAGCATAATTCACAAGCTAATGGTTTTCCGTAAATTTCAGTGAAGGCAGATTACCTGTGTAGCCATTAGAGTCTTCCCTGTAGCATATACAATAATTAGTTCCAGGTTTGGAGATTACAAAAGCCCTAAGAAGTTTTCTAATCAAAATCAAAGCCAGCTGGCATCTTCTCTTGTCTCAGTCTCCTAGAAGATATGGAATGTGTGTAACTGAGCAGCTGTAAACTAGCTCCACCTGTACTCTAAGATAGCAAGATATAAGACAATTCAGGTGTGGAGGGTGGACACATTCATGGTAATCTCATCTACACTTGTAAATCCTGCAGAGAGCAGCCCAAGAAGGCATCAGTATAAGCAGAGGACACAAGACAAAAGCAAAAAATAGTATAAAATACACTAAAATAAATCTATATTAAGTTGAGAGCATCAGACCAAATGAGATTGGATATATGTTTTTTTCTTTGAACTACAGAAGAAAGAAAAGAAGGAAACGTAAGTTTTCCCCCCAAACAGAAGAGAAATTTCTCCCATGTGGCTGAGGAAAATAGCCTCTATCCACTAGCAAATTATGAGTGAAATACCAAAGAAAAAGGAAAGGTGTTAACAAGTTAGGCAGCATGAAATAAATCAACAGGGGATTTTTGCTGAAGGACTTCTCCTTTATCAAAAGTAATTTACTCTGCTAAATGAGGAAACAGGAGTAAATCCCACAAAGATGTTTAGAAAAGTCTAGTCACTAATCAGGTTTCACTAAGGATTCTTCTACCAGACTGCAACTTGCCATACAACACCTCAAATGAAGCAGTAGATACAAGTTTTAACTTGAGATACCTCTTCTAGTATCTCAAGGGATTGATTGTTGATATAAATGGTGAGAATTACTTGTTGGCATCTAGAAAGTTGGTCACCTTTCCAGAATGACCTTGTACAAAAATAGCTTCCTCTAACACAAAAACTAACTTGACTTTCAAGGTCTCATTAACTTCTCAGCAAACAAGAAAGCCATGTAGACTGCAGTATAGTATGGAATAAAAACTGCACATCTAGTCCATACATATATTTTCCTATCACAGGAACAAGAACAGAGTTTGAATTTGCATCTGTTATAGATGAGTTTCCCAAAATTATTCACTAAGAACAAATCAACTGAAATAAGCCACACTCTCTTTATTATAAATTAATACAGAAAAGAGAAAGTTCACAACTCTTGTTCAACATCTGAAATCAGACTAACTAGAAAGCTTTTCTATATAACCTCTCCATGAAGGCTTCACACACAGAAAAGCACAGATGTGAACATCAGAAGAAAGCATCCATAATCAGACAGCTTAAAACATCTGCCACAGCACAAGCCAGTGAATTCCATTAAGTAACTGTATTCCTTTCATTACATAAATGTAAGCATGTACCAATCTGTAAAATACAAATATTTACATTCAATTCAGCTTATAATTAAATCCAAAAAGAAATAAGCTTCCTTGAAGATTCTCAAATAAGACCGAACTAATACACTGGTAAGTGGTTCGTACTTCACAGAAAAGTATTTCAATATAATTTTCTTCAGAAGATAATTAGCATATTAATAATTTAGTCTCTAAAATATATTTAAAAAGCATCAACCTTTTCCACTATGATGAGGTCTCCAACTTGTATGTCTGAACTCTTAACTTGCACTTTACCTTAAAAAAAAAAAGAAGAAATGTAATCAACTTTGACAGACATTAATAAAGAGTCACAAGAACATGAATCTGAGAATGCAAGTTATATTTAAAGGTGTTACTGTTTGGTGAAAGTCTTACAATATATACAAAATGGATATTTGAAGAGCACAATAAATAGCTGTCATCTGTTTGAATAAATAATTCAACAGTTCAAAAAGTATATTTTTGCAACACATTGCCTATTGTAAAAGTATTACAGACACAGTATATAGAAGATACTTGAGTCTGACCTATAGTATCAATGATACAGTTGTAGAAGAAAAGTCTTTCATATCGAGACAGCACTTCTAATTCTTAGTAGTTAAGAGTTGTTAAACTTACTCTAATGGAGTGCTCTAACAGACATGAGTTGTTAGCCACAGCCCAGTTACCAACAGGTAGTTTTATATGGCCACAAGTTACTGGTGTAATTGGCACTGACTAACACTTATTGGCAATCATAGTGGAAAAGAGTTAGCTACTCTCTAAAGTTAGAGGAAAAGCCAGGAGGTTTTATTTTAGAAAGCTCTCTAGAGCTGCCCATTCAGTAACTGCTGTGAACAACTCATATTTGAAAACATACATAGCACCTATGTATCAATTTAAATTCTGTATGTTCTGTAGACAGTTAAGTTTTAGTATTTTTATTTGATGTACTGAAAAACTGAGACAGAGAGGTTAAGCTACTGCTGAAGGTCACAAAATGAGTTATTGTTGGTCTCGTTAGAATTCAGGAATTCTGGTCCCAGGAACTTGCTGAAACTCCAAAAATATATTGCTTCCCTAAGGTTAAAAAAAAAAGAAAGCACACAGACAAACATGCAACTCACGATATACTAATATCCCCTTTCAAAATATAACAAGTGGTAAACTCAAATTTAACTCAGGATATAAACATGTATTTATGCAGCCTGACAAGCTGAAACACACATCCACAAAAAAAAAAAAAAAAAATTTGCTCTTCCTCATCAGAAGCACTATCATGATTTTTATCAGCAAGTATCCAGACAGCAGGTATCAGCGGGTAACTGTCAAAACATGGTGAAGTACGAGAGTTCAAAATAAAAACCAGACTAAATGAATTAGAACAAAACACCCAAATAAGAAGCTATTGATTAGGAGTTTAATCAGAAGTATTATGAACAGCAGATTGTTACTGCATATTATTTCTCAAAATTTTATCAACTATAAAAACAAAACTAAATTAGGTTCCAAATCCACAAATCCTCCTTATTTTAACTGTCAATGAAAAGGGATCAGGCAGCTGACATGAATCTTACTACATTTGATTAAATTCAAATGTAAATATAAGAATTTGGTGAGACTTTGATTACATATTTTCAGAGCTTGCTCTTTAAATCATGTATTTCACGCAATCACAACAGTTGTTTTAAGTTTTATTCAGTCTAGTTAATGAGTGTATTCATATAACTGATTTTCCATTACATTAGCACTTTCAAATTCTGGAAAGCATGTTAGAGGAGAATCAGAACTTTGGCTTGGCCTGACTGCACAATTATTTCTGAAAGCCAGTATTTGTTCTTGATAAGAATCTTTCATACCAGTTCAAGTTATTAGTTGTCAAACACACTTCCCCTCCTTTAATAAAAAAAAAATAATCTTATCTTCGTTCAGGCTCTCAACCCCACACCACCACATTTGGGACAGTGAAGGGAGTAACAGACGACCTGAGCAAAAAGCTGTAGCAAAAAACATTGGCAGTGCTCTATAGTAATTTCAAGATAACTATGATGGAAATTAAGTTAGTGTCTACCTCGCAATAATTTTTATCTGAAGTAACTAGCACCAAAGATCAATAGCTAAAAGAGAGTCTCATACTGAATCAATATATTCAGTCTGCTTAACTGCACTAGCCTGTCAATTCTCTTCATAAATTCAAGTTTTGACTAGAAGTGAGTAGCATATACTGAAACACAGCTCAATGTTTACTTTGCTGTCTGTGAACTTTCTCAAAAGCATACAATTTTCTGTTTTCTTTCCCATTCCTTCCCTACAATTTCCATCATCTTATCTCTGTGACAATCAACTGATTATAGTAATAATCACAGAAATTCAGGTGACAGCTGTGTTAAATCTCAGATCTATGCCACCTACACAGTCACTTATGATCAAAATCATCTAGAGATACTAATCAAATGCCACTACTAACAATCTGATCCATTTAAACTACTGAATTCTCCACAGTCGTATTCAAGTGACTATAATAAGGATCAAAAGTCACTAAGCCTCAGACGTCACGAGAAGGTCGAACGTTCATTTGTGACACTGTGCAAGGTAGAGAAAACGCAAAGACTGATGTAAAGTCTGGAGTCTGCACAGCATCTTTGCTTGTACACAGTCCAGTAATCCTGGGAATTGTGAGAGCATCACATTTCAAACCATTCATCTGTTTTCTAGGTGACTTAGTTTAACCCCAAATTAGCCTAGCACTATAGAATACCTTCATTATTACACTATAACATACTTCATTGGAACATCCTATATATCCTCATACACGGTGAAGTAACAGCTTTTTCTGGCCATAGTCTGAGAAAGTTTGCAGAAGTTTTCCTGCGACATACAAGACAATTACTTCTACAATGAATCTGAATGGTAGACAGGACACATCCCATTAAAAAATAAACAGCAAAATGTGCCAGTAATTCAAAAAGTAGTTTAAAATTTTGAAACGTCAACAAATAACACTTTTCGTTAATCTAGCAGAAATGAGAATCATCAGATACCATTTCAGAGAACATTAAAACAATGCAATAATGTGTCTTAGCGAAGACGTATTTAGAGGAGAAAAAACACTGAATGTTATTCACTGCATAAATTATTTTTGTAAACTATTTTTTCTCTAAAAACATCTCAATAGCAAAACTCTTCACCATCTGTGTAATTACCAATAACAAGTCCAAAGCTGTCAAGAAGTGGCTGCGCATCCAGACTTTATAGCCCACCAAGGTACAAGGCTTTTGCCTAAAGCAACGTACTGGGGATGACTGGGATGGGATGACTGACGGGATCTTTAATAGCTAAATCATTTCAATCCTACAGGCAGATATCCTTCCACCCTCCAACTTTAACCTGCATACTGACTAAAAGCTGTCCATTAAAGTTTTGCAGACCTTGTGATGCAGAAGAAAGCAGACTTTGCAACAAACATCTTGATAAAACAATTCAGACAGCAGAGTACATCATAGACTGAACAATTTAAGAGATTCAACACCATAATCTAAGAAAGCAGATGAGAAAAACTATTCACATGAAAGACAAGGAAACAGGTGCTCTTAACCAGCTTGCTCACAAAACATTACGGTATTACAGAACCACAGAATGGTTGAGGTTGGAAGGGACCTCTGGAGATCATCTAGTCCAACCCCAAATAGGGTCATCTAGAGCACAGAATCACGTCCAGATGGCTTTTGAGCTTCTCCAAGGAAGGAGATTCCACAATCTCTCTGGGCAACCTGTTCCAGTGCTCAATCACTCTCACAGGAAAAAAAGTTTTTATGTTCAGACAGACCTTCCTGTGTTTCAGTTTGTGCCTGTTGCCTCTCATCCTATCACTGGGCACCACTGAAAAGAGTCTGGCCCCAGCCTCTTTACACCTTCCCCTTCAAATATTTAAACACACTGATAAGATCTTTCCTCAGTCCTCTCCAGGCTGAACAGTCCCATCTCAGCCTTTCTTCACACAACAGATGCTCCAGTCCCTTTATCATCTTAGTAGCCCTTCATTGGACTTGCTCCAGTAGCTCCATCTCTCTCTTGTATTGGGGAGCCCAGAGCTGGACAGAGTATTCCAGATGAGGCCTCACCAGGGCTGAGTAGATGGGGAGGATCACCTCCCTCAGCCCGCTGGGATGCTCTTCCTAATGCACCCCAAGATACCATTGGCCTTCTTGGCTATAAGGGCATATTGCTGGCTCCCGGTCAACTTGTTGTCCACCAGGACCCCCAGGTCCTTCTCCACAGAGCTACTCTCCAGCAGGTCAGCCCCCAACCTGTCCTGGTGCATGGGGTTATTCCTCCCCAAGGGCAGGTCTATGCCCTTCTCTTTATTGAACTTCATGAGGTTTCCCTCTGTCCATCTCTCCAGCCTGTTGAAGTCCCTCTGAATGGCAGCGCAGCCCTCTGGGCTATCAACCACTCCCCCCAGCTTTGTATCATCAGCAAACTTGCTGAGGGTGCACTCTCTCCCTTCACCCAGCCCGTTGATAAGTAAGTTGAACAAGACTGGGCCCAGTATTGACCCCTGGGGGACACTGCTAGCTACAGGCCTCCAACTAGACTTTGCATTACTGGGCACAACCCTCTGAGCTCTGGCTGAAGGGCTCTGAGTTCTCAATCCCCCTCACTGTCTGCTCATCTAAGCCTGTACTTTATCAACTTGCCTATAAGAATGTTGTATACAAAACTGTATAGGACTGGACATGCCATGGATCAGAATTAGCCTGTTAACATTAGGCTGGGCACTGCTGCTTAAAATAAAATTAAGTGACACTTAAAGCTGAAGTCCCCTTCTCTCCTGATTTTCCACCCAGAACAGCTTGTAATTACAAAAAATTTGGGTCTTACTTATTACAGCAAAAACCAATGCAAGATTTTGTTTTATTAAAAAGAAATTCTAAGATTTCAAGAGATCTTAATGGGAGACCACCATCTTCAAAAAGCCAGTATTTTCTTACACGGGCCACATGCAGGTCGTAAGGCAGCATTCACATACTTTACCTGTTTGAGGGCACCTTAAACTAAGAATGACTCTTTAGAAAGACAACACTGCTAGGTAGTCAAATATTTCGTGATTTTAATCTATTGCAGCACTGTATAAAAAGATTACAATTTATGGATCAGACCACCCACACTATCTTTATACAAGTAATTAACCACAATTCAAATCACTGTAGCTTCTTTGCTGTAAATACCCAATTGTAGACTCCCCATAGCAAACAATTTTGCAAAACAACTAACAAGAAGTGATTACATAAGATAAAAATGAGAGTTTAAATGGTACAATTAAACCAAGGGTAACACTGAATATTCATAGCTTTTAGTTTTCCTACCATCTCATTTGAGCAAAGGCGACCTGCTTAACCTCTCTGTATGTCAGTTTCTCCATCTTTACTTCAAAGAAAAGGCTGTAAAGCCTATACAAGTCATAAAATCACTACAGAAAAAAAGAAAGATACGACACAGGTATGAAGTGCAGTTCTGCTCTGAAAAGTGACTCTTAAGAGTAGCATTGATTTTCAGGCTTTTAATTAAACCAGTATCAAGTTTGTTCATTCACAAGTAACAAAGACTTCTTTCTCCAAACCATTAGCCTGTAGCTTTGTATAGTAAGCCAAACTGAATTTTTCCACTTTAAGAACACTGCCAATATTAAAAATTTGATAGGTTATAATGGAAGTTATTTATGAAAATAGTTTGCCGAGGTGTAGCAGTGGATTACTTTATTTGCCCAGAAGAATTTCTAAATTCTTCTCAAATCCTGTAAAAGCCATGGTCTAATTTTATCGTAGTAATAAGTTCCATTCTTTGCCTTGAAATGAGGCCTTTCAGTTTCAGAATCCTTTATTATGAAAGATTTATTACAAAAACTGGGCAAAAAATATATCCTGTTCTATCCTATTATTTCACATATGTATTTATAGTAATTTTTAGCACTGCTTAATTTTGAGTGTTGACTGCAATAGTGTTTTCATTATTAAAAGTGGCCACACCTCAAAATATTATCTCAGTCTTCACACCACAGTATGTAATTCAGACTTCATTTTAAGCAGTGATCTTGAATCTTCAGTTCTGTAGAATATCACTGCCTTCAAAAAAAAAAAAAAAAACCCAAGTATGAATTTACCATGGCACTGAAACAAAAAAAAATGAGAAAGTCAAAGTAATCATACACATTTGTGGGTAAAAATCGACTAACCACTTTTTGTAACCCCCCTCTTTTTTTAATGAAGCATTTTTAAAAATTTCTCTTTTAACAAGTCACTGCTCTCTACAGGCCAATTCCTGATATAGCTGCTGGGCCTTACATACCCGCTATTTTAAAATCTATATTCCATATCCAGAAAATAGCAGTGTCAAGGTGACAAAAATCAAATTTTAATTTGACAGCTTGCAAATTTCTTGGAAAAACTAAAAACCAAAGACTCTCAAATACACATATCCTAATGAAAATAATAGGAGCTAGGAAAGAGGAGACTAGGATTCCAAAGCTTCTATTTATATGCTCCTTAAACGCTCAGTAATTTACAATCTCCATAAACATACTGCCAGAACTTCCAATATTTAGAATATTAAAAAAAAAAAAAAAAAAATCCTGAGAACTCCCTGCTCATCTCTAGGCTTCTAAACAAGTAAAGTGAGAAAAGTGGCAAAAAAGGCACCAAGGTTAGCTCTTAAAACAGCAAGCATCAGTCTTGGCACTAGCATCACACTGTATAAACTATATATTTGCTTCCAAAACTAAGAATTTCACATCACTAACACTACTGCTGAATAGGGAAGGATTATACTATCTATTTCGAAGGTGTATGTTCAGTGTCATACGATATCAGATCTAAAAAATTAATAAGTCAATCAGCAGAGAGCATCATAGCTTTGAAAAAAAGCACTAAGTCTAGCTCTTTACAGATTGTATTAAAGACTGTAAGGATCTGCAGGCTAGCAATGCAATTACTTGTGTTAAGCAAATGATAACTATCCCATTTGCCAATTTCCAATGGTATGTCTAAATGCTGATAAGTCTTTCATGTTGATAGGGAAGGAAAGAATAGACATATACTCTTTATACTTGCTCTTGGCTGTATCCAAATTCCAGAAAGCAACATAAGTATTCATACTGTTATAAGAGATAGTGAAGGAAGCTGTATGAATTCCTCCCAGCTGCTACATTATGTCATCACTGATGAGTAAATAGCAAACATCATCATCTTCAACTGCTTTAGAAATTGGGATAAAATTTCAGACAGAATGCACCTTTGTAACATTAGTTTTTAACTCCTTTTCCTGGAGGGAGTAACCCAGAGCTACTCCAAAAGTTTGGTTTCTCATTAAGACTGCCAGATCTGGTGACGCTACTCTTCCCTCACTGACTCTCAAAAGCTATTCACCAAGATATACTAAAAAGTGCAGTGAAATTTATGTTGGAATTAATGAATAAAATTTATACTTGGCACAACATATGCCATACACCCTAACTGTTTGAGACATAACTGCATATTACTTAACATCCTCATACCCTCTAGAACTATCAATAATTTTATGCCAATAAAAAACCTCAACAGTGACTTTTCAGTAGTATCACAGCAAAATAACTTACAAGGGAAAGAGTAACCTTGTGTTCTTTGTAAGATTATTTGTTACAGTTTGACTTGATAATACAACATTCATTATTTTTTGGCACTTGGTTCTGAATCTAAAAATTTTAATGTGCTAAACAACATAAAAGTAGAGAGGAATGCATCATTTTTTCCTTTTATGCCCGTGTTTAAAATTTATCATATCCTACCAAATTTAATTGACACTTAAAGTGCTTCATTTCTTTAACAGACTGTAAGAAACTATCAAAGGCTTTCCGAGAGTCCAAAAATGTTATAATTTAGTGAGGTTTTTTTTCCTAATTAATATCTGGAAAGAAAAAACTAAGATGTCAAAGCATTTTGTTCCCATTATGGGATCATACAGCTTTCAAATTATGCAAGAAATTAAAAACAGTGTACCCGATACTGAAGCTGACTTGCAACAAGCTTACATCCTAACTTTCTTTTAAGCAAGAGTATATCTACCAAGATTAAAAGGCTGCAGTGAATTTTAATTGCACAGTATTTCTGATCCCTTGTTACCTATATACACTCAAAGTATACTTGACAATGTTGCTGAGTTACTATTCTATACCAATTTCAGAGAAAAACTGCACTTTGAAGTAGTACTAAATAGTAGTTTACTTTAAGAAAAATATACAATTATATACATACACATTTCATCTTTGTACAAACAGTAACAAGCCTACAAGACTGCTTAAACAGATAAAGTTTACCATGCCTTATTTAGCCGAGGGAAACTAAACACTTTGGTTCAGTGTCAATTTCATTCTGAAGAGTGACATTTGAGTCGATTAGCTATTTCTTTGAACTGAAAGTCTAAGTATACATATAAAATTAAAAAAGGGATCAAATATCTTAAGGTTTTATACAAATACTTTTGCTAACCTCGTACTGTCAGCTTGCTATATAATTGTGAGTTCATTTCCTTGTCTCTCTTGTAACGTCGAAATTCATCAACAGCTTCCCGTACCACTGTGACCGTCAAAACAAACCCCTGTTAGAGATAAAATGATGCAACTCAATTTGAATTCTTAAAATTCTAGATTAGAAAAACACAAGTAGGAACACAATACGTAGTGAAAACATGTTTATAATGTTTATTTGGGGGTCATTGGGATTTTTGTTTTCTTCAATCTGTTAAGTTACCATCTTGGTTCAGTCCAGAAAAGAAAAAAGAAAAGTCTTATTTCTGTATTGCATGCAGATGTAATTTGAATATCTGTGTCTATATATACAATTAATTTAGATATAATTTGAAACTTAAAAGAAATTAAAATACTTAAACTAAAGACAGCCTTTACAGTTCTAGAAGCTCATTTCTCTATCCTCCAAGAAATTTGGGGCTCTACTGCAAACATTTCCAAAAACTCATATTCTAATTTTAGAAGTTTACTGCCTTTCTACTTGGCAGAGGCAGAAGTGAAAAAAGTACACAGATGGCAAATTTAACTGACTGTTCTGTCTTAACTGTAGTTATTTACCAACATGCCCCAAATACTGGCAAAGCAGCAGACCGTTCGTGTTTTGGCTAAAGCTTTCACAGGACAGTGTCAGCGCAGCTTCTGTTGGAAGGGCAGAGTTTGCTACACGCAACTAAGATGATCTCTGGCCACAAAAGATGGTAAGTTAAAAAACAAGATTTCAGAACAGTTCAGGAGTAAACAAGTAAAAGTTCCCTTCCTCCCTCCTCTTCTAATTTTTGCTCAGATATAGTCTTCTAACTTATTAAATTCAAGTGTTGTCCATCAGTGAAAGGGTACTAACATTCTCCAACAGTAAAGGGGTCTTATTAATTGTCAAACAAGATCCCTAAAAAAAAAAATTTCAAATATAACAATAATTCAAATATATAAAATCCTTCAACAGATAAGGTTCTAGAGTATCTATCTAGCTTCATAAACCCTCTAATCCTAACCCTGCTTCTCCTTTGGTAGAAGAAAATTTAAACCATTAGGTTACTTTTCTTGTAGAAGTCCAACAATATTTCACAGAATCACAGAATGGTTGAGGTTGGAAGGGACCTCTGGCAATCATCTAGTCCAACTCCCTGTTCCAGCAGCATCACCTAGAGCACATTGCCCAGAATTATGTACAGACTGCTTTTGGATATCTCCAGGAATGGAGACTCCACAACCAATTTGCCCTCTCAGCAATGAGAAACAAGTTGAAGTTTAGAGCTTTCCTAAATCAGACTCTAGACTAAGGGGTTTTTTTGGTTTTTTTTTTTTTTTTTTTTTTTTTAAACAGCAATAGCAGCTATTCTGCAGCTCCAGCCCAAAATTTTGAGACTTCATCTGTTAAAACCTTATAGCTAAATATCTTATTTATGCAGATCTACATCAACTACAACATTTAAACTAGAACTAGGGAGAACAAAGTGCCTTTGCAAATATGCATTCCTGTTCACTGCTAGAGCATAGCTCAATCCCCTAACTCATGTTAATGTTATTTAAATCCAAGTTTCAGACCTTAATTTAGCTGTATGACTTAGCAGAAGTTTCAGACTGTGCTGCCTTAGAACTCTATCTTCAACCCTCAGAAACATGCAAGTATTTTACAAAGTTGGTCAATTATATTCTGAAAAGCGTTCTAGCATCAATAGCATTGACATGCTGCCTTACTCAGAATAAAAGCTTTGTAGAATTTTTATAAAATTGTCTCTTTTCATTTTCCCTGGACACCTTAAGGTCTTATCCTTCTGAAGAGCCATTATGCTAATGCCTCCAGCTACTGCCTCTATACTTTAAAGCAGTAGGGTTTTTCCCTTTTCTGGCAGCAGCATTTTATGTTATTTTCAAGAGCTTTGGCAATACAAATATTTTAGCAACATAAAAAAAGGCACTATTAAAACAGTCTGAAATATACTTGTCATTTGCAGATATCTCGCTAGGCAATAATCAAAGCATACAAAGTGATGTGTTAATTTTGAGAATTTCCCCTAGAATTCACCATACCATGCGGGGCAGCTTAGTACAGCTGAGGATGACTGCAAGTAACTATCTGAGAAACACTTCTGTTTTGCTTCATTTTCTCAGAGAAACTTGATACTCATCCAGAGAGAAGCTGTAATTGTGAAGCCAAAGTTACAAGAGATTCATTCTCTTGTCTTTCTTTAACTGTAAGCAGTTCTTTAGGGTACTGCTTACAACCAAACTCACATCCTTTACTTCCTTCAGGTTTTGGACTCAAAAGAAGGAAGAACTCCATTTCCTATTGTGCAAATGACAAACCAGTAAAATACAGCCTTGCTGGAAGAACTCAGGTGCTTGATTAAAGCATGTTATATCTTTTAAGTAAGAAAAAAACTTTTAGTGCATAGTCAATTTCTATTGTGTCAGTTTTACGTATATTGCTGAACAATTTCTATTATCCTCTAAAATCTTAAGAGAAAAATACATTTTTCTGCACAAAACTAAGTCATAACTGCTCCTCTGAGCATTACTGAGAATTTCTCAGCAGTTTACATGGCCTACAGGAAGAAAAACCCCTGCCTCCCCCAAAAAACTACTTATCTGCTAAGTAACAAAAAGAGCCCGGTGGGTCTGCCTTTAAATGTTTTGTATTTTCATTATACACACAGAGCCTTACTCAAGATTAGACTTTTTTTTCTTTTTTTAAACCTGGAGCTTAGCCATCAGTAGAAAAGCTACTTAAGTGGAAACCGAGTAACTGATGAATTTAGCAAAAAGGTGATATTACTAGTGCAGAGATCTTGTTGCAATTTCAAGTGAAAACCCACTATTCAAAATATCCCTGAGTAAGACCCACAAGTCTATAACAAAACTGATTACCAAAGTTTGACAAACACGCCATTTGCTTCCTTCTCCCTTCTTTTTTGGGCAGGGAAAAGACAAGCTGAGATGGTAAGTGATTTCTTCCTTCTCACTCCACTAAAGTTCAGAGCTCTACAAAGAAGTTCACTGTGAAGAGACTGAATTCCAGACAAGGTTGACTTCTACCTTTTCTTAGTGGGTCAGTGACAAAAATGTGGAAATACTCTCTTCAAATTTCCCGCTGTTAAACAAGTGTTTTGTTTTGAAAGGGTTTTTTGTTTCAGCAGAAGTGGAAAGTTATCTGGAGATAAAGCTGTGAAGAAGAATCTCCAGGACAACATCCCCATTTATCAATACTTAGAAGGATAAATGTTGTAACAATTTAAACAATGAAATCAATCCAAAATATTTACTTTATTGACTCATTAATGACGACCTTTACTCAAAGCAGCCACAGTGTCACTGTTCCTCTTGAATATCACTGAGAATAAATACTACTGAAAAAATAACATTTTTTATAAATTTAGAAATTAAAGCATCTGTTTTTCCTGAATTGCACACACTCTAGTAAATAGTATTTTTCTGTTTACCAGAGGAGCCCAGTACGTGTACAGGTAGCCTATTTTCAATGCTGGTACAAACTGTGAGCAGGACACGACGAGAAAATAGAGATTCAAGAAAAACTTGAACTGTTCATATAAAACCTAAAATGAAAAAAAACAAAATAGATAAATGTCTTATAAATTTATATCAGAAGTGTACATAAAATTCACTGTTTTACATAACAGTAAATATAAATCCCTTATATGGCATACTATAATATACAGTACCATTATAGTACTATATAGTGCAATACACAATGTAATATACTAAACTACTATACTTATTTTAATGTTATACTATTTTTGTTGAGAAAAATCCTTTAACATGACCTTTATCCTAAATCCTTTAACACAACATTTTTTCAATCTGAAAGAAAAAAACAATTTGCAGGATTTATCTATTTTTTGATATTTTACATACTATGGGAGCTCTCTTTCCAAATATTACATATATATCAAGATTTACTCAAATTTTAACATAAGACAAAGTTCAGAAATTTTTAGAAACATCTTCCAATAATTTTATTTCCACAGTAAAGTCATCTTTATGTTTTTGGGGCAAAGTAAGCTAAAACAGTTTTTGAAGAATTTATCTTCTTTTCTTATAGTATCAATACAAAAGCAAGTTAAGTTTATGAATATCTGAACTTACATTGTTTACATTATGTTTTCATTTCTAACTTGTAAAACTTTTCTTCCTAAAAATAAAGCATTAAAAGTCATAAACAGTGTTTTTAAGTACCAAGTACTTAAATTCTGTTTTTTCTGTCTCAGTGTCTTTTTTTGCTAAAAATTTCATACGCTGGCTTTAAATAATCTAAAAGAAAGAGAAACACCATCAACATCCAATGACTAGAACTTATTTACAGAATAGGACAGTATATCCCAGTCTGTCACTTTAACTTCTACACAGTAATGAAACTGAGTAGGCTATATTATACTGCTCTGCATCACCATGAGAATAACCTAAAACTTCCATCCCTTGCGCAGCGTATGCAAGAAACGGTACCCATCAATTTCTCATTATATTTGTTCAACACATTCCCCTCACACACTCTCTCCTCAACATAGCCCTGGAAGTTTCCCCTCTTGCAAAGACTGAACAGCTCCAGCTCATCTGCCTCCCTTCTGAAGTCCTGTGGCTCTCAAAGGGACTAAGGCTACCAACAGCTCAGACACATTCCTTCAAAAGACCCCCTTTCCCATCGTTCTTAAAAACAGTTAAACTGTTTAGTCTTCAGGAATAAATTTTGGTTAAGACGACAAGATGAACACCACAGAACAGCTCCTGTGAGTAACAGCAAGCAGCACTGCTCTCTTTCCAAATGGCTGTCACGTAGCATTCCCAGAAATAAGGTAGGCTTCTTTGGTGGCCAGAGCAAGACAAGCTTTTCACAAAAGCAATAACAGCTTAAGTTTTTTAATTGCAAAAAAACTTAATAATGAGATTACATGGACTTTTGAAGTACTTCAGAATAAAGGCAGTCTCAGCACTAGATATCAAATTTATCAAAAGATTCTTTTTGTAATAAATACTGATTCATAGGATAAGTTCCTTAATGAATAAAACAGTTGGTCTAAACCAAGTGCTCAAGTTTTAAGCGAAGATAAAGTATCCTTAACATCAAATCAGTTGTCCCATATTCCGAACAAGTGACAGAAGCCTCTGACAGTTTATTAGAGAGATGGCCAGGTTCTTTCAGTAATTAAAGGCACCACTTTGGAAAGTGCATGTTCTCAATATTGCTTTTGTCACACTTAAAAAGCTAAGAACACATTCTTCATTTTAAAGAATTTTAAATCTTAAAAAACTTCACATATATCCTCTTTAGTAGGTAGGTCAGTGTAACATAGCACCTCTACAAGGATGACTGGAAATGGCCACTGAACTTAAAACACTTGCAAAACTGAGTCTTCGCTGTCTAAGACAATGGATAATAACTGTTTCAAAGCTCAAAGATTCAAAACAGTCAAGAAAGCCATATTCAAGGAATGTCTCCATCTTTTAGTCTTACAACTCAGTTGATACCACAGTGATTTCTGCACCAAATTCCAAGTTACATGATTGGTTTTTGTTGCTCTTGTCTAATCAACATGATTACTTAATTATATAAAAATATAAAAAAAAATTGAAATTAACTTTCCTGAAAGTGCCTTCATGGCCGGCATAATATGATTAGCTCCTTGCAAGACTGTTACAGTTCTATTGTTCAACTAAAGGCTGTTTAAACAATCTCAGAAATCCAAGGAATTTTTCAAAAGCTTGGAATTCTCTTTCGCTATTCACACAACTGCAAAGCCTGACATTTTTTAGATGCCAGAAAAGTCAAACGCAAAGTTCTAGGGAAAGATGGAACATTTTTCCAAAATTAAACTACATTAGCTTGGACTTGTACCTTCTGATAATACTGATGCACTTCATAAACCCACTTCTAGCAGCAGGTTTAACTGCTTAAAAAGACGTAATATATCAGGTCAAAGAAAAGACCACAGAGTACTTTGGGAGGTGCACACCAAAAAGACAGTTTGGAGAAGACGGGGGTAAGAAGCACTTTCCTACAAGTCTTCTGAAGTCTGGCAGACCACAGGCAGATCATTCATTACAAAGCTGAACACTTCAGTCTAGTTAAGCAAATTGAAGAGTCTCCAGTTATAGCAAATTGATCAAAAAAACAAACAACCCCCCCCCCCAAATCCTACATGCATATACACACACACACACACACACACACACACACACACACACACACACACACACAGAGTGCTGCTTTAAAGTTAAGAAGTATCTTTAAAAAACTGGCCTTGACAGAAGAGTCTTTATGGAAATTAACACTAAATTTCTAAGCAGCTCTAGGTCCTATTAAGATGAAGATCAAATAATAAACTGACTTTGAGCAAACTAGAGTAAAAGCAGAAGCAATAAATATTTTATGTAGTTGTAAGGAAATTAATTACATTTTGAAAATATTACCACTTTTAGCCAGTAAGTAGATTCTAAACATCCTCTTATCTTCTGCTTCAGCACAGAAATTAGTGAATATTACCCACTGACCACTGGAGTGTTAACAAAAACAAAACAAAAACCTAACCACACATGCCAACTCTAAACACTAGACAAATCTTCACATTGTGAAAATTTCAACCAGGGTAACTCGCTGGGGTCAACATTTATCACTTAGTTACATCTACTGGTTTGGATCCAATAGAACTATTCTGCCTATACAGTTATAACAAGGTTTCCAAAAGAGACCAAACACAAACATTCTCCCTCAACAGCTAATAGGAACCTCTGGCTGATCCTTATAGAAAATACAAATCTGGTTTAGGATCTGTAATCACAATAATCAGTGGCTTACTATATGCTTAATGAATTTTGTGACCTTCAGGAAAGCATATGCTGCTTAACCAATTTCAGTGTATTTAATAATTTAAACTTCAGAAGAAAACGTTTGCTTGGTTCAATAGAGATGAGACTATTTTATCTGCCTGTGATAAGTAACATTTTATTTCTTTGACAGAAGATCAGTCCTAATTATAAAGCCACTAATTTTTGTGTTTTAATAAAGACATGTATTAGAAAGCATCTGCCAGTCATTGGACCAAAGGGGCCAGAGGGATAAAAATCAATACTCTTATAAACCTGAATGATCACTTAAATAAAAAAAAAGATAAGGCAAAGCATATCTGTATTCAAATGTAGAAGACATTCAGTTTTCGCAACAGGACACAGAATGCATGAAAGGTAGTAGTAACCGTATGACTAAAAGTTTATGAGTAAAATTTGTAATATTATAGCAATGTATATTTAAGTTTTAATTAAACTACTGAAGCTTGAACAGCTCTTTCCTCCGTTTTTACATTATAGTTACTTTTTTTTAATTTGAACTAGACAAAATATTTGTAGTATTTATTTCTTATACCGACTATGAACACCGTGGGCAAAAAAAATGGAATTGACTGTTAAGTCACAGTATGGCTTCTTTAAAAATAATAAGATCGAGAAGTGACAATACCTCTACCCTACAACAACCACCACCTCATCGAAGAATTGTGTTCAACACCAAAAAGACTTCCCTACTTTTAAAACTGCAGTAAGAAATACAACTCTGAAGAGTACTAGACTACTAAACTAGTACTTACTAGTCTCCATATAAATTGAAGATCTCCCCCCACCATAGAGACTACTTAAGAATACCTCGTTTATTGTGCTTGCAATGGCAGTATGAGAAAGTATCTGTGCAAGAGCATTAGCTTTCAGCTATTTATTTCTCACTTAAAGTCAATGTGTTTTGGCATTTTCATGACTGATTGGGTAGAAATGATTCTTTTTCAAAATCGATTATAAGTTTCTAGTGATGAACAGAAAAGTGCAAGGAAACACATCTCAAATTTCTAAAGTTTCACTGAATTCCAAACACTCACTGAAGTCATACAAACTGCCCTTCTCCAGCAAGCACCCCTTTGAAAACACAACAATTTAGTAAAAAGTAATCTTGCTCTCACACAACTATCAACTTTAATTAAAAAGACATCAAGATAAACACAGAAAAAATAAGGAATTTGAAGAATTAAAATCATCTTTTTGTAGAATTGCCAGAAAAACAGTAAAGAACATACAGTCTGCCCAACACCAAGACAGCAGCCTTACCCCAGGTATAAAGGTAAAGATGTTGTATTTTTGATTTTTTATGGCATTTTTGGGATATTTTTCTTCACACTTTTCAGGACACCCGAGCCACACCGTGCGAGCCTTCAGCTCTTTCTTTCTTCGGCAAATGTTTATGAGCCAATCAGAGCAACTGAAAAGAAAAATAATTGCTTACTTAAAAAACCCCAAAATTTACTAAACATGATTATTATTTTCAATCCTGAGAGCCTAAAGGCAAATATCTAAGAAGAACAGGTTTCAAAGTTTTTGCGGCATCTGTACTAGCAAGCACAACGTTGACTGTGGTAATATTTAGTGCAAATATACAATACTCCTAATCCACTCTGACATCATATATTTATATACACACATATATGCACATTCTTTACAGGAAATCCTAGTAAAATAATGACAACAAGCCTCAATACACCTTACTCTGACACATGCCCAATAAATTCTAGTTAATACTAATCTGCATGAGCAGTAACTAACTTCTCCCACAGTCAGGTAATTAACACATGCATCATAGCCTACTGTCTTTGGCTTCACTCTCAACCTTAGCTTAATTTGAATATCAGTAATATAACGGTTTAAAGAGGAAATAAGTGTTCTGTTAGATGAAGTCTATGAAAATTGCTAGTTTTGAATAGACTACCAATCTCACATAATTTGTAAATCTTAGTTTCTCTCATAAGGCTGTCTGTAGCAGGTTTTGCATGGAAATATACTTAATGCCACATTAAGTTCCTCCCCCCCCCCCCAAGGAAAAAAGATGTAATGTACAAACATACCACACAATGTTTGGCAAGAATGAACTTCAGCTCACATAAGAACGGAAGATGCAAGAGTATCCTTGCCTAACCAGCTTACTGATCTGCTGAAGAGGGTTTAAACTATGAGCAATGAGATGGACAGAAATTGCTCACAGACATCTGTAACAACTACATTTTGGACAAGGACATAAAAATTATGGAATGAAAATAAAATATAGGAGGAAGCAAAAGGCTTGCAAATAGAATACATCTACTGAAATTCAGTAGACCATTTACTCAAGATAGTACACCAAGAAACAAACATGGATATGATTCAAATCATGCAGCATAATCAACCTAAAACTTGGTAGGATAACCCACAGGAACAGGTTATTAATACAGACAAGTACAGGTGGTTTGGAAAGAACTGGCAGCACGGACAGAAAAGGAAGTGCATTAGTTATATGCTGTATATACTTGTTCCTCAATCCTGTAAGTTAACTGAGTAAGTCTCTGAATTTTTAATACTGGAGGGAGGGGCCTTAATCATGCTGTGAGACTATTCTAGACCAGTGAACCCCAGCAACTGAGCACACAGGCTTTTTGTGAACATCTACCACAGTCAAAGCACAGAACCAGGTGGTAACAGTGGGTTTCAACTACAAAGGCAAGGCAAAGGGAAAAGTGACATTTTTGAATGAGGTTTTTGAATACACTGGTAATGTTTTTGATGCAGAATAAAGAAAAAGCACTGGAAAGCTCCTCTAAACTGTATGTAAACCAACAGGAAGGAGTTTGCTGAGAACAGAGGAGAGCAAATTACAATCCAGCCACCTCAACTTTGCTTACTGAAAGAATTCTTCATAGTCAACATATTTGTATACATTCATACACACCTGAAATGAAAAAAAGTCAGAGCCAACACATACACCAAGAGCAACCTGTAAAACAAAACTAATTTTCTTTTGACAGGAACAAAAGGCATTACTGCTCAGGAGTAGATGTCCTGTATTTACTTTATTAAAGCTTAAATATCACAAGACGGTCCCCATAGGGAGAGTAAGGAAGCATGCTCTTGAAACGAACACAGCTGGAAAATGCCGTATTTGCAGAGTAGCTTGTTACAAAAACAAATGAATTTTAGTGAAGTTCTGCAAAGCTTTATTTGGAATTATTTAATATTTTCCATTATTTACTAGGTAATTGACTACAGAATATATTACATTTTTCAGACAACACAAAGCTAGAAGAGACAGGAGTACATGCAAAGAAGAAATCAGAATTCAAAGTTGTCTTGGCAGATTAGAAAAAGGTGCACAGAGGAAACAGGATGCAGTTGAACCAGTAAAAGACCAAGGTAGTACATTTACACAAAAACAACTAACTATAAAGATACAGAACTGGAAATAAGTTACTAACTAGCAGTTCATAAGGGATGCAGCTATTGCATGAGAATGTTATGCAAGTGCAAAAAAGCCAAATATCTAGGCAGCGTGTGCAGGAATACTGAGGGCAAGACTCATGAAAGCATTCCTTTTCCTCAGCTCAGTGCCAGCAAGATCTCAGCCAGCTTACTATACCGCAGTTCAACAGACAGACCTACTGGAGAAAAAAAATCCCAAGGGAACAACAAAACAATCCCAGGTCTAGAAAATGCGGCATGCATGCATGCCTCCTAGGTACATTAAAAGAATAGGAGTTGTTCAGAGAAAGCTGAGAGAAGACCTACTATGACTTCAAGTATGCAAAAAAGCAGCAAGGAAAAATTACTGTCTAGGTCCACAATGATTAAATAATGAAGGTCTTAAACTGTAGCAAATAACTAAATAGGGACAGACCTTAGGTAAATCCTTCTAACAAGGGCAGTGAAGTGCTGGAATGGAATGCCTACAGAGGCTGCAATTTCTACCACTGCAGGTCTCTAAGAGCTGGTTAGATCAGACATAAATAACAGAGGTGTAATCCATCCTGTGAAGGCAAAGAATTGACTGGACAACCTCCTAAAGTCCCTTCCTATGCTGTTTTTCCTCAGCTGCAGTATAACGGTACACATGAATAAGCACTGAAGGAAGGCTGATAGTTAGCTTACATCACTACAGTCCCACTTAAAATGTTCTCGTCTGTAGCCTACATTATCACAGGTCTATTTACAAACTAATTTTGTCATAGAACAAATGAAATTCAAAGTTGCAGGCTCTTCTTAAAAAGCACTAAAAATCTGTGCTATGCAAAAGGAAAAAAAAGTAAAAAAAAAAAAAATCACAGGATCAAGCAACATTTACACTGTTCTGGAAGTGGCTCTATACTCTACTCTCAAATTCACACTTAAAACACTTTAATTCCAAATACTGGATCCTTAAGATTTCCTCTGTGAAGCTTTCGCCACAGGACAGACATCAGTTTGTCTTGATTCTATGTGAAAATGCATTTTGATTTGTAGAGTTGAGGTTTTGTTATAAATATAGGCCCATTCAGAAACTTCCCCTCCTCAATTTTAAATAGTGACAATCATTCTACTTTAAAAATCAAAACAGCATTAGTTGAACATTCAAAATGTGGCCATGTTACTTACGACTTACATACAACAGTTTAGAAAAAAAAATCATACAAATATCTTGATCATGACACAAATCTGTCTTTAAAGCAATATGAATAGCACTGGTTTATGTGTCACAGTACCACAATCAGTTTAATGACAGTGAACCTATCCTGCTGCCGCTGAATGGGGTATCCCATCCTCCTGCCATAATAAGGGTGTGAATTTGTGTACCTGCATGAGTAAACCAGACCAGCAAACTGATCGAGCTGGAAAATGGCACAGAATAAAAAGGGGCCTGTTTTTAGTCAGATCCCAACTCCAATCTGGTTTATCATGCAACTGCAAAAATAACTGCAAAAGCACAGGATGTGCGCTTGCAGCAGGAGGTGGCACCATTCCATTCAGTGGCAGCTTAGATTTACACTTGATCAAACTGCTCATGGAATTAAGGCTTTAAACAGATTAGTTTCCTGGGCCGGGGGAACACACAATACAAATGGAAGGAACAGCTTAATTGCGTAGTAAAAAGTGACAACACAGTTCTACTTTATATGATAAAAATGTAGCCAAAAAAAAAAAAAAAGATCAGGGAGCATAATCATTCCTGAGAAAGTGGACAAGAATGACACTTCAGCCTGTAGGCAGAAGTTTCCTGACAACTTTTGAAATCTTGCATTCCTTAAATCAATTTTTTAATTCAAACTGTAAAAACACCAAACATTGGGCTAAGCACAATCTCTTTAGCAGAAGAATTTCCTCAGACATGGAGGACTTTTTTCTGCTAACATTAAACATTTGACTTAATTTGATAATTGACTGAATTAAACATTCAGGTTACTGAATTACCACCTCCCTTGCAAGGGAGCCTCACTTCTTGAAACTAGTTTTTCCCCTTACCGATTGACAGAGTAGCTGAAACAGATGCCACAATGACCATTAGTTTAGCAAATGCCAAGAAGTACAGGCATGGGAGTGATATCTGATTGCAAAATAACTGTGATACCTTTGATAAAAAGGATTGACTAACAGATGTGACAATACTTTAAGCTCTCAGGTGTAAGAAAAAATCTCAGATGATGGGAGTAATTATGGGTTATACCCAAATCAATTCTGTAATTGTTCAGATTAGTTTTACTATCTTAAAGTCAAAATCAGTTAGTGCTTATCATTTACAACTTCAGCAGAAATTGCTGTTGTATCATAAGAAGAATAAGGGATGGACATGTTGGCCTCACAAATCCCCCCAAATTTATATTAATTCAGATTTCTAAGAATGGCAAAGTCTGATATTTTTGAAACTCTGAGACAATTAAAATCCAACATGCACTTGCTCTGCTCGCACATTAACATCCCACAACACTGAAAATATTTTTGTGCAAGGATATTGATCCTTTCATAGGCTTTTTGAACTGTGAAAAATAGCAAGAGAGAAATCAGAATAGCATTCCCTGGACTTAAAAATAAATAAATAAAAAAAAAAATCTAAAAAGCTTGATGTAAGATGTGTCATGATCCAGGCATTCTTAAAATATTCTTGAAATCCTTAACGTAAAACTACACCTTACACTATGGATTCATCAATTATAAAAATACTATTTTAAAGTCCCATTATTTTCTATGTATTTAAACATTTATTTCAAAAGCCTTTGCCTAGAAGATTCAACACATGCATAGAAACTTTTTCTTTTAAGCTAGCTGTAAGTTACGTTGCCTACATCAGTGTAATACACTGTAAATATGAAGAAATGAACTAATAGGTAATAGAACTTTAAAGTATATAATGTTTTTATGAATCTGCTTCCTAGCAAGCTTTTTTTTTTTAGTGGAAGGAACAACCATATTCTTCATACTAGTAACTGATGCTATATTCAAAAAAAAAAAAAAAAAAAAAAAAAAAAAAAAAAAAAAGCTGCAATTGTTAAATAAGGATCCTTAACTTTTCCCACAAACAGAGCATATCTCTCCAAGTCAAAAGCTAAACTAAAAGTCTCAACTGACTCCACAACTCTAATAAGGAGGGTCTTTTTTCTTTTTCTTTTCATTACTTTATCCTACAAGCTTAACTGTCAGAATCTTTCACAAAAGAGCATTTTCATCAGAAAGGAAAGATAATATAAAAGCTCTATATTGTCTGCAAGGGTCAGCCATTCCTTATTAGGTTTTAAGTAGCAGAAACTAGTTCTGCAAAGAAAACATACTGTAATTATTGTACTCAACAGGTAGCTTCAGTAATCAGGCCAAAAGCAACACAGTAGTCATGTCATTCTTAAAAGATCAGCATTTTCCCATGCTTCTGCATAACAAATGCATTGCAGATTAATTGAAAGCGTACAGGCCATCTTAAAGCCCAAATTAATCCGAGCATTTGATATCCCCTTCACTTCATATGGAAATGCCATTCAATGGCACCATTTTCATAGGGACAAAGTGTTTTTTGATAACAAGTGGAATGTAAATCTCATGAGAAAGAAATCAATCCAGCCCAAAGAACTCCAGAGTATTGATCTATGTGCATTATAATTTCACAAGCTTGAAGAGAATTTGTAAGTTAAAGGGGAAATGATTACAGCCACAAAACAGCTGCTATATCGCAAAGGTCTTTTTAACAGTGCTATGAAAGCAAGAAATAAGCAGTTTCTGGAAGTTAAAAGCTACGCTGGTTGAATTAAATCTTCAGTTTGTTCAAAAAAATCAATGACAACATTTGATGATGATTTTTTTTTCCTGTGAAAGTGAAAAACACACTGTTTAAAAGATTGCACATTTACTAATAAAGTCCACACCACTGGTCAACAACAGCCTACTTGTCTAGGCAGAAGTTGCATAAAGGATTTCATTGTACAAAATCAATTTTAATATACATTTAACTTCCGTACTTGTCAGAAAGGTGAAATTTTGAATTGAAGCATAACAGTTTATGATAATTTAGCAAAGAACAATAACAAAAAACAGAATATAAAATTCTAAGGCTCCAAAGAAGGGGGGGAACCTCCTCTCATGTTGAGAGAAATGAGCTTAGTTCTAACAATGAAGGGCTGAAAAAAAAATTAATAGGTTTGAGGCTTTTCTTTTGATTTTTGTTTGCTTGTAACAAATAAAGTGATTTTGGACTCCAGCACAAGACCTTCAATGAGTACCCAAAAGAAATGAGGGGCCCCTTGAGCTTAGCACCATAGAAATTCATAGTCTCTTACTGTGCTCATCTTCTATCACAGCTCTGACAAACTTACACTTCAATTTAAGGCACAAAAGGAAATTCTGGATGCAGAAGTTGAAATTCCAACCTCACCAGATTTGAGATATGAAACACAAATTTACCTAGAAGCAAGGTAAAATATTAACTCCTGTTGAATTAAACAAATTTCAGACTACAATGATGTATCTAGTTTCCTATTATGCTTTAAAGAATGCGGCTTGCCATCTGGAAATAAGTAAACTTCAGTTCTTTGGGGAGCATGTGTAAGCAGATAATCTACCATCAGTAAACATGAAAATCATGTTTTCCTCACATGTTGCTGTCCATTTCAAATGTGAAGGCATTAAGACCTAAATCTCTAGCAAACTGATAGCCTACACTGGAAAAAACAATGTAACTCATTAACTCCACTACACGGTATAAGTAATAACTGCATATCTGGCATTACAGTAGCTTCCAGGTTACCTGTATGGTATTCTGCATGATCCTAGGCAACTTTATGAACGACAAGAAGTAGGCACTTCAAACTCTAACATTCAGTGCGCCCCAATAACCACTTGCAAAAGTTTTATTATAATACAAGAAACCACCACAAAGAAGAACTATTAACACACAGTGCATATCCTTGACTACCAGCTAATTTTCCCCAGCTCAGCTAACTAGATTTCTACCCTATCCAGCCTGTTAATATTCTAGTGAAATTTCAGGTTTCTGCTAGGGTCTGGTCTCTGCCTCTTTTAAATAGTTTTTGTTGTTTATTTCATGAAAAATGAAAATTATTTGCTACCATGCTCTATTATAGGAAATAGTAATGTGATTAAAATGCTTCTATGTATAAATACGCAAGACTGAACAGACCTCCTAATCTCCTAGAATCCAGTTGAGAAAACTAGTGAGGCAGAAATCACACTACTCCTACCTTAGTGAGGGCTTTTCTTTTACACATCTATGTTAGCAATAAAGCTATACAAAAAGATAGCAAAATAACTCAGCCATAATGCACCATCTTTGCTCTTTTCATTCTCAAATATCCAAACACAAGTATGGCTCAACTACTTCAATTGACTTTTTTTCAAAGCTTTAAAGTTTCAAGGCATGACTTCCACTTAAAGCTTAGAAGCAGCCATCAAGGCTAAAAAGCAGTCAAGAACATGGAATTTTGTAACCCTCAGCACAAATCACAATTTCTTATGAGCTTTTCTTCTACAGTTGTTAATGAATTCCAAATGAAACTCTTCTTGTAATTGCCTGGCCCTGTCTAAACACTGTAGATTTTTCAGTGCCTCAGTCAGAGCAACTACAAGGTGCCTTCTTTACTAGTCTGTTTTCATGAAAATTACAGGAATATAATTGAAATGCCCATCCTTCAGTCAAGATTTGTTTAAATCACTAGAAAAAATAATGGGTGCATGAAGACTGAGAATGAGCATAACTGTGAGCCTCATTTCCCTTCAAAAAAACAAATGTTAAAATAAACAATACAATTACATCGAATAGCTACATTCAGCATGTTTCAAAACAGTTACCTAAAAATCAGGTCTCATGACTGAAGTCCTGTAAAACATCAGATGCACAAAGACTGCTCATACAGAAGTTAAAGCTACACAGAAACTGTATCTGTTTTTCACAGTAACTTAAACTCAAAGATCTGAACTTACCTAAAATTAGTGTTCGAAAGGTATCCAAATTAAGACTTTTCCCCCCAAAATTTAACAAAACATCTTAACACACTTCAGTGTTTAAAAAAATACAATGATAGTTCTGCAACAGAAACACTGCTTCCAAAATCAATTATGTATGCAAACTCTGCTCCCATTAGCAGGAAGGATGTAAGGAAACAAAGTTACTTTCCAACCATTTATTCCATATAATAAAATAAAATTAATAACCTGTGGATTTTCGTTAAGTCATTGTAGGAAAAAAAGCAGCAACACAGATTATATTTTTCTAGAAATAGTAAAGCAGTATAAACAAATTATTTTAAAACTAAAGGTGCACAAATACAAATTTTGATTTCTCAGGCAGAATACTTGCTTCATACCTTTTGGAATTTAGTAAGTTATGAAAACCACCTGTGAAGATTTGCATCTAAAGCAATTCTAAAACAATTTGCCCAAAAGAAGCACTCCTTCACTCAACGTTCACAGGAAATACGCCACTCATTTCACTTGACTGATTTTCAAATTTTATCATTCAAGATAAAAACCCGTGAGTACTATTTGAATTCAACAATCCTGATAGCAATTTCTGTATTTAGAAATCCATTAGCAATTCATTACAGGCTTACTAGTTCTAAAGCAACTACAAACACGCGAGTTTAGCACAAGAGGCTTATAAATGGGAACCAAGTCACAAGAGCTAATTCTAGCTGTAATTCAGTCCAAGGCCATCACTTACTTTTGTTCTTTAAAGTTGAAGTATTAACTAATAATTAGTTAATGAATTTGCTTTTTCTTTTCAGCAACATCAATCAGATCTGTGTGTTGTTAACTGTTAACACATTAATGCCAAAGTCAAGAGAAGCTTTAGCCCCTTCCTCCTGATTTGGTTTTAAGCAAAGTGAGGACCAGGCCTGCATGCTGCCAATTACGGGCCTCAAAACAGTACAAATTTAGTATACCGTCTTTCTTAAAAGCCTCTCTTTCTTCTTTTAAGTCAGCATAGCAGACAGGGGGAATTTACAGCAGCAGTTTCTTGGATTTTTTTTTTTTTTTAAGTTTAACTGCTGGTATTGGGTTAGTTTGGAAAATGCAAGCAAAGTAGTCGAAAGGCACATGACAAGCAAATTATTATGTTCTCGTACTCTGTATATTCCACACAATATACAAAATTAATATTTACTTCATTTGTTGAACAGTATAATAAAAAGTGCTGGTATGCAACAAACCTAGTGCAAAGGAATTTCCAGCCACCACAGATAAACCATTCTAAGCCTCTCTTTCTCTGAGAAATTCTGGCTCTTGGTAGAGTGTGGTAATCACTCTCATCATTTTCAAAGCCTTCTTCTGACATCATTAGTGGCATTTCATCCAAATGAGAGGACTCATCTTCCACTTGGTACCTGGCAAAATGAAATAAAAACACTGAATAAATAACCAATATATAATTATTTTATTACTGTGAATCTCGAAGTTTTTTGCACCATATGGAATTTTATCAGAGACATTTTCATCTAAACATCTCATATTTGTGCTATCACACCAACAAGAAATTTGGATTTGAGTTAAAGAACAAGTAATGCAGCACAGTGGTCTGCAACCACCTTTGTATAAATCATTCTAGAGGAAATTCTCATTTGGTTTGAGATCAATTCGTGCATAGAGAGCTGCAACTTCATCCTTTTCAAAGGATACTTTGTAAGACTGTTAATCAAACTTTTTTTATTTGGCAGAGTTTATAGGAGATGTAAATTACTGAGTTTTTATGAAAGTTTAAACCTCACATTTCGATTAAGCCCATTCAGCTTGCTTTCCTGATGTACTTATGTCTATTCCTGTCTCCATAGACCTCTTTGACCCACAACCGCTACACATTTCATCAAAATCTTTGTTTTAATTACTAAATATTTACTTTTATAACTGTATATATAAATATTCAGCAAGTCAAAACAAATTTGCCCGTGGAATCTGTGAAAACAACACTAAGCTAACAATGGCCTTTTCCTCTCCAGGAACTATTCTCCACTTCAGGTGGAGAATAGCTGTGAAATGCTTGTACCCAGAAAAGCCTGAATATTTGATAGGGGAATTCCAAGTGTATGTAAATTGAATTATTTCTTCAGTTTCAATCATCTTTTCAATGGCATAAAAACAGGAAGGAACTGCACTATTATTCAGGTTTGCTTTTACAGGTTTTATTTATTAAAAGAACTAATAAGAATACTAATAGGAAAAAAAATTTTAAAGAGCACTTAAATGTCACAGTCAAGCAAAGATCACCTACATGTATACAATAGTATAAATACAATAATCCTAAGCAACATCAACAAAAATGCACAATATAGAAAATCAAAGTATTATATATTCAAATTACTTAAATGAAATGGCCAGAAAAGCTGGATGCATGAATGCTTACAAAGCATGAGAAAATACTGGGTGCTAAGCAGTCTTTAAATACGTCCGGTTTATGAAAAAGCATCTCAGTAGTATCACCAGAATGAAGAATATTCTGCATACGGATTTTTTAAAACCTCTTAAATACTTCTACAGTTTAGAAAAGTAGCAGTCCATCATCAGTCTTTTCTTTGTATAATCTATAATTCATCTAACTTGAATTTATTCTTGCATTGGGAGTAGTGCAGAATGATTGCTAGAGCTCAGAAAAATCAAGGAAAGAAGGTCGAGTCACAAAAAAGTATTTGGCAGAGGTGAAACTCTGGAATTAGCAAGTTTGATTTTTATGAATTTTTATTATTTCATCATCTGTTACGCTGTGCATGATGGGACTGTACCATTTTCCCCACAGCAACCTAAAAAATGCTCTTCTAATGAAATGGTAATTAACAAAAAAACCTGTTCACTGATATATTTGTGCACACGCACAAATGCGCCATATTAGCACTAAACATCTCTGAGGCCGCAGCCACACCAATAAACTGAATGTGCCTGGAACATTCCCAAGCATTACAATTAAACAGCAGAGTGGAGTCTGCATCCATGCTCTTAACACTGCCTCAGCTGCCAAAAACAGGGCGACTTCTTGCAAACCGTCCAACAGGAAAGGTCCCTAGACCACTCCAACTGCCTGGGAAATGTCCAGGAAGAGCAAATACTGAAAAAGCCCAACTTCATGCCAGGATACACCAGGTATCTTGCCAGGTATTGTATTCCCATGTCCAGGAACACCTGGGGTGTGCTTGAATTTATGCAGCCATATAGAATAAAAATTTCTCTCTCATAACCCAAGAATTCAGCCCATTTTCTCACCTTCTTATAGGGGACATATCAGCTCACCTAAGTCTTTGAAGAGACAATAAGAACATACTGATATACTAATTAAGCAAGGTAGAAGTTTACACTGTGGAAGGAGAAAAAGAATCATAAACTGATCAAACCTGAACAAATGACTCATCAGGACAAGTTTATATAGAGCTTATAAAAAATTCACAGTATATCAATAGCCTCAAATTTGAAATACAAAGTTTAACTTTATGATATACATCAGAAAACTATCAGAAGTGTTGTGCACTAACAGAATATGAAGTTTTAGGAAAAACAACGACAAAGAGCTTAAGGAGACTGCAGAACAGTAATGCAGCGTTCTCGAGGGTCTGGTTCTTATTGTTGGAATAGTAGCAATAGCATGGGGCAATCCAGGAAGGACACATAGCAGCAGGCAAAGCAGTACTGAAATTATGAGAGTCCTTAAAATCTTGAGAGGTGAACTCAATATTTTAAAAAGAAAGTAGCATTACAAACAGCAGTGCTAAACATGAAAAGGCACCATCACTGGATTCTACATTTCTCAGCCTAGTATACATTTAACACACAAAATTTGAAAGCCTTTCCTTTTGCCTTAGATTTTCTAGGTTGTGCCCCATTCTCTACAGGAATGTATTAAAACACTCAATCTTTCAGATGCCAGGATTTTTTTTTAATTTTTTTTTTTTAATCTACCATAGCATAAATTTTCTACTGAAAAAGTACACAACATACTTTATACACCAGCTGTGTATAAATTCATGTTAACACAGTTAGTAATGAAGATCTAACAAGAAAGAAAACACTATTGGTTAACCAAGCACTTCCCCTTTTGGTTAACAGATTATGTATGCCCTCAGTGCTTTCTGAACCTCCTTTGAATCACTTGGTATGGGATATTATTATGGAATTTTATCTTTTAAAGTGGTCTGAGCAAGATGATAATACTTAAATGGGGGGAGGTGAGAGAAGAGAACAGCATGCAAGTCAAGTGAGCGCTGGGACCTTAATCACATTAGACTTTGTGAAGGAAAACAAACTTCATTTGTTTCAAACAATGCAAAAGCACAATAACACAGCAGAAAACACAGCAAAAATGTTTCAAATTAAAAAACTGCATAGATTTGTTCCAAGTTACAAGTTTCCAGAAAGTTAGTTATGTGAAAATAAAGCATTTATAATAGAAAATGCTTGCAGAATTAACTATTGTTACCACTACCCACTTCAAAAAGGAAAAGAAAGTTTAGAACAAACATGACAGACCTGAACTACAACAATGTTGGTTGTAAAAAGCTGCATCTGATGCTTAGTTTAATACGGCAATCTGGCAGTACATCTTCCATTTTCACTACTATATATTATTCCTTAAGAACAATGCTATACAAAAGTAATTTCTCAAAACAAGGCAATTATTACTACAGCTTAATACCTATTTTATATAAAACAATATGAATTACTCAAATTAGACCAGGTTTAACACTCAGACATCACACACAATGATAAAACTACTGCTTATAAAATAGCTAAGACATTACTTTATACTAAGAGGTTCAGTAAGACAGGCCTGCGTTTAAACAGATTCACTTTCAACACTTTCATAATCTCTCCTGGTTAAATTTGCAAACTGTATTATTACATTTACTTGCTTTAATATAGAGCTTTCTGTTACATTGTATACTACTGTTAGACATTCAATCAATTAATACTGTATTTGTAACATGATCCAATGAAACCACAATCTGCCAGCTGTTATCAGAATACACAGCAACATATTGCAAACTGATAGATCCTTTTACTTTTGTATAAAGTTGAACTTAAGGAGAAATCATTTGTGAAAAAAATGTGTCTGATTCATAAAATAATTGGCTTTATATTAAAGGTAACAAAGCAAACAGTTAAAGCCTCTCTTGAAGGAGCACAATTAATGGAAGAGAATTATGGGAAAGATGCAAAACCGGACAGCAAACACATTTACTGACACAATATTTAAAACTACTCTTGTAAATCCTGTAATATTTCCAAGTACATTGATGTCCTAATCATAGTTGCTTTAAGTGTTTTGTGCCATTATATTATAAACAAATATTTTTCCACAATCAGTATCTAGCTTTGCACTTTTAAATATGCAGCTTCGCCAAGTAGTGAAGATAATGAGCATAAGCACCATCATGTTTGTAATCTTGGCTTCAAAATACAGCCTCTGAACTGGCAAGCAATTTATTCTGTTTCAAAAGCAATTTTCCTATTGTGTTGGAAAATTGTACTTCAGTATTTAAAAACAGTATGATAATGAATAATGGATTTTTCATAACTAGGATAAGTACAAAAATCTTTATGTCTTTGTTACCTAGTATTTTTCCACACTTAATTGCTTGAAGTGCTGATTTTCCTTGAGTGACAAATCAATTAAGTATAATCCTAGAAAATTCTATTAAAATAAGGAAGAACTGAAAGCAATATGAAAAAATAAGCCAGAGTAAAGATATCAAAACTCACAGCATGGGTCCTATTAAATCAGGTATGAAGACAACTATCTTGACAAAAGTATGGTTTCCTAAGGAAAAAAGAACATTAAACAACTTTCAACAAAACCTGGCTACTGTTAGGAATATCATTTAAACAGATTCAAGTGAAAGGAAACCATGTACAATAAATACTTTTAAATGAATTTTTGATATAAACATCTGCTGTGAAAATTATACCTTGAGTCACCTGTTCATATATCATTCCATTTTCAGGGCTGCTTGCCAGAGCAGATGTGCCAAGAGCTCCACATGCCCCATAACTGAGAATGGAACCCATTTTAACTTATTTAAATCTAATCTGGCTATCCACATAGCTCCATAACTTCCTCTGTATTTTCTACAAACTTGCCACTGGGCTTGACAAGGAACATGCAAGGATGCAGGAAGAAGGTGTGAGGTGGGTGGGGAAGGCAATCACTGTTGCACATTTTTCTGTATCATTACACATTTTCCTACAAAAGCAGAGGCAGTATTTACAGTGGATTTTTCTATCTGTCTGCTTAAAAGACCCAGGTAGGACAGAAGCACCCGTTAGATCCTGCATAAACACTAAAGGCAGTCCTTGATTAACAAGCAGACAATAAAATAGATTTCCTTATCTCCCATCACTTGTGCTGTATAGGGCAATTCAGAGGGAGAAAAAACAAAGCTTGTGTCTTAAAGCAGTATTTGTCAAACCTAGCAAGGGAGGGAAAAGGAACACACAGCCATGGAGCTAAGCAGGGACCGCAGATGGGAGCCAGCCAAGGGATGAATGGTAGCACAGATTTAAGGCAGCAGCGGAAAGGTTCCAGCTGAGCATTGAGAAAAGCTACAACAGTCCAAAATTACCACAACTGAGCTATCACCACTTGCTACTGTGACCAAGGCCCTTCCGGCTGGGCACAGGTGATTTGGCTCCCTGGCTGCTGCCAGCCACAGGGCACTCTCTGCTCCTGGTGGGGATGGGAAAAGACAGGGAGTGAGCAGCACAGTCTCTCTCAGCTACAGCCTGTTCTACCTCCTGCAGTCCTGTGCTCCAAGATTTATTCCACACAAACACCTCCTCCAGTCGGAGGATCAGGGAGCAGGCAATTGCCAAACTGGGGAGGTGCAGTAAGAGGCATAAGGAAGAAAGGGACAAGCATATTTACACAAAGAGTAAGTAAGGAGCAACTGCTGTCGGCTGAACATATCGCCGCCTTAACTGTTCAGGTCCTGCCCTGTGACAAAAAATTTTTTTGCACAGCAGCAGAAAAAAAAACTTCTGTTAGGAAATATACTTTCATCCATAACCATGCTTACATGTGTACAACTTATTTTCATATAACTGTTCCACAAATGCTTCTCTTCTCCAAACACCCAGTGTCTCCATAATACAGATTTCTTTGCTAGAAGCTATATGAGGAGTTAAATTATAAATATTTAATTCCTTCAAAGAATGCACTGCATTTCTAAAGATCAGAAATTACTTCTTCCCTACAATTTCAAACACCTCCCCTTCTCTGCCTTACACTGAAGTAAATGTGGCCTAAGTATATGGCATTAATGTTATTCCTAGTTTACTTACAACACAAGCAGAGAAGGGAAACAGCTTCTACAGCTAAATGCATGAAATTTAAGGAATAGTTCTCCTTTAACCTCTTCTTCCAACACACAGAAAAGCTATTTCATGTATTTTTGCAACTGATTACAACTTTTCAGTTTCTCTTCTAAAACATTTTTAAATGAAAATGACATTCTTAAAGATGGAAATTTAATGTTCAATTCTTTTCAAAGAGAGATTTGAAATTTCAGAAAAAGTTGTATCAGATGAAAGTTTTATCTGAACATTAGTCAAAGAAAAGTTTTGTTTTAGTCAAGCAACAATTCTGAATTCTGATTGTCAGAAGACAATTGCATCCATCAAAAAAACCCAAAAATTGTTCTTACTTGAAGAAAAACTGACTAGCTTTCCTAACCAGCTTTTTTTAAACCTCCTCCAATCTTGCAACCTTAGCATTACTATAAAACAATTCTTTTTAAACAAATCTCTGTACTTGACTGAGGCATAGCCCTTCTAGAAATGGAGAACAGCTGCCCTCACAAACAACTCCTACCAAGGATCTCTAATATTTTTGGCTAATCCATTCAAAAGTTGTTAAAAATTAAGTATATTGACTTTGCAGACATAAGTCAAGCTGCAAAGTGCACCTTTCATCATTATTACTCAGGAAGTTACTGACTCCAAGTCCTGGCCTAATAAAATACAGACATATACACATATATATGCACACACAGAAAATTCAATACTGTCATACATTTACACACATTATCAGGGACAAGCCTGTCAGATCGCATGTGGAAGAAGCAGCCAGCCACAATACTCCAATAGTTCTAACAATGGAATATACATTTGGATAGCTTTTAAGGAAGCTGAGCATTCGTAGAGCTGAGTATTTATATCAGGTTTTAACAGATAACTTTGCTTTTGTGTTCTTGCATAACAGGACCTTTAAATATCAAATTCAACACTCACATTGAGGTGCACATTTCTCTGCTGGACAACAAAAAAGAAGGACAGTGTATTTCTACTATATGGGAACAAATGTTGTTGAGTATGTCACTGAGATAAATTTAAATATTTACTGCAATAAGACCCAATAAATCAAATTCCTCTCAGCCTTTTACAAGTGAGAGAGAGAGATATTCTGGAAAAACATAAGACAGCATTTTTGATTAACTACAACAATAAAAATAATATACAAGCCAGCAGTTTCTGCCATGCAGAACTAAAGGAAAATCCTCACATCTGTTGAGATTAAGATGTAACTGCATACTACGTAATTATTACCAAGGCAGCTCCCTTGCATCAGTAGCCTATCAAAAACTGCTTAAATCACAGATACTAGAACTATAGGTCCTACCAGCCACTTACATAAAGCAAATGCTCTGAATGCCATTTGCCTCCTCTCTTCCCTAGCTCATTTCCTTACCAGAACTACATATGGACAAAGCATATTCAGATCTGCATAACAAAGTCTGCATGATCAAAAGCCACCCCTTCCTCACCTCCCTTCACTGACCCCTCAAAACACTACATACACACTAACACAACTTTTTCAGTTCATGACAAGGTAAGCACATCTCTGTATTGTCTCTGTAACCAATAGGTACCAGAAATAGCAAAATACACATATGGGACTTGAAGAAACAAAATCCGCATTCACCAGAACTCTACTTTTAACTAGTAGGGAAAGTCATTGATCACAACTGCAACATTTATCACTGTCACCAGGTGTTGTTATTGACATCGCGGTCCAATCAATTGCTTTCCCTCCCTGTTCTACTTAAGCAATCCAAATGCCTGTCCGAGTAACACAAATCACTGTATTCAGACACTACATATATAAACCAAGAAGGCGAGCAAATATTAGGTGAAGATGCAGCTTAAACATGAACAACCATAGGAGTATATCTACAAAGCTTATTCTACTGCACATGTGGTCACATGTATACCTGGTGAAAAGGCACTATCTGCAATAGCAATCTGAACTACACTGGTGTAAGTTCTCAACTGCCTTTTTCTAATGTTAAAAATGGTTCAGATAAAGATAACTACTCTAAGAATAATCAAGTTAAACATTATATCTATAGGTATATAAATTTATCCCGGTGCGTAAAGAATGTATTAATATTCTTTGTGCAGAAAAACCATAAGAGGACAAATATTTTTTCCAAATACCCAATTCTAATTAATGTCAAGTCAATGAAGTGAAATTTATTAGTTTTAAAAAAACAAAAAACAAAAACACACACATACTTTAAGTCACCACAATCTGTGTTTACAAAGAATTACAAACTACTTTCCACGTATCACATCAATAGAAGCATCATTAGATATAGAAATACTTTATAGCTCACATGGTGAATAGTCCTACATGCATGTAATTCGGTTGCCTACATCATTAAATCAAAGACTGTTCTGAAAAGCAAAACACCACAGAAACTGAAACAAGGACAAAACACACTGTATAAAAGTTTAGAAAGTTAAGATATGGCAAGGCCATTCTTCGCAAGTTAGGTATCTTGCTACTTTGACCAAATCTAAGAGAGTTTTTGTTTTCCTTAGACAAAAATCTTAGAAACAAAACCTATCCTAAATCTTACAGATGCCACTCTGAAAAAGGTAGTGTGAACTATGAATAAAGTCTTCAGCAAGCTGAGTAACACCCAATCCAGCAACATGAATACCTGAACATGCATAAACATTGGACATAGGATGTATAGAGAGAAGAAAGTTAAAAGCATTCAGTGTTAACTCATTCTTCCAAGAAGTTTGGTACTTCATCATTTAAAGGAGTCCTCAAAATGCAGACCCCCACCAGCATAACACAAATCAAACCTCCCAAGTACAAAGGTGCCAAGCAGATGAGTCTCTTGGAAGAAACGGAAACAAGAGACAGCAGCTCAGGCAGAAATACAGCCTAAAAGTGACTGAGCTATACAGTTCTAATCAGTGATGGTGAATCTTTTGCCAAAATCATAATTCAAGGAAGGGCATTTTGCCCTACAATACAGACAACTGTTAATCGCCTTCATTTCAAGAAATGAAATAAAAAACAAACACAGAAAACAGAAAAGAGAAAAGCTCTTAAAGTTTTGCTTTTCAAAGGAGGTAAACATTTTGAATTTCAGCTAAAGTCTGTAAGAATTAGTAGGCCAATAGTTCTGTTATAAAAAGTACATATGGGACTGATCTGTTCTGTACGAATGGCATAACAGGACAGACTACTCTCCTGACTACAAATTCTGCAGAGATTTCTTTGCATCATGTTTAATCCTTTCCCCTTTATCCTGAAAAAAGACACAGGATATTTCAATGAACGTTTATTTAAATATAGCAGCATAGTAACATACGCCTGTATACTTGAACGTGTTCTCATTTCCCATACATTTCAACACGAACTAGTAGCAGTAATACAAAATACTTACCAGCAATATTACTTCTGGTTGTTTACAGTTTATTTCACTTCTAGCAAGCACCTGCAGAACCTTTAACATTTGTAGTTTTGGTACCGTGATAACTACAAATACATTCCGGAGTTGAAGCACAATATTCAATTCATTCCTCAAGCAAAGAAAAATTCTGTTCTGCCGAGAAGTGGGTTAGACTAATCTGAAATGGTACATACGCTTAGAAATCCCAGTCACCAGTTCTGTACTGTATGTATGTCACTGGCAGGGGGAACACAAGACAGTGACTGATTTAAAGAGAGTATCATAGGAACTGGGATGACATTATGAACTTTCACAGACAAAACATGCAAGTCAGCTTACTTCCTACGTGTAAGCATGCAGATGATTAACAAGCAGTACCTAATTCCTGTACATTCATACAGCTGCTGCTCTCTTAAGAACTTCTGAGACCACATCCTAAGTAGTACCTTAACAACGCTATTTTGACAAAAAAGTAACATACACATTTATAGTTTATATTCCTGGACTAAGCAGTTTATTGCTTCTGGTGAAACAAGTCAATAAAAAGCAGTCAATAGCAGCATTCTGGAAGTACCTATAATTCAGC
Source organism: Dromaius novaehollandiae (assembly GCF_036370855.1). Taxonomy (NCBI): domain Eukaryota; kingdom Metazoa; phylum Chordata; class Aves; order Casuariiformes; family Dromaiidae; genus Dromaius; species Dromaius novaehollandiae. The sequence goes on along the minus strand of NC_088099.1, from coordinate 93,493,849 downwards.
TCAGTCGCAGTCTGCCACAGTTCGTCCTAGGCTCCCTTAAAACAACAGAAACACCTTTAGGACTGATTTTTGCTCAGTCACACCCATTTCCAACAAAATTAAGGACATCTGATCCATCTGACAGTACTGGAACTTCTCCACAGAGTCTTACAGATTGCAAACTATAACAACAAACAGCTGAACAAGATACTGTCAACATAAACTAGACCATTCTAAGTACTACTTTTTGCTACACCTTTTTTAATACATAGTTGAAAGACATCAAGAGCACTTAATGTGTAACAGTAGTTTTAACACAAACATCCCAAAGTAAATTTAGTTCTGTCTTTAGAATGCTTTCTCACAGAAGCTGTATTAAAATTCAAATAAATGCCAGTATTAGTTACAAAGAGGGAAAAATTTTTCAGTTCCTTTATTGTCACTTTCAAATTCACTTTCATGATGAAATTGGCAGTACTGTTCAACTAACAAGAGTAGAGGGCAGAACAGCAGATTAAAAATGAAACCTGTAAAGACCTGTATCTGCCCAAAGATTTTCAGAACTTTCTTTCTAAACATTCAGAAACACCAAGAAAGAGGGATTCATAAGAATTAACAACGTTTTAGAAAAACTGCAAGAAATACAAAGTATACAGCCAGTATGATGGGTGAACTCTGATACATCAACCTCCAGTGTTTCATACAATTTTTGCTGCTTTGCAAGGTTTTCCAGAACCACAAAGTTATAGCAAAACACTTCAGAGTAGTTATGAGCTTTCTGTAAACATCATTCTATAACAGAACTTAGAGCCTATTAACTTTGATTGTTAGATGGTCTCAACAACAACATTTCAGATTATTTGAGGAAGATTTTATTCTTAATTATTTACACTTAAAATACAAGACTAGCATATAATTTGTCACTGGAGCACGAAACATCATTTCCTCCTGAAATGAAAAATCACAGTGTAGTCCACGACTAGAGCACATGATTACAGTGGAAAGGGAGAAGAAAAAAATACCTGAGAGCATGCTCCAGCTACCAAAGGTATATGAACAAAGCTCACTTTACACAAGAACAAAAATTAAAAAATCTAATGCGAATCCCATAATTATTGTACATGCATCAAGTGTTATCTGTTGACACCTGTATGACTATTTTCAGGTGGTTCACTGTGAAACCTAGCAAGAACACTTTGAGAAATCCTAACCAGAAGGACTACTGCAAGATTTCTAGGACCAACTTTTATTAATAGTTAAAAAATATTAGCCCATCAATCCCTACATTTGATCATCTGTATAATACAAAAATCTGTTCGACTTTTGGATGCATTGGGGAACTATGCAACTTCTCATTGAACTTTGGGTTCTGCAGGAGATTCGTGTTCCCTTTTGCCTGGAATAGATTAATTTTCTTTTTTTGATTATACGTACCTTGTGTTAAATAGGGTACAGTTCATCCATCATTAAGTAACACGCATTCTGCATTTATCTGGACAAAACAAACATTACCCTATTATTTTGTTCTTTTTTCCATTCTCATTTGTCTTTTTTGCTACCAATGCACAAGAATAAGGATTCAAAGATAACAGTATAGTTGGTTGCCTAAAATCACAGTTGCCATTATCAATGAGCAAGTCATTGAAAGCAGGTTGTTCCACAATCTGCTCTACTGCAAAGATCTAATATATTGAGTGTATTATTCATAAATTCACCAGAATGACCCATCCAGGTATGCATAAAAATGTAACAGGATTTCTTCCAGCAAGTGAGCATTTTTCATGACAACACAGGCATGCCTTTGTAAATAGCTGGAGTGCAACTGATTTTATGTAGTACTGGTCACAACTAGTAGGACCTCATTTTTGGTACCAGCTTAGGAGTCCCAGCACCTCGCACCTTAGCACTTTTAGGCCACATACAATCACATGCAGACAGCAGCAGGTGCAGGACACCTGAACAATCTGGACAATCCTCATTTATCCACAAGCAAGTTAATGACTGATTAACTCGGTCAGCTCCTTACCAGCTTCAAAATTCCACGAAGTTTCTCATTTTCCTTCCATCTACCCTAAATGACAACAGCACCTGCAGCATGGCTAACCTCCTTCCTGCATTTAGCTGTTGATTACTCTGGGGCTGCTGCTGCTGCTGAATACAAGTCTAAGGTGTGAGAATAAAGGTGTTAGCCTCACTGCACATTTAAGATGATCCTGGAGGTTTTCTGGTCCTCTTTTCCATTTATGGTATGAATAAAAAGCAGTGACCATTTTCCTGCAAGGAATGAAGGATGTATTATCTATGGAAAAAATATCCATAAATCCATCACTGCTTTTCCTCCAAGCTTCCTACAAACATTAAAGTTATATACACATTAAGCAAAATCAAGTTTTTAAATAATTTGAATATGAACAACCTCTCAAATAGATTTCCCTACTTTCTGACTTTATCATACACACAGTTCTCTGTCCATCTGGGGTACAGGAAGAAGAAGATATAAAACCTAAATTTCTACCGCAAAAGGAATAAATTACCCTTATTCATCAGAAAGAAAAGCTGAACAGCATGTATGCTTTCATTTAACTAACATTTAATATATATTTTTAATTTATTTTTAATCAGGCATTATCAAAGTCAATCAATAAAATACATTAAGATTGTCACTCTTCATATACGAAGTACATCTCAGGACATTTCACAGCTCTTACAGAAGTGTAAAATATCAGGTGTATATAGGCACAAAGTTTTGGGGGGGTTTTGTTTGTTTTTTAAAGGTGTGTAGGAAAAACATTCCAGATTTTAAATATATGCTAATGGTCAGCCAAAGTAATGTCAAGTATAAAAAGTACAGTAAGAACAAATGCTAAATGAGAAAGTCCTTGTCCTCACTGCAAAGTTAACCAGAGCAACACTGGAGAAGACTCCTACAGACTGCTTAGCTCACGCAGGAGTCACTCTACAAATGTGTGTTGAAGCCACTAAAGCTTAGTAGCTGACAAGTTGTATTAGCTGAATGTACAAGTAGCAGGGTCATCAATCCAAGTTAAACACACTAGCACACTGAAGTTTAGGATCTGCGTGTAAGACTTTCACAAGAGGCAATATTCATATTGTAAATTCTTCACTGAAGAAAGAGATCACAGCAAATCAAAGACTCTTGTGGGCCCAGAAGCCACAGTACTGGATTAACCCTGAGATAATACTTTATTGTATTTTAATCAGTATTTGTCTCTAGATATCTTATGACACTTATGAGTTTTATTTCAACTGTCTGCTCTGTCGTATTGCCTCCTCGACTTTACATAAGTCACCTGTGGTAGAATCTACAAAAGCATTTCCATGCTTTTGTTACAGGTCCATAGGGACACCTTCCAAGAAGGACACAACAGGTGCTCTCATGAATCCAGGACACAGCATTTGTGAAGGAGAAGGACTAACCTACTCAGCTCACCTTAAAAAATATACAGAATTGAAGTGGTGAACAAGTCTGTATATGCTCTCAGAGCCCAAATGAGCATTTTAATTAATCACACAATCAAAATACAGTATCATCAGTAATAAACATATCTGTTAAATTGTTAAGGTTTTATAAGTAGTTGAACACAGCTAATGAATCGCCTAGATAATCATCTGTGTGAAAGACTGGTAAGTTACATATTATCAACTGCACTTGCAGAGCAGTTTGTGAAAGACCACAACTCAGATGTAACCTAAAGTCTGAGTAGGGAATTTAATCCACAATCTTTAGAGGGTTATCTTGGCCAAACAAGACAGAGAGGAGGAAGCAAATCTATAATGAATCGTATTTCCTTGTCAGAACCACCTTTGCAGCCATTCCAGGCTAAGCTTTTGCCTACAGAAACATTTCTTTTTCCTTTTCTTTCTTCTAAGTACTCAGAAGCCTTTCTTCTTCCAAGAGGCTTACGGATTCTATCAACAGCTTCCTCAGTTCTTTGAGAAATGGGACAGTAACAACACTCCCCTACCTCAAAACAGAGAATAAGCCTCTTGCAAACTGTCAGATATTCAACTATTAGTGACATGGGGAGAGCTACTATTATGGCAGATTGTCCTAAAAGCTCCCACACATTAATTGAAAATATCCTCTCTAGCACAAGAATCAAGACAACATAATTTAAGTCCAACTATTTTTGCATTGTTTTAGAACTGCCTTTTTTGTCAGTTATTCAATTTGGACAATTAAATAAATACTTTCTATTGATGACAAAACTGCTTTATTTCTGTATTTGAATTAAAACAACAGCATTAACTTCTGTTTTTAGAAAGTCAGGTTACTTTGGAAACAACAATTGCTCCCTCCAGTCCTTGCGCCCACAATCATTATTCTTTAAAAAACAGAAGGAGGAGGAGGAAAAAAAATCCTCAGACAATTAACTATAATCATGGTATCCACTGTAGGAGTGCTGCCAATGGACAGATCAAAATTATAGAGAAAACGTTCTCCTTGCTCCTAGGGACAGTATTCCTAAAAGTTATTTAGGATAACAAGAAGCAAACAAACATTCGGTCTTTACTTGAAGACTTAATTTGACAGCAGGCCTTTAAACCGGCTTCCTTGAATTGCTTCTTAGCAGCCTAACATCCCCCCCCCCCAAAAAAAAAAAATAGAGTCTTGAGAAATTTGGCGTTAATTCTAACATTAAAGCAAGCTCGGGGGTTACACACTAACCGACGTAACTATCTCACGGCACACTTCCTAACACCACCCCCAATAAACCGCCTCACGCCAACAGCCCAGCGCAGATAAACCCCTGGGCAGGGAAACGAGGTACCGCAGGCCCGCGGGGCGAAGGCCGCACCTGCGGGGCGGCGGCGGCGCCGCCGTAGGCCCAGGGCGCCCGGCGCCTCCTCCGGGGGCTGGCAGCGCCCCGCCGACGGCACGGCGGCAGCGGGACGCGCTCCCCGCCGCCCACCCCTGCCCCCATCTCGGCCTGCCCCTCCCTCCCCCGCGCCCCACAGACCGGGCGGCGGCCCCGAGCCCCGCCGGGGGGCAGCGGCCGCCCCCGCCGCCGGGGGAGGGGGCTGCCGCCGCGCCGCCCGTACCTATTGTGCCGCTGCGCCGCGGGGGCGCTGGTGTAATAGGCCGCTCTGCGCTGGGTGCTGCGCGGCACCGGGTGCAGCGGTATCTGGTCCGCCATCTTTGGGGGCGCCCCCCCTTCCCTCCTGCCCGCCCCGCCCGGAAACGCTTCATCTCGTCCCCCCTCCCCGGCGGCCCTCCCCGCGCCGCACGCGCGCCAGCGGCGACCGGGACCCCTGACGTCACCGCTGCCGCCAGCTGACTGGAGGAGGAAGGAAGCGCGCGGTGGGGCGGAGCTCCGGCGTAAACAAGGAGGCGGGTGGCGCGGCGCAAGCGCGGCCGTTGCTGGCGGTTGGGAGGCGGGTTTTGGGAGCGGGCGGGGGGCGTCGGCGGGGGGCGGGATGGGCTTCCCTGCGTCTCTGTTAGCGCTGACCGAGTTTGATTTTCGGCTTCTGAAAGGCCTCACGGATGGGCCATAAAGAGCAGAAGCTTGGGGCTGTGCGTGTGGGATCTGCAGGCTCGGCAGCACGGAGGACATGGGCAGCGCCGGCAGAGGCTGGGCTTCCTCACCAGGAGAAGTACCGGGAGGTTCAGGGGAACTTGAGAGTTCAGGCGTTGAAGAGGAATCGCAGGAGACAAGCCTAGAAGTGGGTGTCTTCTGTTACCCGGCAAATGCCTGTCATTTTTTAAGCTGGTCTAGATATGCTCCCCTTCAGGCTCTTGGATGGCAAAGACTAGCTGTTGCCTATGTTGGATGTCAGTGAACACTTGTGTGATCACCAAGAACAAATAAAAGCACTGTGAATTGACAATGATTGTTTTCTGCCATTAAACAGAAACAGTTTTTGTGAGCCAGAAGTACTGCCACATGGAAACAAGCATTCTGTATGTCAGGGCTAAGGAACCAGTCTGTGGGATCTAACAAGACCAACACACAAGTCACCACAGAAAAAAAACTGATTCAGAGGGCAGTAAGTGGTCTACCAAGAAAAAATTTGGCTCAAAGGAATTTCCCAAAGAGGAAGACAGCAAATGTGTAGTATGTCCAAAGTGCAGAACACTCAAGAGAAACTGAAAGATAACATGGCAAAAGCTTGACTTCATAACTTTTGCCTCTTTTCATTAATGTAAGTCGCTGGGGTCACTATTTCCAATGGAAGATTTCAGAATTCTCAGCAGTAGTGTGATAGGAAGCCAATAATGCCAGGTTTTGCTGTCTAGTCATTTTGCACCAGTCATTTTGTAAATGTCTGGAATGTACTCATTTCACAATATTACGGAATGAAAAAAACATTTTACAAATGACTAAAATCTTTAGTTATTTTACAGAATGAGCGGGCTTATGTATGACACATTAACTAAACCAACACCTTTGGCATCAAATTGCTGGTTATGTGAATTACCTTTCAGAGGTGCCAATAGAATAGCTCCTTCAATTTTCTAGAGTGTAGGGTTTTTTCCTATTGTCGTTCGAATATACCATCTGGCTGAAAGATGTTCATGAGACAGGTGAGCCCTTTTGTCTGCTGTCTGCTGTCCCCTGAAGCCTGCTGTATGCTAATGGCAGCCCTGTCACCACAAACAAGTGAGTGAAAGTGTTGCACTCCCCAAAGCCAAATGAAGTTACTCTGACTACCTAGGCACCTCAGACTAATGCTGTACTAAAAAGCTGCCTCAAAGATTATGGGGTTTTTGGTACAAATAGATGTGATCTGAATACATGACACACATATCAGAATCTTTGGTAAAGAACTGCAAACAACATACCTTGGAGACCTGAACAGAGGAGGAGGAGCCTTGGGATTAGTTTAGAAAGGACAATAGTATCTATGTAAGGCATGCTTCCTTGTGGCATGGAGCTAGGCCATGCAGAGGCACCCCACAACATTCGAGCAACATGGTCCTCGGCAGCCTCTGGCACCATGCTTTCTCTCACATGATGAATTCAGATTATTCAGCAGGTCATTTCCAGCACAGCCAGTCATGTGACATAGTCTTGGTGTGGAAGCTGCCATTGAAAGCCATGTATTGACCATCCTTGTCACAAAAAATGTCCTATTTGCCTGGGATTATTTAACAAAGACTGAGGAAGTTGCTGAGTGTTGTTCTACTTTGGGATTAAGGGGAAAAGATCAGTGCTGAGGTACTGCAATATGCATTATACACTGAAGGATGCTCTCATCTCCTGGAATGAAGGGCACTGACAGTGCTAGCAAGTGATAGCTTGTTAGGCCTAAATTTCTAAACAGTATTTTGGCTTTAAGCAGATTATCCAGTCACTAAAATGATGAACAGACAAAGAACACTTGAAGTTGAACAAGGAGGGTGGGAACAACAGTATACAGGATGTGGAGGCGCAGGGCTCATTTGGGGATAGAAAGGCTAAATCTCTCTGCTGGCCATGTAGGGGGATTCTGCTGGGCATTTGAAGGAAAAAATCAGAAAAGCCAAAAAGGGGGCGGAGATTTAGCTAACTCTTTAACTGAGGTAATCATTACAAAGTTGATCGTAGTACACTGACAGAGTCATAGAATTGTAATTTAAGTTGTAAGGTACCTCCGGAGGTCATCCAGACCAACTCTCCATTCAAAACAGGTCTAATTATATCAGGTTGCTCAGGGCCATGTCCATTTGCACCTTGAACACCCCCAAGGATGGAGATTCCACAACTTCTCTAGGCAACCTGTTGCAATACTAAGCACTCTCATGGGGAAAAAAAAAATCCTAACATCTAATCAGAATTTCCCATGTTCCAACTTGTGTCCATTGCCTCTCGTCTTATCACTGTGCACTTGTGAAAAGCCTAACTCCATCTTCTCTGTATCCTCTGATCAGGTAGTTGGAGACAGGAACAAGGTCTCCCCTTAGGTTTGTTTTCTTCAGGCTGATCAGGCCCAGCTTTCTCAGCCTCTCCTTACATATCACATTTTCTAGCTCCTGACCATCTTAACAGCCTATCCACAGACTCACTCCAGGATGCAGTTGGCCTTCTTTGCTGCAGGGGCACACTGCTGACTCATGTGCAACATAGTATGTTATGGTCTGATTCTGCCTGACTACTTGTTTGCAATGACATACTTTGTGTATTTGAATAATCAAATACAGCCCTGAAAAATTTCAGCTTAGCAGTTATAATAGTCTTAGATGTTTTCATGACCCTCATTACTGCACTCTATGAGTATCTCACAACTTTAAAATTTTAATTTTAAAATAAGCAACTCCATATTCAGCGTGCTCCTGTGGCTAATGAAGTTACCCTGTTTCACTGAGGCCAAAAAAATCGAAGTGATTTGTTCAAGTGTACTATTTGATTCAAGTCTGTACCAGTCTTGAGCAGAAGAGGGATCACTCAATCCAGAAGTTAGCATCCTAAGACCAACCTTTCTGTCTCTCCAGAACTGATTAGGTTATTTGGCCTATAGTTGTCTCTAATGTGTGTCAGTTTTACATACAGGTTTGTAAATTCCATATGTATAGACAAATGCATGATCTGGCCTATATAATAAAAAATTTATTCTTGGCAGAAGTTTGCAAGGTGAATGGCCCAAAATGGGGCAGCCATTAGGAGCCATAAATGCCTTTAGAGTCTTGTTTTCTTACTGAGTCTCATATATTCTGTAAATCACTTGTTTAATTTTATGAGTATTTTGAAGTTTTAGAAGATAAATACTTTACTACTCCCTGAGTGAACAGAAACTTTGTACCAGGAAAGCTTCTAAGCAGTGGAGAATGAGAATTTTTTAATAAATCAATGGCCAAAGGAATGGATGGAACAAGACAGAACACTTATTTCAAATGCATGCGGGTTTGCTTACTTCCAACATAAGCTTTTCTAAGTTGCAATTATGATAGTTACTGGACATTTCACTGTATCTCTGTTTCTTCTTTATCAGGCTAATTGCTTTTTTGCATCAGTATTTTCAATCGAATGTTACAAGCTCTTCAGGGCAGGGACTGTAGTCATGTGACATCTATCATCATTCAGTTCTGCATCTAGGTTATGCTGTTATGCTGTTTTACATCTTCTAAAAAAATTAAAAATTACAGGAAAGTTACTTTATATAAGATTGAGATTTTAGCTTATGATATTTAGGGACTTTTCAAAATGTCCCTAACAAACATGCCTCCATTTTGAAAAAAAAATCTCCATTTCCATTTAGAGATCCTTAAAATGGCTTTTGATCCTGATTTTGCTAGTCAGGCATTTCAGGCAGGTGTTATTTTGCAAAGTGAAAAAGCTTCACATTTCAGGAGAGAAATATTTTTTACATTCGTTATTAAGTGCTGGCTAAATTACATTTGACATTTAAATATCATGGTAGCATACATTTATGATAAAAGTAAATATAACACCATTACAAAATAGACTTTTTGTATGATTCTTTCCATTTTTCTTTTTTTGCATCTTTTTGCATTTATAACAAGTGGCAGAGATCCAGAACCTAGGATTTATGGATCTTGTGAGCTCTTGGTTTACCTAGGAATGAGCTGACATGGAAACTGATTTGCATTTGTTGCATATATCTGCTACAGGTGCCGAACCTATCTGTAACTAGTTCTGCCTGATGTCCCCAGAGGGCATTTTATAATAATTTATACTCTCACTACCATTCCACTTCTGCTGTAAATGTTCAAGGTTAAGTGCTCCCTCCCTCCTAATCTCGCTTATGTATCCAGTCTGGGTAGCGGTGGGGGAAGATGAAAGGCAGTTTAAAGATAAGTCATCCTACACTACCCTTCTTTGAGCCAAATTTTAAAATCAGTTATGCCGGAGTAAATCTGTAGAAGGGCTACTAAAAGCGGGTGAATGTAAAACCAAAATAATGAGTTTCAGTAAGCCTCATGTATTATTACATGAAACAAAATTTACTTTACTTTTATACTAGGTAATTTTTCACCTCATCCTGCAAACCACAGCATATCTCTGTTTTAACTGTGGAACTTCTTTTCATCACTGATGAATCAGCTACAGTATCTGTCTTCAAATTTTCAGTAAATTGCATATCAGTCCAAGAAACCTAGAGGCTTAAAAAATTTCTGGAAAAATCTGAGCACAGCAATTCACAGTGCAGAAAAGAATCCTGTTGTCTTTATAGAAAGAGCTGAAGGCAGCAAGGAAGACCATAAATTGAATAAATTCTTACACTCTGTCAGAGTGAGGGGCAGAACAAATAAAAAATAGAGGGAGGTAAAACAGTTACATATATCAGTTTTAATAATTTTAATAGCAGCGCCTTCATTATCTTTTTAGTACTTTGATGTAACCAAATGTTGTGCTATGGGAAAGAACAAAATTGGAGATACCATTTCCTGTGAGAGGATTCTTGTTTTAAAGGATTACTGTTTGATATGGATTCATTGAAGCCACATCAAAGTCAGTTATACACCAAAATCAGTGAGTTAAAAAGCACCAACAAGGAGTAAAAATAATCCTATAAAGGATTAGTATGCCATAAAACTGAATTAGAATGCAGTAGGTACCTGGAAACAAAGCACTGCTTATATGAATATATATATATACACATACATATAAAGTTACTTTGTTATCTACATAACTGCAGAAAAGAAATATCTTTCTACGCATTTTATTTTTAATATTCACAGACTTCATTGTTTGTCAGTTAATGTGGTGCTCCCAGCTGTTACAATTCTTTCAGACCTTCCTTCAAGGTCTTCTCTTTGGTAAATGTCAGCCCTCTGCAGGATTTATGGACTGCTAAATCTCTGCTCCTCCTTTGTAGACCATCCTTACCAAACTGGGGGTCCCACAGCACAGGCTTCACACCAGCTGTGTTCCTTCTTCACCTGTCTTCCACCCAGCCTTTCTTTTAGAATAAATACAAATGATGCCGGAAATGCATCCTCCAGTTAAATCATCAAAATCACCTAGAGGTTGTATTTTGGACCCTCCTAGAATTACAGTTCTTCTACATTCAGTAATAGATTTGGCTGAGAAGGTGTTTTCTCCAATCCACTTGGCAACAGGTGAAGCCAAAAAACCCAAGCAAATCCTACAGTACTTAAATCAAACTGTTTTAGAAATAAAGAGATAGATATTGATGACTTCTGATACAAGTATCAGGAGTGTCTTCATTTAAGCTATTATTTGTTGATTGTGGATAAACAAAAGGGAAAAATAAAGATATAATGTTAATTTTTTTACTTAGCTTTTACAATGACTCATCAGTAAGAACCATGTAATAAGTATTTTCAGTTGTATTAACCTAAAAGTTAAACACTGCTTCAATATGCATTTGAAAATCCCATGCCTCTAAATTCATAGTTATCTTCCCAGATAGTCTTTCTCATCCTCTTAATATATCTAAATGCAATGCAAGATTTTTCTTTGTAATAGGAGAAAAAAGCCTGGAGACTCAAAACTTTTGAGCTGGATTACCAAGCCCTGATCTTCTTATATTACCAGAGAGTATACAATAGAATATTTCCATGATCTCTGGTGCAAAACCGACAGCAAAGCACACCAGCACTTTGAAAGGACATGAATTTTTAGAGTGTTCTCAGTAGGTTTTCTTTAACAAATTCCATGCTGTTGATCTTTCAAATAAATAAACACAGCTGCTTTAATTACTCCTTGAAATTGAAAAGAGTGCATGCATAGATTAATTACAAATCTTGTGTTGTTTCAAAGATTCTGAAAAGGTCATGGGTCACTAGGCCCAAGTGTAAACCTGAGTATCCAGTTGCAATTGCCAGTATCAGACTCATTGGATCTGGTTTCTTTTACAGTTTCAGTTACAGTAGGGCCCAAAAGCTTCAAGTAGGATTAGTGGTCTTTGTTCTGAAAGCTATACAGATGGATGAAGTAAAAAGTTTCCAGATGATAAGTGACAAAATACTTAGCATCCTTCATCCTTCGAAAGTCAGAACTGACTTAAAATCTTAGCTTCTCTCTGATTTCTCTTCATGTCTGCCCCAGACATTAGCTCAGGCTCATAGCAAAAAGGTTTCTTAGTTTCCTCAAACCTACTTTTGGAACCCCTTAATTTCAGTCATTGTAGATAACTAGTTCTAGCTGCTCTTAAAACCTAGATGTCATCTCTTTGTATACTGATTTCACTCTAAGAAGGAGTTTGAATCTTAGACTTTCTCTGTATAGCACTTGTAAGATACTTATCCATATAGGAAACATGATTTTACTTTTTCTCCTGTGCTTCAGAAAGGGCACGTTCCATCACAGAGTGAAGACCCTGAGGTTTCTCCCATTGCTGAGAGGACAGGTTCAGGGAATCCACCCACCATGCAAAGAGCAGGTTCTCTGGGAAGGGGACTGGAAGATTTGTGTTCAGGTACTATCAAGATACGACATGGTAGTTTTGAATGTTTTGTTTCAATCTTTCTATTTATGAGATGGAATAATAAAAAGGAGAGAGAAAAAAAATCTAGGCACAATGGGATCTTTTGTGCAGCTAACTAATCCCAAGCCTTGGTACGTATCAAGAAAATACTTCTCACAGCTAAACCCATTCTCAGCACATTGTAGGCACTGCTGCTCACAGGAAGGGAAGATGCTCCTTAAATCCAAAGACAAAATTTCACCTGTATATGCATTCAGGACACTGAAACTGAGATGCAATAACCACGCAAAAATCTCTTGAAACTGTGTGTCTTACATACTTACATTTGCTAGCTAAGACACTCAGCTAATGACCATTTCCTTTCCAGCATTACAAGCTGTAGACTTTCAACACTAACTTGCTGAAATGAGAAGGACCTCATCAAATACCTTCCAATGAATAGATGGTCCATTTATAACTGCCTCTCCCATATCAAACCCACTAGGAAAGAAAAAAAAAAGCAATTATTTATAATAACTGTATTGGGTATAATTTTCATCTGTCTTTGAAAGTTCTGCCTGCTGTTTTCAGGCTGTGCATGTTAAACAGATGTGCTTACACTTGACCTTGCTCTTGATCCACTCTTTGTGCACAGCAGTGCCTTTCTTCTTCTGAAAGATAGGTACAATTTGTGTCCACATAAATTATACTGTACTTGCTATTAACTTTCTTTTATCTTGTAAATTACTTATACTGATTATGTTGAAGAATGTTCTGTGAGCTGTTGATAATGCATGTCTATGATTTGGATGCAATATGTCATTCTTAATTTATATGTCATTCTTAATTTAGGGCAAGACTGAAAGGAGATGACAGCTTGCTGTAACACATGCAAAAAAATCAGGTCCTGGCCACATGCAGTCAGGAAAGGATCCATGGTACTATTTGTAGCAGGAAGTGTGTTCAGCCTTGGCATTCTGGCTAAATTCCAGCATCAATAATTATTCTGTCTAAATCTTCCTGCATTTTCAATTGGGTGATTATGGTATTTTAATTTATTTCATGCCTCAGATTCACAGAGCACTTTAGCATAGATAACCTCCATCATGTATTCCATTAGAGAAGTAGGTGCATCTCATAATAGGAAAAATTATCTATACTTCCTTCTCTTGACAAATAGTCAAGACTGAGATAGGCTCATGTGATTTGGCTTGTTTAGTCAGCTGTGAGAACAGAAATGCTAAACTACTGATTGAGCAAGACTGGGAGCCTTGAAGTCATGACCTGGAGTAAGTATGCTGTACATTTAGGGTAAAAGGAGCTGTCTCTCAGTTGCACGCATGTAATTTAGCACAAGACATGTTTGTGGTATGTAAGTGATTAGCAGACATGTACACATAAAAATATGAAAATCTGAAGAAAAATGAAGGTAATTGAATATTTTTTAAAATATTCAACCGGCATTTGTAGTGCTGCAAGCAGAGATTAAATTCTGCAGCTGATGAAACAGAGCTTTTAACTAGCCAACTCACTGCAAATAAAGACTTTTCATTACATTCATTGCAAATAAAAACATTTGCAATGACTGCTTTTCTGTATATATACAAAGGTATATGGGAACATGTGAGTACAAGTCTTTTCCTTCAGTCACTGTGGCAGTCCTTGCAACATGCAAGCATAACAGCTTTTAAGATGGTCAAATACTGGCACTAGCTACTCCAGATAATATGGAAATTTTTCTGTTGAAAACTAGTACCTCACACTATCTACAATACTCTTTGGAGGTCAGTTGGGTGAGTAAAACCCTGCAGCACTGCATCCTCTTGAAGAAAGGAGAGGGGACAACATGGACCTGGGCTTTCCTTTTACATAATCCCATCTCTTAACAACAGATTCCAAGCAGTTGATGGTACAACACTGAATAAGCCTCACAACACATTTATGATGGTAGTATCAGATCTCTTTTTCAAGTGGGGACCCAACAGAAAGCATAGGCAGCACAAGGTCACATAGTAAACAAATGGCAAAAGTAGAAAGAACCCAAGTATAATCAGGTTAGCTGCTCTGCCTCTGTGTCTGTTTCTGCACGGTGCTGAGTTCTTCCTAGAAGGCTCTCAGCACTCTCACTGGTGTAAGAAAAGAAATGGAGAATGCTCGTCTTCCTGCAGAGTCTGGCTTCCTTGAGCACCCATCACCAGAAAGACTACCTTTATTTTATTTGCTCAAAGCTTATGGTTTCTCCCTCTCACTAATGAAAACCTTTATGATGTTAAAGACCAAAGACTTTATCTCTAACTATAAACCTCTCACAGTTCTGTAAGCTAAGGTTTTATTTTTATAAGAATAGATCATCATTTTTAAACCAAATTAATGCAAAAAGGTATGACAAATAGCCAAAAAAGGTACTTATAAATTGAATACATCTGAACCATATTTTAGTGTGCTAGAAATAATGAACACATACATATAGCCTCTCTCAGTATTAAGTATCCAGATTTAAGTTATCCTGACCAAAGCCACATGAAACCTCATTCAGATAGATCCTTACATGATTGAAAAAGCTAATTCTTTTAAAAGTAATTGAGCAAAGAGACAGAGGCTTCATAGCCCCGGACTGCCTGTCTCACTGCATTGCTGCACAAGTCTAATGATCCAGTGGCTATCCACTGTCTAGGTCCTAGAAGGCAGAAAACAGCTTGGTAGTGTTGGACTTAGTGCTATTTTTTTTTTCTAAGAGTGTCAGTATATTCCTGTGATCGAACTCGTTTAAAAGTAAATATCAGTTTACTATGGAAAGATTTTTAAATGATCTTATACAAGGTAAAATAAAGATAACATTCACAACCCACTGTGGACCATACCCTTCTCATATGTAGTTGCTGTCTTGCCATCCTGAAGCCACTGAGTATTTTGCTAGGAGTTTTTATTCTTATAGTTTACATTACTGCAAGCCATTATTCTGCTATACACAAATCTACAATTTCTACAATGCTACACCCTTTTGCCCTCTCCAAATAGGTGGCCAAAACATCCCTCCTTGTGCTGTGTAGGCTAAGCAGAGTCAGTGGGATTCAGTTTGTGTCACTGATGGACTATACCAATGTATGGACATGAAAAATACTTTCATCATGCACATCCAGGAGTTAAAGCAGATATTTAGCTAGTCTGTGGCCTCTCATCTATCCACAATACCTGCCCTGTTTACAGTATTCAGACCTGTGGTTTGGCACATTTTGTGGATCTATTAGCTTTGTTTGCAAACCTGTTTCTCACCTACTCTCTCCTAAATCTGCTACAAGCTACGCAGGATTAGTGCGCCCTCCAAGGACTGAGCTAGAGACAACTTGCACCTATCTTCCACATGCAAACGTGAAGCTGGTTTGCCCGTTAAACTGTGTGGCCGGTACATGAAGCAAAGGCCAGAAAGGAGAAAGGTTTGGCTTCTCTTGTCAGCACAGCACTGTTTCTGTGAATAGGGATGCTACCTTACTTCACTTCAGGAGCAAAGAAAATATGACAATTAGTAGTTCTAGGCTAGATTGATCAAAAGTGTACAGATAAAATTGTTTCAATGGAAAACTGGATTCTCAAGTACATATTTTGAAAAATCTTTCCCATAGGAAAAAGAAGTCATCTTTTTCCTTTTATTAAAAAGCTTGACAAACAAACAAAAAAATGTGTTGAGTCACAATATCAAACACTTTGACAGAGAGAAAAAATTTGATTGAGGCAATTCCAGGATCACTAGGATGCTTCTGAGATAGCACAGCTGTTCCTCTGTCTCCCACACTGAGGTTTTATGGCAAATGTACAGGGTAGTGTAGCAGATTTTTTAAATGACTTACAAAAAAATACTCCTCAAACTAAAAATATCGACAGTCTAGATAACAGCAAATGAATGTTATCAGTTTCATCAGTTAAGCTTCTTAGAATATTGATATCAGGGTTGTGTTTGTGTGATGATGCTGAAATCCTCACTGGGTTTGCTATTAGCAGTTGTTGTATAATTAAGTATATAATCTTAATAATAACAAAATCTTCTATGACACATGTTCCCTAGGTATATTTCTAAGTTACAAGCATAAACAGTTCAGTTCAGGCCAAAGAATGTATGGCAGGAGATCAATGGATGGGGGAGGTTAAGTGAAATTCTCCAGTGCTTGGTGTGACACACAGATAACAAGGACCCGTACCCTCATATATTTCACATACAGAAAAGCAGATGAGGCCCCTTTGACCATCACATCTGCAGTGAAATATTACTCTTGAAAAATACACCCTTGAGTTCAAGAGCTATATTAATAGTTTATTGCCTTCAATAGGTACTCTTCCCTAGCCACTCTTGTAAAGAATATTACTTGATTTAAGTCTAAAACCCGAACACTTTGTAAGGGATATATAGATATGTATTTTTATGAACACTGTTTTTGAATCACAGCATCTGCTGGGGCTTTGAGGCATCCCAAAGTTATTATTGGCTGTTATATTCAATTGACTGCCACATTATTTATCTCAGCCAGTGATTATTTATTTTTGGTTCAGATCCAGTGCAAGGCTGGATTAAGTTTTAATATTAATAGTGTAAATGAGTACACATGTGCATTAACAATTTCCCCTCATAACTCAAACTTACTTCCACAGGCATTCATTATTTTTAATACTAAAAGGGTTTCTTATGTAGCTTTTAGAATATTTCATGATGCTAGATAACATTTACTTTTTCCAGATGTTGCTTGCTATTAGAAATCAGATAAAAAGACACATTACAAGATTATTTCTGTAACATCTTGCACTGGATATTATGCTTGCCTCCCTTTGTTTCAAATAATATGAGAATATGACACGATATAAAGCCATAAGCAAATGGCAATAAGTTGCATACAAACAGAAGAAAAATCCATTAACATTACAAAGCTTTTAGAGGTGCGTGTTCTCTAAATGACACAGTTGTTGAAGACATTCTTTGGTGCTATGACATATTCAGTGTCTTTTTGCCACATGACCACTCCTCCAGGTATGCAGTGTGACAGGTCAGGCAGTTCTAGGAGCTGCAAAGCCTCATAGAAACATGAGATTTCAGAGGATTTGGATGCTGCAAAACCTAGACCTGCCAATTTGTTCTCCCTAAGGTCCTTCCTAAGCATAAAGGAGGAAGGGACAATGAGTTGTAAGCTTTCCAAAGCAGATACACTATTGGATTTTCAAAGTGGTGGTTCATCTGTGGTTTGTAAGGTTTATGTGTGTATAGATACATATTTATATTTGTATGTTTATACATATGGCTATATGGAGACAAATTCCATACACTTATTCATGCAGATTTTTCCCTGCACTGACAGAAGGGATAAAGCAAGTGCAAATACTGATGACTAGAAGGATACCCCTCCTGCAACTGGCTTAGCTCTCCAGGTGTTTCAGTTCCTCTTGTTTAGCATTGCTGTTAAAGTTTTCCAAAACTGGTAACCAAGAAATGCTATGGGTGTATGTGCTCTATCTTCACTCTGGTGAGGAAATTTCAGTACCTCTTCAGAGGTTCTTTTCTCGTTTTCTATTATTTTCTTCCCCTCTATTTTCCTTTGGTTGCAATCATTATGTGTTATATCCACTGTTTTGAAAAAAATCAGGAGAAAAGAAATTCCTTAATAACAATATATTGCAATAAAAAAATCCAAGCCTTTAAAAGTATTTTCAAAAATGAAACAAAGTGAACTTTCACAGATAGTGTGGCCTTTTGCTATTATTCTCAACCTAATGCAGTCTTAAATAGCTGCAGCAATAGTTCCTTGGCCTCTTCTCTTTATAATTTGTTCTTCTGCCCAATTGCTCTTCTCGTTAAGGACATTTTTCTAATAGCAAGTCTAAATGTTTCCTCCCTTAGTTTCAGGCCATTGCTCCTTATTCTACCAGGAAGTATTTATATTCTGCGATCATTTCCCCCTTGAGTCTCTCTGTTTTCTAGGCTGTATAAATATTGTAAGCGACCACACTGCAGGGCATCACCGCATGTGCTGTGGTATACCAGTCCTCTAGATGGTTAGTATCATGCAGGGTGTACCACATGCTCCAAGGCAAGCGCTATAGGTGTTCCTACACTCCTCAGGCTCTAGCTTTCACTGAGTCCCCACAAATGCTTGCACTTTCAGTAACAGGATTTCTTTTCTTGTCAGGAAAAAAAAAGTATTAATTCTCTTTAAAAGTTACAGCAAAACATTCAAAGCTCAGCACTCCTTTGTTAGTTTAGTTTAGCAGGATGAAACATCATCGTTTGGTGCCAGACTCATGCAATCTTAATGCAGCTCCCTATACGTTATGATGCCATTTAGCTACATTGAACACAGATTGAGGACATGTTTTTTCTTAAAACCCCTGGCTTAGCTAGCGTCAGGCAACTCTGTTAGGCTCTCCACACCTTCCACATCTCTCCATTTCATGCAGACCTTCACCTCCAACACCCCAGTTTTAGTCTCCTAGGCTACCTGCATGGGCTGTTCTCCTTGGTTCTGCCCCTGAACTCATTATTCAGTCTGAGACATCCTTTGTACCCTCAGTCTGAATCCCAGACTCCCTACTCTTTCAGTCAATATCTGTCCCAAATCCTGTCAGCTTTCAGATCCTTTAAGATCCTTATCCCATTTTATTTTCTCTTTACCTACTAGTCCAGGCCCTGTTCTTATTCCTTTCTATTCCCCTCAGTCTTCTTTCTCCTCTGTATACAAGAAGCCTTGTAAGGGCAAGAAAGGGTGTGCCTCATATCTAATACCACAGCAATCAGGAAGAACATCTACGAAGGGTAGAGCACACTCACTGTAAACGTACCCTCCCATAAATGCAGCAGCCAGCCTAACAACTGTGCAAAGAGCATATGAAAACTCATATTTTCCAAAGACATAACAGGGCTGCATCCAGACAGTTGATGCACAAGAATGACAAAAGGCCCACCCCTGAAATAAAATGCTACTGTGTCACATTGAATCTCAAGTCCCTGTTCCTGATTATGAAGGCACTAGGACATCTCAGCAAAAGAACTCTGTTCCCTGTTAATATGGGGAAAATGATATGTTTTCTCTAATCTCATTTTTAGGGGCAACAGAAATATTTTTGCAGTGAGCAAACAAACAAATCCAATCTCCTCCCAGCTCTCCATGCTGGATATCTTTGATTAAAAGTTCAGTGAAATTATACACGTGTAATAGCAGAGTCTTCATACTGCAGGGATTGACCACCCCTCACTATAGGCTAACCAATGAAATTCTGTAATACTTTCTTCAGTCTTTTAGGACCACTTCTATTCCTGCTAAAAATCCATAGCAAAAACACCACTGTATTACAAAAGATTTAATTGATATGCCCTTACTTGGGGATGAGGGGAAAGCTTGATTTGAGCTCTCCTTTTCAATACCCTGATTCTGCATGCAGGATTCCAGCTGTGGGTACAGTCATTTTAAATAGATAGTGCTATTATCTTGCTAGGTTTCGTATCAACTAATTTGTTCAGAAAGACAAGAACAAAAATGGTAGTCCATAAAGGTAATATTTTAGTGTGCTGTCTTCTAAAGCAGATTTTTTTTAATGATTTGCCAGTTCACTGTGCCCTAGATCATATCCCTTAATTTCTTGTCGCTTTAGATATGAAGTTACATTTATTTGCACTGAATCTTAGTTCAATTTGTCAATGTGTCTGGAAAGCTGTCATTACATCATAAAACAGAACCCAGCACTGTGAGAGATTTTAGCTTGTACACAAGGCCTTGAAACAAAGAACCACCAGAATTCTACTAATAATTTGTTGTACCATTTTTATATAAGTAGTGGTTTCCACAAATCACTGTTATATGGTCTGTTCTGCAAATCATTTTTGTTTGAGTAGGTCCTCCTAGTTCTCTGCTAGCTGTTAGGTTTTGACATAATTAAAGAAGTTATCACACCGTTTTTATATCTTTGATGAAAGAGCATTCATTACTTTCTCCTTCATTTTGATTCTGCTTCCAGAGCACTTGCTTACTGTTAAACAAATTTCAGAATGTCTGATTTTGACCCATGGATTTATAACTACTTTTACAGCTTCTAAAAAACCTGTTAGGTCATCTCATCCAGAAAGTGGAATATATGATTCACATTATTAGAATTATTCCTGTATAACACACTGAGATGTTGTCTTGTTGTCTTTCATGTGACATTTTTGTTCCTGAGTATCACACGTATTTTGTCCATTAAGGTATTTTCCTCTTTTACCTGGTCTGTGATCTTTGCATTTCTGGATATGAGTAGCATCTCTTTTGCAGGTACAAGTCTGATTTGAGGGCCATCAGATACATTCAGACCTCTGTGTTTACCAAATCTGTGCTTTTTCATTAAAGGAAGATCCTTAATCTGTAAAATACTTCCAATTCACTTCCTTTTCCTATTACGCCCCTTGTGGAGAAGGTGCTATATAGGTTGATAGAAAGCTTTGTGTTCCACCTGGGGAAGCAGAGACGTAAGCACTAGACTGGTGCTCAGTTGAGTGATATCCCAATTATTTAGAGACTAGAGTCTGCTCTCTGCTGTTCTGGCCATGCACATAGCACAAGTACCTGTGTTTATTCACTATGTACAGATTTATGAGGTGGGAGAAAAAGAAAAGGGAGGAAGGAATACCACCTGTATCAGACCACCTATATGCTAGTGTTCCACGCAATGTGATGGGCAGAGGAGCTGTTTAAAGCTCACCGTAAATATGGCCATACACTGCTCTATGCGTGGATAAAGTCCTCATCTTTTGCCCCTATGAACTGCTCTTTCCAGCTCTTACATTTACCTCAGCATCTTGCAGAAGTTATGTTAGGTTCCTACCATTCTTCCTCCAAAAGCAAACCCCTCCCACTTCAGCTCCAGTTTCCAGGAGACTGCTCAGTCATCAGACTACTGAGCCATCAATCTCAACACAGACAGAAAGGTCCTTGTTTTTGGCAGAGCCCAACTTCATTTACAGCAGAAATGCTGTTTTCCTTGACTTGGGGCATCTCTACTTCCTTTGCAGTTTTGCTATCCTCAGCAAAAACCCTTTCACAGCAGATGTTTATAGGTTTGTGCTAATGACGCCCTTAGCAGCTTTCTGCAGCCTTGGAAATAATCAGAGAGGAGCCATTGAGGTCCTCACCAGAAATAAGGTGACTGGATGGCAAACAGGAACATTTAGACATAAAACAAGGTAGGCAGGGGCAAAAAAAGAAAATGAGGACACCCCAGAATCAGAAGTTGGAAGAGACCCAGCAGCAATCACCTGCTCAGCATGGACATCAGCAGCACAGACCAGGAAGCACCTGTGCTGAAGGAGCTGTGAGGAAGCAAAGGGGAGTCCTGAAAACTGAGCTATTAATCAACATCAGTAAACATGCATCCACTTATGCCTTTTAGGATTTATATACTTTTCTGAACAGGCAATAGCTGCAAAGTATTGATGAGGAATAGAGAGAGATTACAAGACTAGTTAGGAGGGCTGTTGCATGAGGAGTGTGGAATTTGGATGCAACAGACTTTTGAAGTCAGTCAGGCTTAATTAATGCTATGGGTAGAAATTGGAGTTTGAGATTTATGGCAGCTGTGAGAGTTTTGGCTAAGGAACAGGGAACAGTCCATAGGACCGAAATAAGCTATTGGGGAATATTGTCTCTTTAAACAAAAGCAATACTTGCTTCTACTGAGTCCATGTTTCAGTTTAGCCTTGTATATGTTCCTGAATGCAGATATTGTAAAATATGCAAATACTTAGGGATAATGATATAATCCTTTGGGGAAGGGATATTATTTGCTCCCTAAAGTGATAATTAACTAGGGGCCTAACCAAATGAAAAACATACAGGAATACTGTAAACTGTTAACCTGACATTGGTTTGCCTAATGACCCCTTATTAAAAAAAAAAGTTCAAGTCTTGAAACATCGTTAAGATGTAATGATCTGAGCTGTTACTGTCATAAAAACACTTCAACAACCACACAAATTTTATCACCTGCAAGACTCACTTTCCCCTAGCTAAGCAAAAGGGGAAGAGGCTCTGACTCATGTTCACTGCAAAATCAGCTGTGGTGTTTAGGTTATTATCACCCAGCTTTTCCCTCACCTGTTTCTTACCTTTAGTCCTTTGCAGACGTTAACATCCTCATAACACATATTGCAAAACAGATTGTGTATATATACATATATATGGAAAACCTGTGCATACTGTGCATACAAATACATATATATATTTTTATATATATGTGCAGGCTTTAGCTGCTCCATCACTTGGGGCACAATTCAGTTCCCTAAACATAGGCATCTAGTGCCTAGCATAGCCAAGACCTCTGCATTGGGCCAGCAAATATGATACAGGACTAGAAGAGATTTACACATTTCTGAAGTAGTGGGTAGAGGCCAAGAGAGATATGAGAGTGCATCTCAGATGACACTAAATTCTTATGTATGGGCAACTGAATCAAGTCTCTCATGTGCTTGTACAAAGCCACATCTGGTCACTGCTGCCAGAGGGATAAATCAGCACAAATATGTTCACTTTCTCTAGGGTGGACCACAGCCAGCTATGATTCTTCATATGCTTGCTTTAGATTTCAGCATTTCAAAAAAAATTTATTAATTCAGCCTGTTATTTAACATTTCTTGAAACCTCTTATTCTCAGTTTAGACAATACCTGTGTGTGTCTATCAGAGAAAAGTGACGGAAAGGACACAATCCTGCACAGGGTGCTTACTCAAGAGAGAACCAAATGAATTAGACAAATCTTTCTCAGTAACCTCCTGATTATTAGGAAGTTATCTTAACCATTCAGCTTTGCCCCTCAGCACCTACAGGTCATGTTACCATGCTATTATGCAAACACTATTAGTTCATTTATGTCTTAATCATTAATGGAACTTCCTTCACCCACTTGGTCTGCGGTTGTTGACTTTCTTTTTCCACATAGATATTTCAAGGTAGTAGCTAGTGAAGACAAAGGCACTGTAAATATGTCCCAGTTGAAGAATATAGGTCCATCACTAACATAATTTAGAAAAAAATATACAAACCTCGTCTTTAGTAAGATTTTACGAGGTTTCTCCCAAGCCAGCAATCTCAATAGAAGAGACAAACAAAAAATGCATCTTTTTCTTCACTGACAAAGTAGCCTTTGTCTTCATTTTCTTGAGAATATCTTCTCTGTTGTATGACAAACAATGGTGCCTATATACGTGAAGTCTCTAGGAAATTCACAGAAATTTTCTTTTTCAAACATTTATTGAACTATGGCAGCTGGTCATGGAATTCTCTGTTTTTCCCTAAGTAAATTCCTATTGCAGAAGAAACATTTTGACAGCAAAAATCCCTACAGTATGGAAAAAAAAGAATATCTATAAATATAGGCTTGCAAAAATAAATCCATCAGATTATTCATCAACTCACACAAAAGAATCAGTAACTGAGTCTGATTTTATTAAATTTCTCTAATGGATTTTAATGAAAAATACCAATTCCAGCATATAATGCATATAAGTAGTTGTTCTTGAGGCAATCTGCATAAATTATTTGTAAGATAGCTAGAAAAAGAATAGGACTTCTTTTTGCAGTGCTAAAATTATTTTCAATGAACAACTGCATTTTGCTCCTGCACAACAAGAACTGCAATAATACACAAAGGTAGTATCTCAGCTCCACAAGTTAGCTCATTTTAACAGAATGTTAAGTACTTGCAAATTCCACTTACTACTGTTGAATAGTTTTATACCAATATAGGAAAGTGTTACAGAAATTAATAGTTCTTTAGAAATGTCATGATATGTACAGACCAAACACCAGAACATCCTCATAAAACCAGTTTAATAGAGGATGATATGCTCTCTGTTAAAATTTTAAAGCAAGTTCCCAGAAAGGGTGGTACGACCTACTGAAATATTACTACTGTCTTACTGGAATTTCAGCTATGTGTGTGGTTAAGAAGGCCAGCAGATGAGGACTCCTGGTGTGACACACACTTGTTCTCTTGCTCTATTAACTCAGAACAGGCTCTGTCAGCCTGCATTGTAATAGGTGTCTGCTACTGCTCTAGTTGAGTATAAACAGAGCCAAGCCAATGCAGGTGCTGAAAACAATCGCTATCTGTTTTTCCCCATTGAAGGATTTAAGAGGCTGAGCTCAGATATAGCTGCTTATACCCTGTATGTCTAGAACTGAGATGAATCTTATGTTGAAGTGTATCTTCCATGTGTGATTTACTGCAGAAGGGAGAGACAAGCAATAGTGACAGCCCTTTTCACAATCCTGCACCTTACTGATGGACTGTGTTACTTTTCTTTGGTTTCTGCAAAGGAGACGTTGCCCTCACCAACACTACCATCAGCCACAGTGGAAAGGGCCAGAAAGGCTGAGTACCTGAAATGAATCCTAATTACACACAGTGTCACCTAATAAAGGGCTGATTATGGCTTACACTAAGCAACAACCGCTCCATGTGCCTCCAGAAGGACACTGAAATATCCAGCTCTGAAAATTTTACTCTAAATCCTTGTGATCTGTGGCAATGTGGAAAAAATAATTCTGTAGCCTATTTATAATTTGTAATACTCTAATTACATTATCTCTATTCTAAGAGATAAGTACTTACATCTCAGACCACCAGTTTTACCTAGAGAAAGGTATTAGTACTATCACTTTAACAAGCCTGCACCTCTGAAAAAATCTGCCTTCTTTTTTTTTTCCAAGTTGCACTGAAAACTGTTAGTTGGCAGGATCCTGCCAGCCTCTGAGCCCTCCTCAGCAGTTCTTATTTATTTTCCCCACTGGCTTCAGTGGGAGTTTCTGCTTGTTCTAAATTAACTGTAAACATTCAGGAGAAAGTCCTAGACAGCATTGTGTGTGGCTCAAATGAAGCCATCTGCTCAATGTGCAGCCATACATTAAAAATGAAAATAAAACAACAAAAAAACAGAGCGTTAGGAAATAATAAGAATTGGAATAGAAAACACTATATAGAAGGCATTTATTATATTGTCCTATAAATCAATAGTACACCTTGAGCAACGGGTGCAATATGATTCTCAGATTTATAATAATCAGTACACACAGGCAGTTATGATGACTATCTGATATGATCACGTACAAAGTAGCAATTTTGAAACAGGCTAATTTCTCCTTTACTCTGGAGAGGAAATAGGCCAGTGAGGTCGGACATTCTGCCAGATATGAGCATGTCTAGAAAATGGTCAGGTATCTTAATCGGAGATCCCTAAATATGATTGTAAAAAACTTGGAATAAAGGAGCTTCACGCTGTCCTACAGTTAAAAAGCTCTGCCTGGTTCCCTCTAAAGGGAATACTGTTCCAGGAGTAATTATGTAATGTCTACGGTAATGTTTGCGCTCCTCCCATTAAAACATAGTTTCTACCAGAGCTGTTATACCACATAAACCATTTCAGCTTTGGTTAACCCAGATGAAGAAGGTGACCACTGCTGTTAAGTGGCCTTATCCTTGCACTATTTCTTTAGTGGTTGCCTCAAGAAATTTCTAGATCACTCACACACAGAGTTGTGTTCACCTGGAAACAGTTTACAGTCACTGGCCTACACAGACACATCTGTGTGCACACCAGTGTATCCCTCACCCCCATGAGTAAAGGCTGCACAACAGGAATTATTGTTGGTGTATGTGCTTCAAGAAGTGTTGCTTCTTAATTTGCTGTCTGGTATCTGTACCAGGTAATTAAAATGGAGTCATGACATGATGATGCAAAATATCTCCAGAAATTCACAGAATATATATGTATTTCTATTTTTTTCTTCTTGAATGATTTTTTTAATTTGTACTTTTCTTCTAAATCTTATTATAAGAATTAAACAAGGGCAGTGGTATACCAGTTACCACATAAAGAATATACAGCCTGTTACATATGAAGATTTTTTTTCATTCCATAATTTGCAACCACAACAGAAAATATTCTAAGAGGAATTTTTTATTTTTTCATTTCTGCATTCCTGCAAATACAGCGATCTTATTTTCACTGATCCTGTGCAAATACACTTGCTTCCTCAGGAGTTAAAAGCTGTCCATATGCCTATCGCATTGTATCCGAAGTCTAGCTGAGTAGCGAACTGCACAAGAAAAAACAATATATTGAAATATCTGTTTCACAGCCATGAACATCTGTCTCCTCTTCAAAAGTAACATAGTGTAATCTGGATATATATTCCCAGAGTGGAATTTTGGTAATTCAGATTAGAAGCAATTCTTGATGTTTTAAAGAGCCTGTTTATTACAAAAACAATTACACAACCCACCAGCACAGTACACAGAAAGGGAGAAGTAGAAGTTTATTTAGCAAGAAGCCTCCTGGCAGATGCCAGAACAACTGGGGCAGCTAAATTGGCTTGTATCAATAACTCTTTCAGCCAGCTTGTAAAAAAACCTTCTGGGTCTAAGTCCTCTGCATATTCAGACATACTAACTACCCCGACATTTCATGTGTGGCTTAGGCATACTAGTTCATCCACTTGATTCCCCAAAGCTTTATTATCCTTCATAATTGCTCTCATTATTGCCTTATATACTGTTTAGAGAGTTTCTAGATCAGTAAATATTTACAATTTCAGTCCTGTTTCCCATTAAATGGAGCCACTTTTGAACAACATAATGAATAATCTTTTAATTGCCTGGGTCAAAGTGCTGGGAACCAGCATTGATGTATCTGCAGATTTTAATACAAGAATTGCAAGTGTAACATTTTTTTTCATGTGAGCAGGAAGGCCTCAAGCTTTCTGACTTGGAATAAGGTCTCTAACTACCTTCAGGCTCCTTTTTGTCTCATTCTCCATACCAGAGAATGACATGGATGTGAATCCCTACTTTAATTTCCAGTTTAGTTTCATTAAAACTGTTGTGTTACCTTTGGATATTTTATTTCATGGTCATTGTTTGGTAAGCTTCACAACCACATACAAAGCTTTGCTCTAAATTCTATTTTCTAAGTTCTACTGGTTCTATTTCTAAGTAAATTTTAACTGTTATATTTAATTAAGGAATAATATAAATATAGCTCAGGTTGTATTTCCCCAAACACTGTAATGTCTTCAGGGCATGCAGCCTGTAGTCAGTACTTTTAAAAGAAACCCAACTTGCATGAGTAATTAAAAATAAGAATTTTAAGATAACTGGTTTTTTCCATATTATTTAAAAACATTTGTTCAGCACTGGTATATTCATTATGACAAGGCTTTTGACATAATAGTAAGTTATTGAATTTCCTTAAATACAGGAAAAACTGCTCTTAGTTGTTTGACTCTGGTTTGCTTAAATTGTCTCTTTTCATTAGCTTAAAGTTAATAACATGATAAATATTTGAGTCAAGAAAGTAATAATTTCTTACACAGAAGGCCAAAGCTTGCTCAGTTATAACTGCAAAAAGCCCATTACTCATAAGTGCAATTGTAGAGCTGCAGCTGAGAAGAATTTTGAACTGTACATAATTTTCTGCAAGATAATTTCCCTGTTATTAAGGATCATAAAATGGCAAATTGCTTACTGAACCTTTTCAGAAAATTATACCAAACCAAAGTTCCTTAGAATCTCTATTCATCCATAAACGAGTCTTAGTTTGTAGTGATGCTGGCCAGCTGTGCCTTTCACTCGTCTCAAATCAGGTGTGGCTGCTCAGTCAGATGTCCCATTTAGCATGGCTTCAGTTTTCTCACCATAGGTAACAACATGGAAAATTATGCTTAATATTATTTCATTTTATATTTTATTTACCATTCATTTTGTAATTAAGCAGTATAAATTCACTTCTGCTCATAGGAATTTGCAGCTGTAATCATCTAACCTGTGGAACACAAACTACAAAATGCTGCTTTCCTCTGCTTAAGGCTTTTTTTTCAAGATGCCACTTTCCGTTTCAGGGGAAATATATTACTCAAATACCATTTGCAAACACTAGGACAAAGCCAACAGCCCATCCAAGGTTAAGGGTTTCACTGAAATCCATGAATACATTAAGTAGTTGTTATTTCTTCCTATTTCAGTGACCCAAACAAAGCCTGTGCCTCAAGGAAGCCACAAAGCTGAGGCATGCAGAGAACAGCGCAGGACACTTAGAAGACATCAGAGAAGCAATTCATTGGAGATTTTCCCTTCTTCCCTCATATATGATCAAGGGATGGAGATGACTAACCTGGTTCGTGACAGTCAAGGGGTGGACTCCTAATGTCTCCACCTGCTCAGCGTCTCTAAGATGAGAGTGGAAGGAAATGGAGGAAGAGAGTTTGGCTGACATCAGTATGATGTCATCAGCCTATCAGTACAATGTCTTTACTGGGGACGCAGCAAAGAAAAAGTGTGAGACAGGGTTGCATAGGGACATAGTGAAAATATTTAAACAGTCCACAGTAGGTAAGGTGGTGGCAAACAACAGGCACAAAAATGAGGAGGAAATAGTAAAGGGGGAAATTAGTAGTAGCTGAAGTAAAGTTGTAGTTGAATTTTCAGTAATATTTAGATTAATGTGACGCAAACAAAAGCAGAAAGGTCTGAGTGTGGGTAAATATAAACAAGTGAATCCAGTCTAAAAATCACGCCAATAATTTCAGTTCAAAAACAAGCATGTAGAAAATGCAATAGCAGAATAAATATCTTTTGATATTTAGCAATAGCTTTTGATTATTTTCTCTGAGTAGCACTGGTGTTTGTAATGGCAGCCCGGATAACTTCAAAAACAATAACTCTTTTCTCCACAGCAAAAGAATTAAATGTATTTATTTCTTGAGTGAGCAAAGACATGATGACTCAGAAAAAATAGCAAAGAAGTAAATGAGACTTATAAAGAGCACAACCTAATGTGCTTAGTTTGGCAGATATTTTTAAATCTGAATACATCACATTTACGTTTTAGAAAATTCTTTTTGCAAACATCCCACTCCAGTTCTGTCACAATTAAAATGGGTTCAACCTGATAAGAGACAAAATAAGTTGTTGGGAATGGTTCTGGTGATTCAGCAAGACATTAAATTCTCTTGAAGACAGTACCAAAGTAAGGCCATGGTGCAAAGAGATACTGAGGCCCTGTATATTTCTGTGTAGTAGAACGTATGCAAGCAACATGGAGATTTCTGAGACAATGGCCTAGCTTACCACATAGTCAGATTTCTTGCTGGCTTTCTTGCAAGTGATGAACTCGACGCTTATTGATGCAATTATTTCTTTAAGCTCAACTTCATACAAAGCCACTTTGTCACTTAAGTGGACTTTGGTCATGCTTGTTGTGTCTGATGCAAGTTCAGTTCTACCTGATGAGCATGTGTCTGTATTACAGGTTTGTCTCTCAGTTCTTATCAAGAGAAAAATAAATGCACCATAACTGTAGATCTTTGTTTTGGTCCTTTTCTGTGCACAAAAAATTCAAAATCCCACCTTAACTCTAAATAGCACTATATTGTGCTATAAACACCGCTTAAACATAGCTCAGTTCACAGGTGCATTAGGAATGCAGCTCGTTAGGAGATAAAGGAAACCGGAGATTGCAAAGGCTGAATGGAGTTAAACTGTGCAAAGCCTTGCAAACAGTGGTTGAAGACAATGTTTTGGTCTATTGGGCATGAATTTTGAAAGAGTAATTGGATTGCAAGTTAGCTGAAATTTTCAAATACCGTGAAAGATCAGATCCTTTGCCCTCAACGAATTAAAAAAAGAAAGGAGTGAAGAAAAGGAAAGAAGCACATCAGTCAACAGGTTTTTGAAATAGTGGGGAAGAGAGGTTATCACTCCCATTTAATGGGCCAGTATCATGGAAGGGCACCTATTAAAATATTTAGTTTTTAGGATCTCTGAAAGCTCAAAATATGAAATATGCACAAAAAATAAATTAAATAAATAAATAAGTAAATAAAAACTGTATAAATTATTCAGTCAGAATAAAATAAACTAAATAAGTAAATACAAGTTGTATAAATTATTCAGTCACAATGAAATAAAGAGCTGGATTGCAATTCCAGTTGTTTTTAGCTCTTCTTTGCATTCCTAAAATGCTAATGAAACATCTGTATGACTGCTGTGGACTTTTACTGTAGAATATAAAATGATTTAATGGTCAACTATCTGAAGGTCAAAGAGAATTGCCACTGAAGGAAACCACCACAGATGATACCTGAAACCTCTGCACTGGAAAATCAAATAATAAGCAAATAAAACTAATATGTTTTGTATGTGCTAAGTTTAAGAAGAGTTGAAGGCAACTATGATTGAATATCACAGAGAATATTGCAAAACAACAAACATTTCATCCACTGAAGTGACTGAAAATCAGGGGGAAAAGGAGATAGGGATTTTCATGGAAGAACAAGGGCCAAGTCATGGTAATTCCCAAAACTATAAATTAAGAATATTGAGACAAATAAAATCTGCACTAATCCATACAGCGTCAGACGAATTGGTAAAGAAAACTTACAAAAAATAAAAAGAGGCTATGGCCAAGGCAAACAATTGAAAATTCTTTTAAAAAACCGCATAGGAATATGATCTTTTTCAGCAAATATAGGCCACAGCGTTCTGGCCTCACTGAAATCCCTAAGTGACTGAGGAGCCTAGGGCCAAACTTGAAGTTTTGTGTTTTATTGATGCCAGCTGAAAAAAAAAAAGAAAACAAAAATGAAAAAGAAAAAGATAAAGAACATCACTGGCTATTCTTGCACTCACAGAAAAGCCTATTTTATGCTACACAGCCAATTTGACTCAGACAAATGAAACTGCTATACAGACATAAAACATCTTGTAAGACTCTACAGAAACGTATTGATGTTAAATACAACTGTATCAGCATATATTTTTTAAATACTAAAAACTGTCCAATAACTCTTAATACAGTGTTTGTATACATCTGTAATGGATGAGGCCTACTCCCATTTTAGAAGTGCTTTGAACGCTAACAGCAGGATTCACCTTCCTAATTTGGTTACATCAGGAGGAGTTAGACAGCTAAGCCTAATCCCCACTTCGTTCTACACATCCCGTTCCCCTCGCAGGCCTCCCCATGTATCTTGCCCCAGCAGCCACACAGAGAATACAGGGAAAAGTCTCCTGACAGCTAAATTGCCGCTCTTGCACATGCACAGGATTAGCCTCTCTGCCAATTTAGCTATTATCTATCTAATCCTCCTTTTTGAATAATCTCCTTCATGCCATGCATCTAAGTCCTACCCAAGCCACCTAATCAAGCTAAAGCCATAACTAGTTCACCCCGAAGATCCAGTTGGAAGCTCTGAGACTGGAAATGAGTCTTAGTATAAAAGATACTCAACTTCTCCTGGGTTAGCAGATAGTGTGAGTGGAGCTGAGGGGGTGATGAGTTTCTTTGTGAAGGCAGGTGTTAAAACAGATTAGACACGGGTGGGTTTGAATATTGTGCTCAGGCAGGACATAAGGTGACAGACAAAGATTAGGGAGAATTGTGGCAGGTAAACATGGAAGGGCTCAAAAAGTCTCTGGTAGGTCAGGGAGTGGGAAGCCAGAAGAGCAGGGGGAAGGCAAGAGATAGGCTTGGACAGTTAACTGTCACATTTGCACCGAGTCATGGGATCAGATCCACAAAGAGATTAGTGACTAGACTGAAAAATCTGCCTTCACCTATGTTTCATGTGCCTTGGCCTTACAGCCTTAGCTTCCCAGCCTTACAGCATCAGGGAGATTTTAGGGCTGAAAGCAGGCAGTGCTTATGTTTGGGTTACTTGCCTTGAGGCCCAGATGAATGCTGCCCCTTGGCATTTTTGATCAATGTTCTGAACATACTTGCTGGTTAGTATATAGGAGTCAGCCAATGTGTGGCCTTCACATTGCTGGAGAAGTCTGTAGAGGTAATCTGCAAACAATCGGGGTAAGGGGGGAGGTTATTAATGGGCTCAAATAACTAGGACATGTAGGAATTACAGAAAATTGTCCCCCTAGACAACACCCTCACTTTCACCTGTGGACAGCAGACCTGATCTGTGAAAAAACTGCAAGCCATAGTTCACTGATGCCTGGCTTAAAATCCCAGAGGTCATAACTGGTGTCAATCTGGCCTCCTCTGGCACTTCAGTATGGAGCCTTCTCCAACACCAACTCTTTGGCAGCTCCTTTCCGTCTTTTATAACTGCCCTCCATTTCTTCCCTCAAGCCTTCTCCTCTAGCAGCAACAGGACCTAAGTGCTACATCAGATGCCTTTTCACTGGACTGATGTGCAGTGGCTTAATCAAAGCAAACTACTTCCTTACTTCTCTTCACCAGAAGTGGTGCCTAATCTCCTCCGACCCTCACAGAATCAGAAAAAAGCTTCAGTTAACCCACACAGGAGCCCACTCCATGACAGAAAAGGCTTTCAGCAGTGCCACTGCCTTCACTGGCCTAAGAAGGCCCCAAAAGGGCAATTCTATCTTTGGTGAGGCTGAATCTTGCACAAATATAGTCACATCCTGAAATCTTGGCAAGCTGATAGGATAAGAAAGGGAAACCTTTCTAGAGAAAGAGGAGTGATGAGGCAGAGGCGTGATGACAAGACCATCTGGGACTGCAAGCTGTGCAGTGGGTGAGGGCAGCAAGGTAACTCACCCAACTCAGCCCTGGGACACAAGGCTCAGTGGGAGGAGGAGCTGGGGGCTGACAAGGAGAGACTCACCAGAGGTGGGGGACATCTCTAGGCTCCCTGTGGTGAGACTGGTAAAATAGCTGTCCATAAAATATCTAGAGATGACCTATCAGTACTCTCCCAGAGAATAAAACATCACTGATCAGCAGGAAACCTTAACCTAGAAATGGGAGTAAAAAAATGAGAAGTGCAGTGGGTTGTTTCACCAAGTCTTCCTCAAGTATAGACCTGCTGAGGTTTGGGCTTAATGAGTTGGGTGAGGCCTTACCGCGTGGGTTCTTGCTTGGTGGACTCCTGCTATTGTGGGGTGGGTCTTCTGTGACCTGGATTTGGAGCCACAAGAAAATGTTTTCCAAATCATAAAGTTGCTCTGTACTAATAAATTATATGCACATCAGATGAGCTTATATTCCCCAAACAGGATGGGAAAGTGGGGGGGGAGTTGTATCTGTGCCTTCATTCAGCTAGCTCAGGCTGGCAGAGAAGGCTTTGCACTGGCCCAAAAGCAAACTGGGACCAGGAATTTGCTGGTGATTGATTCTGGTGGGATGGAAGGGAGAGGGCAACTAGCCCAGAAGCTAGAAGAAATTCTACCTGGCAAAGTTCGGCTTCAGCATAGCAGCTTACTGGAACTGAGATGTGCCCTTTAAATGATGGCCTGGCCACCTGCCATACTTCTCTTTGGAACAGAAGGAAAGCTGGTTGAATGGGATTTCTCTACAGGCAGAAATCAGCTGAGTAATTTGGGGATTTCTTTAAAGGCTCTTTGGCTGGCCAGCTTGGGGAAGATGCATCTGATCGTACAATTTACATCTACAAAAGGGTTTGAAAACCAAAATGCCATGAAGAATGTTTGAAGCCAAAACGTGTGTCCTAAGGGTCCTACTAAGTGGCTTCGTAGGCCTGATAGTACATGGATGTTTGTGTCTAAGTGTAGAGACATTTCTGCCAGAAATGCCAACAGCTGCTTGCTGAGCACAGCTGAGAGCTACAGGTTTAGCACTTCCCTGTCTATCTTACAGACATCTGTAAGTCTGCAAGTCTATCTTGCAGAACCTGATCCAGTCAGAGAACTCAGAGCTTGGCTATGTTTTGAAACATATGTATGTGTATATATATATATATGTATATATATATATATATGTATGTATATATATAAATCACGGCTGTGTCTTGTTTCCATCCAAAAGAGTGACTATAGCACTCTTTTGGGATGGAGGGAGGGAGAGCACTTGGGACAGTATTTGACTGTCTCATTGATAATAAAGGCCTGAATGTTCCAATTTACATTTTTACTCATTAGCTTTCCAGGACACACAAGAAAAACACATATACTCAAATGCACATTGGAGCCTTTCACAGTGCCTCTAAAGGAAAAGTCCAAACCATAGGCTTGCTTACTTCAGCTCAAGCTACTGAAAAAGGCCAGTGAGTTTATAAAACAGCTCTATTCCAGCACAACTGCCTCAGTGCAAGAACTCAGAAGTACAACAGTTTATCAGTTCAAACGATCATACCCCTCCCCAATCAAGACAGCTTTATCATTAAAATTTCCTCATATCATGGAACATTTGTGGGACTCCTTAGGCTTCTAAGCACAGAAGTTACTTCTGAAAACTGAGCACAGCCCTTTGCAATCCTTTGACCAAATTCTGACATCTGAGGTGCAGCACTGTACGTGAACAAGCTAGATTTTTGTTACATAAAATAAAGGCCTCCATACTTTTTATTGGACTAGCATATCAATTAGATTCCTGAGAGCAGTTACAATAGAATCAAGTTACAATGTCAGTGTGATAAAAGGTATCACATCATTACTTTGTCCTTTTTACCTTATTCATTCACAGATTGAAGTTTCCTGGATTTCTGTCAAAAGAATTGGTCTTTTAAGAATAGAAAAGACCCATGTCATCTTTATACAGTTTGGTAATTCATCTTGAGTAGCCCAAAGATTAACAATATCAGTGATAATTGAGTCAAAGGCATCTATGGAGTACACTAACAACAAAATAGACCATGGAACAAAAGACGGGTAAGTCAGCAGGACACAACTGCTGAATAATCATTTTAACCTCACTAAGGGTCATGATGGCAAATAAAATAAATAAAAAATGAATGGGTTTAATGAAAGGAGGAGGGAATGAACAACAACATACTCAGAGGGAACTAGGCAATTTTGAAGAAATATGTGTGCAGAACAGAAATTGTACAGCTGTTAACAGGAGAGAAAAATCAATTTTACACCATATAAAGGGATACGCTTACATCATTATGATTATGTTGGGAAAGGATTAGAATTTCACTTTCTTCAAAGCATTCTTGCAATGTGTCATATGATTCTTCCTTATCTGATGATCATGATGATGCATAAAGAATAGCACCTCTCAAGCATCACTCTATTCAGTAACAGACCACCTTGTCTCCCTGAGCTCCCTGCCTGCCAGATCTCATGTCTTTGTTTTCCGTAGGTAAATGTAATTAAAACAGCAGAAGTGGAGTTAAAATAGTTCATGAACAGTGGTAGTAACCAAAGGAAAAAAAAGGGGGGGGGGAGTAGAAAATGCATGTATATTCAGAAGCTCAATAGCATTAGATAGCCAGATCAATCCCAATATTGGCATAAGCAGGTAGTACAGAAGAAAGCAAAACCTGAACAGCTGAATCCAAATGTTGGTGGCATAGGAAGGGGATAGCAAAAGACACTTCACTAAAATATAGACACTAGTCACCACTGTAGAAAATAGAGGTGTTTCAGAAATGGGGTAGTCAAACAATTATCTACTCACTCTTTCTTTAAATATAGTTCAAAGTGTATCACTCTGATTTGGGTACAGATGCAAAATGGGCTTGCACCTGTGGAAGAACGGAGTCAGCCAATGCCCACAAGTAAATCCATCCTATCTGCCTGGACTAGACGCTTCTACAATTTCATCCAATTTCAACCTTTTTTAGTTCCCAGCTACTCCATCCATGCTTGCCCAGAAGGGAATCGAGCAGCATGAATCCTGCCTCCAAAGCCAATTCCCTGAGACTCTGGAAGATGCAGAGGTGGCAGGTGGGAACCTCTCCCCCATCCTCCCCACCAGGATCCTCCAGGCTGTAACTGATGGCTTTAGCACAACACCTCAGTGACTGCGCTTGCTGAGAAAAACTCCAGGGATATAATATACACACAGGTATCCAGCAGTTTGATGCTTTAGCAGTTACAACCACTACTTCAAATTGTATCTGGCAACATATAAAAAGCAATTCAAGTACAGTCCATTCTGCTTTGGAGGCAGCCGTGTGGGAGTGGACAGCCATGTTCTCCAGCAGTGGCATTTCCTCACTAGTTTCAAGTATTGTCAGAAATCACCCCAGGGACAATTAACTGCAATGAGGTGCATATTGGAAGAAATACCTTCACCTCTGCCCAAGCATTGGCAAAGTCAGCTAAAGGGTGTGTGTTACACAGTCTCCACTATTTCCATCTGTTTGCTGCCTCAGATCTCCACTACTACTGTTTTCCTCTAGGACAGATATTATCCTCCCTCCTTTCCCTCTCACCCTACCTGATGCAGGCACTGGGAACTGCAGAACCTCAAAAGAGTTTACAGTCAGGCCTCGCATGATATGCGTATTGGCATGCCGATTGAACGAATGAGGAGAGGGAGCTGCTGTGCGAGCTGCCTGTGGCTTATGAAGACTGCTGTGTGGTGCACACGGTCAAGCTCCTGTGTGATAGGGCTCACTTCCAGCTACCACCTTGAGGCAGGTCTGCCTCATTTTTTGCACCACTCTGACTTGCAATAGGTCAACATATCGCAGTCAGGGGAGCAATTATGGGTTTAGAGTTTGACACAGAAGCAAAAACAGGCGTAATAATTACAAATGTTGGGTTTTCAGAATGTGAAGTACGTAGGAAAAGTAATAAATAGTAAGGTCTGTCTTAAGGCATATAAGCAAAACCAAGCAGTTAAAAAAAAAAAGATATGTACATTATGTATTACTTGCAATATCTTGCATTATTTGTAGACACTCTATAAAAAAAGACTTTTTCCTAAATGTCTAGCAGTCCAGATAGCTCTATGTCAGTTCTTTATAACACTATTCCATTTCCTTTCCTTCATCCTCTTCTTCTGTGTCCTCCTACCTGTCTTTCTTCTCTTCTGCTTACTTAATTCTGAGCTGTGGTGAGTTATTCAGCAGGGCTGTCTACATCATTTTATAACAATTATTGCCTCCAGCTTTTGCTATAACTTTAAACAAACATTTCTAATAATTCTGATAGCTAAGTTTCAATAAGTGACTAAGATCCAGAATCGTTCTGTGGAAAAAATATCTCCCAGCTTCCTACATACCGAGCACAGATTAACTCCAGGAGGAGTATATAATCTGAATATAGCACTCTAGGAGGAATCTGAACTTCAGACTTGGGCACAAGTTAGTGGGAATTTTGTTTCAGCGTAGAGAACCATCTGTCAAATATGAGGTCAATTATAGTAAGTGTGTATTATTTAAAGGGGTTTACTGA
This sequence comes from Dromaius novaehollandiae, assembly GCF_036370855.1. NCBI lineage: Eukaryota > Metazoa > Chordata > Aves > Casuariiformes > Dromaiidae > Dromaius > Dromaius novaehollandiae. Next base: position 93,456,412 of record NC_088099.1, on the reverse strand, counting down.
AAGAAAAATGGTGAAAGATCTACACCATTCAGCTGAATGTTAAGAATATAACAGTACAGTATCTGGTCTCTAAACAAGAAAGCCAGCAATATGATAGGTGCTTGATATTTCTCTGAAGACAAATCACTTATGCTACAGCTAATTCTTCAGTAATAGGTACCATGAACAAAAAAGTTCAAGAGTACAAAATAACAGCAAAGAAGCTGGTTATTGGGATAATGACAGCAAAAGTCAAATAAAAGCTGCGAAAAGCTTTACCCCAAGTTAATGAACTGGCATATAGATGTGTTAAAAACAAAGAAACAAAAAAGTCTATATAAAATCACTGGCAGAGCTCTCAACTCTATTGTAATGCTCTGATCTTGAAAACAATAGTGCATCAATTTGAAATGCTGAGGAGAAAAGTCCTGTCTCTGCCTTGCAGTGCAGCATCATGGGCTTTTTTCTGCTCTCTGACATCCTATTAAGGTCTTATTCTTTTACCAGGTGCCTAATTTGGCACAGTACAGTACAGCTCAAGGATCCCAACCCAGTGAGCAAATTCCAACCTTTGCAGTCCATGAATGGGATCTCAACACAGATTCCCTAGCTGTGGCAGGATTTCAGCAGCTAAAATCTGCTTTTAGCTCTTACTTAATTAGCCAAATTTTCCTTTGACTCTGTGATGCAAGGCAAATAAAACAAGGCAATTCGTCTGAAGCATTTGAGTGAAACTTTGCATTTTAACTTTCTCCATAAAAAATCAATGCTAAGAGATTTGTACCAATATCTCAGGTCTCCATAGACTTAACCCCAATAGCAGTCAGGAGGTTTGAGTGGCAGCCACCTCCTCAGAAACTGGAAAAGAATGCTTAATGCTCTGGCAGTCACAATCCCATTGCTATCACAAAAACATAAGCTTGAAGAGCAGACGACTCTGAGGTATTGGCATAACAATCTTTCAGTTCCATATTATTTTAGTGTAGTGTTGCTATGTTCTGGTTTTTGTTTTCATTTGAATAGTCATTATAATGATTTGAAGTAGGCTTTAAATCTTCTAAGATTTTCCTCTCAGAAATGAGCAATGTCTCTACATTTTAAGAGATCAGTTCCTCAGAAGGAGAGCGCAGTTGAAGTGAGAACTGAGAAGAGTAGTCTCACTGGACTACAGACAGAGCCAGAGAAGATTTCCAGTCATTTCTGTAGTGTATTATCCTCTTGAAACAAAATACAGTGGAGATGTATTTACACTCATTTTAAAACCATGGTAGAATGGTTGGCCCATCTAAAGCTCCTCATTTAAAGATGCAGCTAATTGACTTTCAGATGATCAAACCTCTTAATAATGGGCATGAGAAAGGCAGAGAAAATGTTGAACGTCAGACCTGCAAGAGTCCAAAAGTCTACACATTTCAGGTTTTGAGAGCATGTCTTTTTAAGTTACAGGTCTCAGTCCAACAGCCTGTGTTCAGGGTAGTGAATTGGTAAACTAAACTGTTTATTGACATTTTTTTTAGGCAAAAAGGGAAGATGAACTGATTTTGTTAGATGCTGGTATGCTGTAAGATTGAGCGTCCCCGAAGAGATTTCAAATGGAGCCTGTTGCCTTACTAATTTGCACACCAGGCTTTTTTTTTTTTTTTCTTCATTGAAACCTTACTAAGGAATGGCTTAAACCTTAGGAGTTGCTAGGCATAACTCTAGGCCAGCATGTGCCAAATATGCCACAGCATGACGTCTTTAGTTGCCATACAGCACACTGTGTGTAAGCAATTGGCAAAGCCTCTTCTCCCCCTACCTCCCAGGACTTTTGTTATTGAATTGCTACATAGTGTAGCTTAGCCTAATTGAACTCATTACTTAAGGGACTACTCTGTCTACACAAGCATTCAGGAAATATTATTACTGAATAACCGTATGCATATCCTTATGCTGGAAGAAGAATGGGCTAGACACCAAAACTAAATAAAATGATGAATAAACAAGTCCTGAAAGATGTTCTGCCACCTTCACTGAATCTAGAGAAACCCTCCAAAGAGCAATTCCCTTCTCACATGTGAGAGCTGGTGGGATAAGCCCAGCTTCCCGGGAGCATGAGACATGAAGTACAAAACCACGCAAGGAAAAGCAAGTTCCTAAAAACAAGACAGACTGTAAAAAAGAGCAGTCTGGTAAAAAATGAACTCCAAAGACTTTAAAAGGGCACCTGCCCAAAGGTGGGCTGGAAACAGACTCCATCTAAAAGCACATTGCTAGCCATAGGGTGAAGGATGAAGGAGGCAGTCACAGCAGAAAACAGCTGTACAGGTACAGCAGAGACTGTGTGGTGTATAAGTGCTTGTATCTTCCACTGGGGCTTGTATGGTGCAACCGAGGGAAGCGCAGGGCCTTTGCCATCGCCCAGGATGGCAGGGGCCGGGGCAGGAGGTGGGGGGGCCCCCGGCACCTTCCCACGCAGCCTTGGCACAGGTGATGGACATGCTCCCACACTCCAGAGTTGGCCAAGGGCCAGTCCCAATAGTCACTTTGGAGGTAACCGTCCCTTTGAAGGGGGTGAGAGGGTTTCGAGCGGGCTGGCTGCAACCTCTGCTGGGCCATGCATCCTCCAGAATAGGCCCTGTCCTGTCCTGCCTGCTAGCATAGAGGGACCTGGCGTGCAACAGGTTGGCTCCAGCATGTCACCTGTAATCATAACGGAAGAAGTGCACCAAATAGTTCACAGCCTGAGAAAAAGACAAGTGACGTTGCACTGATGGAAAAGTGATGATTTAGTTACTCTGGCCTTTTGATACTGCTTACATCAATGTAAATCAGGAGCGATTCTGTAGAAATTTGAATAATACCTGTGCTGGGTGAAAGAGATTAAACTAAAGCCTTTCATAGCCCTCATTATTAGCTAAGGGCCATTTTCATTCCTATTTTGGAGCCCTGTGATAAGCTTTAGAAATATTGAAACATTCTGTTTTCTTCTGAGACCCTGGAGCAGGGGTAAACTGGGAATGTGTTTGGGATTTTTCACAAACACTAACATTCACTAAACAGTTTGGTTTCTAGAATTCCTGTCTTGATAATGAACTTTTTAAATCAGAGCAGGTATTTCCTGAGCCCATGAGTAATGCTAACAAGAAACTGCAACCAACAGCACACTACACAGCTTTCCCCCAGGTGTTCTTGCTGACTTAAGGACACCCTTGTGAAAAAAATTAAGCTCATGATTATTAGGGGAATTTGTTGGGTTATTTACTTAGGAGTATGATACTGCCTCTTTATTTTATATATATATATATATATGTTTTAAATCTTGTGCTAATATCGCAAACGCTTACATTTTCTACTGTCTTTTATGCTGGTACAGTACCTGCATTTGTGGTTTTTGTATTTTGTATTTTCGTGACATCTGTATTGGCTGCTTTTCATGTGATATCTGGTCCTTTTATTTTTCTCCTATTTAGCACTGCAGATATAGAAGTAGGAAAAAAAAAAAAAAAGGAAGCAACTCAAACCCCCCAAAACTCAGATCAGTTGCTTTACAGGAAATACCTATATGCATACCAATAGGTTTTGATAAAAGATCTGTTTCCCCCCAAAATTAAAAAGCTTTGCCGAAAATTAGTGCGGTCCTTTGAGCCTTACTTCTGTCTCAGCACTTTGTGTGAGTAGTTCCACTGAAATAATAAGCACATTTAACAACTTGCTTGTTGCATACAAAAAATTAGCTGCTAGGAATATGTAATGTTGATACAGGTTTTTGGAAAACTAATATGCTGCCAAAAATCTGAAGTATGGAAAATTCAAAAGCAGTCTGAAAGAGTCTCTAGCTACACAGGAACTAAGAATGGAACTAATTATATGCATATTAGGTATAAAGCTGAGGCTAATGAACTTGAACTCATCAATATGCGAGTCTAGAGTAATTCGGATTGGACAAGCATTTCGAAATGCTTACGTCTCAGTTTCAGGGTGATGGATTTTGCTGTACTGATTCGTGTGGAATACCTTCTACTCATAGTCCCGATGAGCTATACGAACATATCCTCATATGTGAGCAGGGATAGTATGACCTGGATCCAAAAGTTAAAAAAAATATCCCAGCAGAAATATAAGGACAGATAGGGGCACTGTGCAAATAGAACACTGCCTTAAAAGAAACACATAAAGAACATGGTAATGTACAGCATGGCAAGGAAAAAAAAAAAAAACAAACAAATGAGCACAGCAGCGCTACTTTGTGGAGGTGAAACACAAGCTGCTTCCTCAGAAGAGACACTGGCAGATGGCTTCCTGATGTGTGGAGGGGTGTGGAGGAGGAAAGAGTTGGGCTGCAGAAACTACTAAGCTCATTTAATAGTCTACCCTCTGCATGGCTGGCATGCAGATATTGTAATAGGGTTTTTGATAATACATATAAACCTTTCCTTTTAATGTATAATACCTGATAGTTTACTTGGGTAAATTGCAGAGCACTGGGCTACCCACCATAAGTGAAAGTAGCAGAATCTGGCCCAGACCGGTGCCAAATGTTGGAACAGATGTCACTGACTCAACGACACAAGATACATTGGCAACCATTTGAAGATTTAACTTACATTAGCTAATGCCTTAATATAAATCCTGTTGATTTTAGCAGGATTGCAGACTAAACCTAAGTGAAGGACTGAATTCTCATTGTTGAGTGACCTAGAAAGATATGCTGGGAAGACCCATTTAATAGAAAGTGGGTGGATGAGAAGGTAAGTCTCAGTCATGTTTTACCTATACAACTAATCTGCAAAGGTGTGTTCCACTCTTTGAGGTACCTGTTCAGAACTGTCCTTGCTGAGAGCTAAAAAAAGCAAACCCCCAGACCAAACCTCCTGCATCAGGCACATAATTCAGAGTGTAAAATAATAGAAACTAGACAGAAATGTGCCCACATCGGATGATCGCATCCTTTTCTGTGCACATTTAATGGCCTGCACATGACAGGTAATAGTGTAGGACCTCCTGCAAAGGTGCCACTTACACCCTCTATCACCAGGCTATCCAAACGAAGTGCATATTGTAGCATAGCAAGTACCAACTGATTAACAAACTGACTGAGCCCCACGTGCTAATCCACACCAAAGAAGGCAATGAAGTACAGACGTACAGGCGGCTGTGGAAAGCTACCAGCAACTTCCCGAGGAGAAAGAAAGAGATATTCTTTAGACAAGATTCAACCATCATGACTCATACCTTTACTCCGTGACATGCCTGAATGCAATCAATGGGACTAACATCACTGAGGACACCTTAAATTTAAAACAAAAGGTTTTCCTTCAACTCAAAGAGAAAAAACAAGAGTATCAATAGTATTAACTGGGCTAATACATTTAGTGCATGAACAGTTGCATAACAGGTTGCTTAATATTGCATATGCAAAAGTTGCATAATATTGGAAATCAGTTAGTTATGTATTATCTACACAAAAATATTAAATATAATCTGCTAGTCTGGGAAATGTTGCTTTCTGTTTAACATCCAAATGATAGCAAGCATTACATTTGGAATTATTTAATTATTTATTTTAACATACTTGTATACAAGGAGACACTCATTCTGAAATAATAGCTTGTTTCAACATAATCTAAGTAGGGATTTCTCTGACTGGGTAAAGGCTTTTAACACATTTGAGACTTAGAAACTTTCCTCACAAGCCTCCCTGAATATAATCATAGTGACAATATGTCTTTTCTCTTGTCATGATTTTCACTTTGTGTGTCTTTACTGAGGGCCAACATCGTTTAGCAATGTTTTAGTTGCGGCTGAAATGGATAACACTTTAGTAAAATATGGAACATATATTTTGAAATTAATTTTTAGCAGCTAAAGAAATTTAAAACATACATGTGTTTATAGGTACATGTATATTATATATTTGTGTATAATAATATATACACACACACATTTATTGTTTTAATGTTTAGCTTTAATAGCAAAAAGTACAGTAGAATTCCACTGATAGCAAGATTTGATTCTAGATTATCCATAGAAAATTGGTGCACTTTTTCTGATAATCAATATAAGCTCAAAACAAAATGAGATAACAGATAATTCTCTCTAAAACTGATAATCAAATTGAACACCTAAGTAACTGAGTGAAACCCACTATAGTAATCAAGTAGATGCTTGATAATGAAATAATTCCATTGGAAAATGTTACTGAATAAAATTTTATATCAGTCCCAACTACATGAGTGTACAACATTTAGCGTAAGGGCTCTCAGTCCTGACTGAAGCCCATAAGTACTACTGGAGTACAAATAATAAATAATAGTACATGTACTGTAAACTCTCTAAAATCAGCAATAATACCAAGCATTTTCCATTTTTGAAACACTGTACAAACATAAAACTATTCCTCACAACACCCCTGTGAGGTAGGTACAAAAGTATTACCCCCTCTTTACTGATGGGGTAATTCATCCCAATACTACAAGGTGCTAGTTGACTTTGCAGGGGGAGTTCACTCCCTCATTCCCAGAGGCCCCAAAAGTATTTAATTCTCAAGCAGAATCAGAGTCTATTTAGCGACTTGCCCACATCCCTAAAATATGTCAGTGACAGAGCCTGAAGCTTTTGGCTTTCAAATTTATCAGTTGGTCAATTGAGCCATTCCGCCTTCTGAAAAAATAAAATACTATACAGTGCTGCAACATGCACTAAGGTGTTTTTTGTCTAATAAATCTGCTGATACCCTTCATATCTGCAAAGGAAAAGTGTTTGCCTGCTAGTGTCTGGCTTGTGTAGCTGTATCACAGTAAAATTCTCACAGTTTACTGTTTTTATACATAAAAGCTACAGGTTCTTTTACTCATTGATGTGAAAAGGGACTGATTACTCATATGATGTAGTTTTGACACCAAATTCTAAATTAAGGGACACACATCTCTTTCAGGTTCAAAACAGGACCTCCTTTCAAACGGGGAAAACCTTGTGGTATGTACTAAAATATATGTATTATCTTTTCCCCCTTACATTAAAAATAAAGTCCAGAATGCTTTTGCCTAGACATATTTTTAATATACAATATAGCTGATGACATCTAAAAGCGAAGCAAGACAGTTGAACCTGGAAGCGCTCCCTCTTGCACCAGTATAAATCTGGAACATTTCCACTGAACCCATGGAGTTTCCAGCGGTGTAAAAGCAGGCACAGGGAAATTAGGATCAGGACCTCTGTCTTCCTGACCGCCTGTGGCTGCTCAATAGCAGCCAACTAACAAACTTCATGCCTTCATCTAAAGGAAAGTGTGTGAATGGCATGTTTGTTAGCAGATCCTGCAAGCTGTGCACATACCTGATCATATCACTGATGACTTCGTCATTCATTATGCTAGTGTTACACACAGATGTAAATAACAGGCAGCTCTTTTGACTTCTGCAGAATTAGAGAAAAAGGAAAAAAATAAAACACAGTATCTTCCAAATGACAGAGAACATGCAGAGAAGTAAATTAAAGGCAACACAAATGCAGCACAAATGCAGCTTTAGGAAAACAAAATATTTGCTAAGAAGGAAAGGGCAAAATTGGTAAGGGACTAGATTTTATATATCGAGGGCTAGTATATACAAAAGAAGAAAACAATCAAAAAGTAGTTAATGTCAATCATTTGTCATAAATGCTCTTTTTCTAGTAACTCATGGAAAAAAATTATGTGAATAGTTTGAAAGCCTTGCTGGAATTTTCACATTGTAAAATAACCCTCTCCACAAAAAAATCATAACCTGAAGTTGTTCCTATTATAGAGTTCCTACATGGCTCTATTTTTAAACATCTATAATTCAGCAGCCTCTGATCAGTTTTATCTATGTAACACATTTTATTATTTACTGTCTTCCTATAATAACAAAAATAGCCCATACATATTTAAAAATAGATACCACTTCTGCTTTCATCCTTTTTGGGGGGGGGGGCGGAGGGGAAGGCAGATAATTTTCCTCTTACTGTTTGAACAGAATCGTAACTATCAGTGCTTTTTTGCTTTCCTTCTTTTTTTGCACATTGCATTGTCTTTCAGCAAGGCTCAGGGATGAATGTGCAGGGACACAAGCACGAGTGCAAACCTAGGGTTGTGGCTGAGTCACCAGAGGAAACTCGTACCTTCTTTGGGTAGGTCTTATAAAGCAGAGTATCTTCGTAACAAGGCCACTGAAGGATGATTAGTACAGATTTCTCTTTTATTTATCTTTTGTCCATTTTAAATGCAGTGGGCATTCATCACCAGATTATAACAGCTTGAAGGTTAGTCAAACATACAGCTTTTTTGCAGGAGTTCTTTCATCACATGCCTAACCTTAAGAATGTAAATACTCTCATTTAAATCAACATGAAAAAATAATTTGCTTAAAGTTAGACATGCTTTGATAAACCAGGGCCAAACAAAAAAGAAAACCACAACGACCCCCAAAACATGGATTTTAAAGTACAGAATATGTCATTTGGAATGAACGGATGTGAGTTGTCATTTTTTTTTTCTCTCTTTGTATTTTAGAATTTGAACTACGCCTGATAAATTTGTTTCCAAATCTTATCATGCAGTGTAACATGAATATTAGGCAGATGTTTAAACAACATGAGATGGAATCTTTCGTTTTTTTTCTTTAGGCAGTATATGAGAAGCGTTGAGAATGCAGGCCGTTTGACACAATAGTACTTCCAAAGGCTGCTTTCCCCCCTCCAAAATATTTTTTCTTCTACTGTCTTGTGACATATGCTCTTAGGTTTTTTTTTTTAATTGAAAAGAGACTTTAATATTTCTACCCCTTTGCACCATTAATATATATTAGAATAGCATTTGAACACAAGGTGTCGACCTTATTCCGATTTTCAGATGTGACGATTAAAAGTCATTGACACCAATCTACCACAAGTGACCTTAATCTCATATCTTGCTCTGTTATTAGAATAATCAAGGAACACAATTCAGAAATAATATTACATCCTGCATTTTATTCAATTCCATATGACAAAAATAGTAACCTAGACTAAGACATCCATTTCAATCAGTAGATGTGTCAAGCGAACAAGATTTAATAATAAAAAATATTGGATCTAGGTAACAATTCCCAGCTGGTTCAGGAAGGCTCCTAGCCCTACATGGTATCGCAGTATAAAAATAGTGTCTCTCTTCACCATGCAGAGAGGAATGACCTAACCCTGAATACAAAATGGGGTCAGTCTTACTGTACCATCATCAACCATCTTATTTACAACACTTTACATCTTTTTTCTTTTTTTTTCTTTTTCCTTTTTTTCTTTTCCTTTTTGTCATTTTTTTAAGTTATACACGTCCTTTAGGGAGTAGAGATAACACTACATGGTACCAAATACTAACCAAAAAAAGAAGTCACACCAAAAATGACACAGATAAATAAAAACATTCAATTGCTGAAATACAGCAACATTAAGCCACCTCAGTTTTCTTTTTTTCCAATGCTTGGAAACACCCCTAACCACCTGCACACTGTGGTAAAAAGATGTTATATTGTAGAGGTGTTACAGATATATAATTTTGTTTTTATATAGACGTATATATCTATATATCTCTATCTCATCACTGTAGAAAACAGAGCTGTATAGTTCATTGTTCATTTCCAACAGAAATAAACAGCTAGTAAGTCTTTGAAACTCTTTTCACTCAATTACGCGATGGCAGAAATAGTCCATCCTTTTACAGTAATGGTTTTTGTTGGATAAGAAAGATTGTCCTATTTTTCAGTCTCAACTGAGAAGACCTCACTGTCTGATTCATTCTTCAGGGGCATAAAACTCCTTGTGCTGTTCCCCAGCTACCCACAGCGTCCCTCAAACAATCCCGCTGGACGGCAGGTCATAGTGTCAGACTCCACCATGCTCGTAATGCACAAAAATGAGGTAGTACACAAAATGTTTACTGTTCAAGTTTTGATTAAGCCCCAGTCTCCTCAGCATCCCCAGCCTAGCTTCTGAGTGGAACCGTTCCCTTTATTTACTCGCTGCAATTTAAACAATGCAATCAACATAAAATTATATTAGAGTAATCAGAGTACATTGTGCTTTGGAGTAATCTGAGAAGATAATCAGCAAGAGTTGGGAATAAATACAGAATATTTTTACGCTACTACTGCTCATGCTGCCCGACATTTCTTATTTTGTTCCCAGTGCTGTTAGGCAGTCAGCATCTTTCTTGTGGGTACGCGTGAAAGAGACACAACAGATAACAATAAAATTAATCCTACACAATGTTCTCCTTAGTCTATCCTAGGCTTGTATTAATATCACACTCCTCAGATAAATTTATCAGAATTCTGTTGGGGTGGTCACGCTTTTAAATGGGCTTTGTAGAAAAGTTAAATGAATCATTTCAATTTAAGAAATGGCAGGCCCCATTTTTCCTAAAGATCTGACAGTTCTCTGTGGCTTTTCTGCTTAGTTAATAGAGATCTCTCATTGTTTGACCTTAAAACAAAACGAGAAACTGTAACAGGGGTTTTCCCCGTATTCCTTAAGTCAAAGTACTATTTATAAAATAGTTTACATCTTTTTTCAGTTTCAAATTATAGACAAACCTCCCTAATACAAAATACTAAAAGTGCAATAGTATAAATTAAGAGTTTGCAACCACATTATACAAACATTACCTTTTTATTGTACAGCTTTGATAACATGAAGTAATTACTCACAACTGTTTATAATGTTGTGAATAATTTATGGTTCTAAGGTTTGTCTGTAACTTGTTTTCCAATCATTGAGCTAAAGTCCACACTACATTTTTTTTTTCATTTAATAGAACAACTGTCCACATAGCAGCTACAAATACTTAAACAAAAAAAGGTTTGTTACTGACAGGTACTTGCACATGAAAAGCATGCTATCTTTCCCAATAGAACTTCACAATTTTGCCTGCATTGAAATAAACCACTTATTTATAGTAAAACAAAACTTGCCTTAAAAAAAAAAAAGAAAGGAAAAGATAAGAAAAAAGAAAAATCACATAGCCAGATGTATTTTGCAGTACAAAAGCTTCATTTAAGTTCGGGGCTAGTATATTGTCTGTTACCCGCATAGTCTTAACATTATAAATACTACAGACAAGGATACTGTAATAATACACAGCATTGGGGTACTAAATCACTTATTTAAGATTAAGATTCCTAAAAACATAGTCCAAGTTGCTAACTAATTTGAACAAAACCAGCAAATAAGTGTGACAGAATGCCATAATGAAGCCCCCCCTTTCTCAGTTGAGAGTAAGTTTTGTAAGAAGCAAAGTGGACGTAGTCTAGCCTCTTTTTGTTTCTAATGAAGTTATCCAATGATTTTTTTTGTTTCTGTTAAATTAAAAGGTTTCAAAGTTCTCAGTAACAGTCAAAGTCACTGTTGAAAGAAGTACCATGCAGATCTTGCAAGACAACTTTTCAGCAGCCACAAAGTTACATATTTCTGCTACGGGTAAAATTTTATAGGGAACCTATGCATTTAGGTTGGGAAACTAATGCTTAGCTTCAACAGCTGTACATGAAACAGAACAAAAGTTGTGTTGAGTAGTGGTCCAACAGTTACTCGTAATGAATGCTTTTAATTTATGCCAATCTCTTTATTATCCTCAATAAATCTGGTGAATGGACGACTGGCTCCAGTTTCAGAACTTGCTTTGTCCAAACCAACAATGGGAGGGCTGCTGCCAGTGCGAGCTTTGTCCATGCCACTGGTAATGTTACTTAAAGGCGGGATGGCACCTCCGCCTAAACTTACTGGGAGCTGGGGAATGCCTCCGTTCTGTATGACAGAAATCTCATTGTTCTTCATAGCAAGTCCATTAGTGATAGCTGCAGCATATTGGTTCCAAAAACTGGGATCAACATTCATGGCCCGAGCTGCCAAATCCTTCTGGAACATTTCGGAGAACTTCAGAGCATCACCACCTAGCAAAGCCATGGGGTTCTCCACAGAGAGTCGGCGACCACGTCTTGCAGGGGCGTTATTCCACATATGAGTTCCCATGTGAACCTGCAGAGGAAACAGGGACAAGAAACGCCTCCAAATTAGCCCCTTCTAGGAAGACAGCTCACCTGAACGTTCTGCTACTTACAGTATCGCTTATTTTTTCAAAAATGTCTTTCAATTCACATTGAAAATAAATCAGTTGCAGTTGTTCTATGGCCCAGTCAACCTATACAAAAAAGGCCTTTGTTCTAATTTTTCAATGTGTATTTGTATCTTCTCAGTGAAAACAAATACAGCACTGCAACAATGCAGAGTACGCGTCCTCTTAGGTTAGGAAACTTCATATGTGAACTGAAAGTTCTCATGTTCTGAAGATTATCAAGCACATTACTTGTACGAGGAGACGCATGTTTCCTCTGCCCTTCCTCTTTTCACAGCTTGTCTGTTTACTTAATATTTAGTCTGACGTCACAGGCATCAGTTTTGCTAAATATTTAAAGAAAAGTTTCAGGACACTGAAAAATGTATTCCCTTTGCTGTGTCTCGATGGTTATACAGACTTTGGGAATAAGAGGCGTCAGTCCTGTAGTAACTCACTATAAATCAGTGTGAACCAGCTTTCTAGTGTGCACTGACTGCAAAGCAGAGTAGAAAATGGCATTTTGAGAGAGTGGCACCCAATGAGCCGAAGGAGTTCTGCATTTCTGGTTTATAATGAGCCCATTCTGCACCACTGTTCCACAAGTCCTGCCAGAATGCACCTGTCCGCTGGCCACATGTGCCATCACCTTCGTCAGGTGAACTCCCACATGTGTGCGCAACACACCTGGAACCAGTTTTCAAGTACACAACACTGTGCACCTGCTTTCCTGCTCCCATCTTTAACACAGCGGAAGCATAGACAACACCATGATAAGTAGGTATTTCCTTCAATCTCCCTTCTCTCCTGTTGCTTGGGGCAAATAACATTAAAACCTGCTAAGCTCAGATACAGTGCCTTTATACCTCCCGAGCCTTCACAGTTTTATTTGGCCTCTTACCTTAAGATTCCCCTTTGTGGTAAAAGCTCTACCACAGATTGTGCAACCAAACGGTTTTTCACCAGTATGGGTGCGTTCATGTATCTGCAGTGCACTTGCTGAGGAGAAGGTCTTCCCGCACGACTGGCAGTTGTGCTGCTTGGGAGTCCGGCGTGGGGGGGGTGCCAGCATGGGGGTGATTCCTGGGCTCATCACTGTCTGTGGTGCAGCAGGAACCTGGATTCCAGCTGGAAGCGAGGGAACCTCACCCAAAGAGATCGGCTTGCTGTGACCATTCACTTCCATTTTGATCATGGTAGGCGCTGTACTGGTGACCAGGCTAGGAGTACTTTGGCTGGGACCTAGAGTAAAGTTGGGTTCAAATAACTGAGAAGGCAGCTCTTTTAATTTGTGCGTCAGTAAGTGCTGTTTTAAATTACCCATAGTGGAACACCCACGATTGCAGACTGTACAAACAAATGGACGTTCTTTAGTATGGCTGCGGTAGTGAATTTCCAATGCACTCTTACAAGCAAAAGGCTTGCCACAGATATTACAAACAGTACTTTTAAACTTACCACGTTCTCTGTTCAGGAACAGCAGGCTAAAAGGAGCCTCCTCTTTGATGACTGGTCTTCCTGGGTTGGTGGATGTCAGATCTAATGCACCTCCATTTTCAGTTGCAGGTGGTGGGCTGTCTGGTTTTTCTGTCTTTAATTGTATTTCTTGTGGTTCTTCCTGGTTGCTAAGACCTGGGGATTTTGATCGGAAACTTTCACTATTGCTATTTACAGGAGACAAAGCTTGCATGGAGGAAGAAGATTCTGACATTGCAGGGCTGCCTGCGCTCTGGCTTTCGAGATCGCCAACAGCCGATGAGGAGTCATTGCTCAAATGGTCACTTTCCCCTGATCCATTTTCTATGGATTTTAAACTGGTCAGCTGCTGACAGTTCATGACAGAATCAATCATTTTCATTTGATTCTCCAAAGCAGCAATACTAGAGATCACAGAAGGTGGCGAAGAAGGACATGACCCAGAGTAAGAAATAAGGGGCTTGGATGAGTCACTTGCTGTGTCCTTTAACTCTGGGTCCTCTTCCATAGAATTTTCATCAATATCATCATCAAAATTGCTCAGCGTGTCGACGTTCTTCTCATCGTATGAAAGCTCCGAGTCCATGGCATCTTGGAAGCCCTCTGGTAGTGGTGTGTTTGGAATTTGCCCCCCCATATGCATACGAATATGCTGCTGAAGAACAACCGCATTTGTAAATTTCTTCTGACAAATGGGACACGAATGCTGTACCCTAAGCGGTGGCTTCGCTCGATGAACTCCAAAATGCGTTTTCAGATTGCCTTTTGTAGTAAAGGCACGTCCACAAATTTTGCATTTAAATGGTCTTTCTCCTGTATGCGTTCTGTAATGCATCTTGAGAGCACTCTGACAACTAAGCACACGGTGACAAATGACGCATTGATTTGGATCTGTCATCTTCTTATCAATGTTCTCTACCAGCTGTTGTAGTTTTGAGGTTTCTGATGTTTGCATAGAGTCTAGGAGACCACCAAATGGAAATTTTGCCTTAAACTGGTCAGACATTACTGGAAGCACAGGGTTTGGGTGGCTCGTTGAAATGCTGCTTTCCGTAACAGCAGTAGGAATTGAAGATGTGGAAGCTGTGGAAACTTGCCCACCTACAGTAAGGTCTCCGAGCCGCGTGTTTGTGGGAGGCAGACTGACAGGTTCTGCTTTAGTCAGAGAGGAGCCACTCTGAATCGGCTGCGGGGATTCAGCAGACACTGGAATGCCTGATTCAGAATTGTTTAGGCTCGGGGATAAAGAAGTGCATTCGCTGGAGGCAGGAGAAGGCCTCTGGGGTGACCTGCTCATAGGAGTAATACTTGGAGAATCTCCGTAACTGTTCACACCAAGTATAGTGGGAGGCAGCTGGAGCCCAATGGAAGTTGGGACAGTGGGTAAAACAGGTTTGCTATCTAACCACGTTGTGACTGGCTTTTCTGGGGGCAGTGACATTCCATATGGGATTCCAGAGCAAGTGGGCACGTTATCGAGGTATTCTGGAACAGGATATGGGTTCATCTGAATATGAGGGTATTTCTCTTTGTGCCTCTGAAAATGAACTTTCAGGTTGCCCTTTGTGGAAAAGCGGTTTCCGCATATGTTACATTTAAAAGGTCTCTCCCCTGTATGAGAGCGGAGGTGTATTTGTAAAGCACTGTCACTTCCAAAGACCTTGGCACAAAATCGACATTTATGTTTAAAAAAGGGATCCTCAGAGCTTGACTTGGGTTCAAACACAGACACATTTGGTGGCTTTCCTTTGCGGTGCTTCATAAGAGCGGACAGAGGATCTAACGCATTAGCCGTTGCAGCAATGCTAACCAGTGGATTGGGGAAGATCACACTATTTGATGAAGTCTGAGGTAGAAGTGGGTTTGGCAGGCTGGAAACTGAGGTGAGGCTTCCATGTCCTAGCGAAGGTGGAGTTGAAGCATTCTGGGGCTGTGAAGCACTGTTAGTAGCGTTTGATACAGAAATGGGAGTTACGGACGTAATCGCATTAGAGGAGGACAGTACGCTTGACTCAGGCGGGGCAGAAGAGCCATTGCTGGATATATTGGGTGTACTCGCTCCAGACGTAGGTCTTGAGATGTGCTGAGAGGCATCAAAGGTGGAGGGCTGGCTGCTGGCGACCTGTCCCACAACAGCAGGGGGGATGACTGCAGCGAGCTGAACTGTGGAGCTCGTGGCAAATCCTTGCAGCTGGCTCGCCGCTTGCACGGGAGCGCTCTGGGAGGTGACGACTGCGTTCAGAGAAGGCCGCAGCGGCTGGCGGTTCATCATGGCCACCTGACTGCGGATCTGCTCGATTAACTGGAGCTGGTGAATCTGCTGCTGCTGCAGCGCCATGAGCTGCTCCAGAATCATGGGGATAGCCACGGCGGTGACGCCGCTGCTGACACTCGCCGTGGTGGCAGACCTCGTGTTCTGCGAAAACTGGGCAACCGCCACTTTCGTGCTCAGCAGCGTCTCTAACGTAACATTAGTGTTTGGCATGTTATAGTTTGTCATGGAAGATGGTTCAGGGATCTGAGGTAGAGGAGTAGCTGTGTTTGAGGTGCCTCGATTCTGGAAACTCTTCTCCGCAGAAATTTCTACCTCCATCGGCTCTTCTTCCTTCTCTGTGGTTTTTACCTCACAGCTTTCATTGTTTTCTGGCTGGATGCTTTCCTCAGCAGCTTCACTCTCTGCCTGGTCACTAGGAGAGCTGGTGGGCGACGGCTCGGGGAACTCTTCCGCAGGGGGTGGAGCTGCTTCATCTTCATTCACAATCAACACCAGTGGGTTTTTAGTGCAGTTCTTCTTGTGCTCCAGAAAGTCTGTCCACTTGAAGAACTCTGCACAGCATTTTTCGCAAACGTTGGTTTCCTCGCTTCCGCTCCTGCTTTCGTTCCCGCTGTCACCATCATCTGCTCCTTCTCCTGGGACTGCTAGAAAATCAAAAGATTGTATCAGCCAATGACTTGCCAGACAACTCACCCTCCATTTAAAAATTTTGCACATAAGTAATATCAGTATTTTTTTATTTTGTACAAATTACCCCACTTCAACATTTCTGAGGTCCCAGCGTGTGTATTCTATAACTCTTTCTACCTAGCTAATCATTTTCTTAGCACAATCCATCAAATTATGAGGCGCTATCAATTGTGGATACTGCTTCTTAATGAAATTCCATAGAAGCCATTGATTTCCAATATTTTCATACAATTCACAGCACCTTGTCTGTTGGGTACAAAGCAAGCTTTCGATGGACTCATTAGGATTCCCCTTTGCCATCAAGCTTCCTTATTTCCAGCAAAATTAGAGATGCCTTTGCCAGTTCACTTAACATTGCTAAACTAATCTGTAACCTTTCAAACTCAAATCAGCACCTGACAGGACAAACTGGGCCTCTGTTACTCAAGTGTGGTCCTGGACTACCTAGATTTATTATCTTTACACAGTGTTGAAACACCATGAATTTAATGTAATTCTATATAACCTTTTAAATCAATAAGCATTTATTTAACTTAAGAATTTTCAATGAAATGAATCCATTTATAAAAGTAACAAGAGTGTGTAAGCACTTCCAGTGCTTTGACTCAGAAAAGGAAAGTCTTCCTGTCCCAAAGGTAGGCAGATAAACCAGCGTTACATCTTTTTGTTCCGTCGTACTTTGCTTAGACATGCCACTAAATGCTGCTGAAATCAACTATTCTGCGATACGTAAACTCAACGTCCGATATCCTAGCCATAAAATTAATGTTAATACAATTAATTGGCTCTGTCAGATGCAATATTTCTCCAGCAAAAAAACACATTAAATTACATGTTATTGTTATTAGCCAATAGAGTTCATTTTAGCCAATAGAAAGGTTTGTTAACAAACTAGAAATTATATATTTAAAGTTCATTTACATTGACATGTTTAACATGAGAATGTTGTAGTCAGACACACTTTTTGTACCTATTTTCATCTATTCTCATAGAAAGACTCAGCAAATTATATGCTTGTGCCATAGTGGAAAACCCACTAATTGGTTACACATGTTTAATTACTGTTGTAGGCAGCTACTTCCTCTGACTCACATTACCCTCTTGTGCCGAATAACAAGCATGTTTAATGAACAGAATTCTAATTCACACCTGATCAAATAAATAGCTGCATGGGAATAGAAATCAACATACAATAACATTTTTAGGGGTTTTTTGTTATGTGGGTGAGAAGGAACGTACATTATTGCTCAGGTTCCATTTGCTGCTCTGGACATAACTGCTTTTCGTCAGCCCACAGATCAAGTGACAACAGCAAATCAGTTCAGCGGAGGAGAATGACAGCTGTAAATCAGTTTTTGTTACACGCGTTTGAGTATGTGAGAAAAGCAGCTCCGAGTCTTCTTGCCGTATCAATAATTTATTGTTTTGGTACTGAACGAGAGCATACTAAGATGTCTATTAGTTTATTTTCTTTTATACTCAGGAAGAATGCTCAATGAAACCCTATGCTAAGGTTTCAGTTAAATTGCCATATTCTATTTCTCTCAGAAAAAAAGACATGATCTCTTAATTGTAACAGAAGACATACAAACAAAAAAGTGTTTACTGCAATCATGATAACCCAAGTTGTACTCTTTATTTTATTTTCCTGGCTTTTTAAAGAAAAATTTTTTTTCAACTAACACCGTAATTCAACATAATGAAAAAATTGCTCAAGTAAAAACATAAAATAAAATAGCCAACACATAACAAGTTCTTCTCCTAAATTCTGCCTTGATATTAGAATGCAAGTAGTCCAAGCATCCCATCAAAGTACGGAATGTAATATGTATCTATAATGAGGTTGAATATAGCTAGAAGCAAAGACATAGCTGATTTGTATTGAAGATAGGCATAATAAGCAAATAAAGCGTCCAATCCTGTTTCTACTAAAATGAATAGCAAAACTTCCATCAACTTTGATGGAGCAGGATTGGGCCAATACCCTCAATATCCTATGTTTAGTATAAACATTCACTTAGCTATTAATATACCCAGCAACATTACAGAATGCTAAAAAAAAAAAAAAAATTGCCAAGAAATGGAGTAATTAAAACATAAATAGTTAGGAAAAAGAGAAAGCCATAGAAAATAAAAGGAAAATGTAATTCTTGAGCTGTGTTCTGGTTACTTTTAAAAAAGAGATTTTAACAGAACATTAACTATAAAATTGCTTTTGACAAAACTACATGTCAGTTCTTTCAGTCTTTGCTGAGGTAAAACTCCCTACAGATTTCAGCGGGGAGTTTTGTCTGATAAAGGTGATAAATCTGTGCCCTGAATACTATTTTCCAGCCTTCTAGGGCTTCTCAAACTTATTCTTTCCCAATATACTGACACTGCGGCTTCAAAAAACTGTTAAGTCGGCACTGTATATATAAACACTGCATTAAAAATACATAGTTTAAGTAGCCTGCCTATAAAATTCACATGCCTTTTCTATTGAGAAATCATTACAGAATGCTTTTTTCTGATTTGAAATATTTACAAAAAAATTCTACTGCCCCTAATAGCTAAGAAGAAAAACTCCTTGAATACTGCTGGATTTTGTCTTTCCTTTTTCCTTTCTGCTAGTGGTGGTGGGGATAAAATGTAATTAAAACCAGTCTAGTATTATTTAGGATTGCTGCACAAAAGTATTGAAGCTGCTACACTGTTTGGGTTAAGATCTATAATATACAGCTGTTGCTAGACAATACCAGGCTAATCCCTGCAGTAAATGATTCTGTGTAAGTGTAACCATAACACTGTGCTACAAAAATATCACAAAAGATAACATGATTCACTGCAGAAAGAGAGCAGAAGTACTACTGGCCACCAGCATCCTAAAACGCATGCTGCAAAACTCAAAGCCTACCAAGATGTGTAACTCCAGCAGCCTCTCCAACAGCATTTTCAGTAAGTGCTTCGGCTTTTGCAATGTGAAAGCACGCAGAGCGCACACCGCTGAGGCACCCCACCTCTTGCCTCTCTCCAGAGTCTTGCTGAACTAAGACAGTTCAAACAAAGCTTTATTTACATTACAGATTAACATTTTTGCTGTCTGGGAGCCTGATCCTCTGGTCCTTATTCAGAGCCTGCTAGGTTCCCTGGTCGCTAGTGCGGGCACTGCAGGAGCCCATCCCGCACGGGGCTTTCACCAGCACGTTTCTCCAAGGCTTACGTCCAAAGCTTGGTGGGCTGAGTAAGGGCTGCTGTCAATTATTATTACTATTATTATTTTAGTGCGGTAGCAAAAGAGGACTGCTTCTAAAAGGAGCCCAGAACTGTGCAGTTCCCCTTCTAGCTTTTAATCTCTAGATGGCTCTTCTTTGGTTTTAGGAGAGCTTCCTCTAAATAAACCCGGTGCAAAAGGTTGAAGTAGTGTGGGGAGGGTCCCGTCCATGGAGCCATTGCAGTGTGGCTGTCCTCTGGGCAACAGCGAGCCGCTCAACCCCCTAGAAGCTAATTATTTCAGGCACAGTAAGCGCCAAGCCCAAATGTGAAAAATTTATAGTCTGCTTTCAAAACAGGTATTATTGGCTGCATTAGAAGACAGCCTCGTGATTTCTACGTGCCACAAGCAGTACGTACAGTACGTGAGCTTCCAGCACAAACCTCTGCTGGTGCACACTGCCAGGAGACAGCAGTATGGACCTCTTCGGTCTTTTGAGATAATAATCAGTCTAATGTATTAATGCACAAGTCCAATGAAATGGCATTTTACTTTTGAAATATAACTTGTCAAGTGAATAGGTACAAATGGTATAAAGCAGTATAGGTATTTCTGAGGTGATCAGCGCTCAGCTCAGTTCCCACTGAAAGCAAGGGCTAGTTACGAGCAATTTCAGTGGGACCAGGCTTGCACCCAGACTAACAGGGGACCTACAGTTCTGTTTTCCTAATACCACCCTGTGTTCCTCCTTTTCCCAACTCCCAGACCCTAAAAATAATGAGAATACTTTTCAAACAACAAATCCAAGTATATCTATCTCATCATTTGTCTTGAAATATTCAAAGGCTGCTTCTAAAAATATTTTAGAAGACAAGATTGTTATTTTTTTTCATCCAGAACAACTTCAAAGTAAACACACAGAGAACCTCACAAACATTTTCTATTTAGCATAAATTATTTGGGCATTTCTTATGCAGTCAGACAAGTTAATCTCTCTGAAAGCTTCACTTTTCTGTACTGGTAAGCAAGCAGGTGGCACAGGTTACACCACAGGAAGTGCTGCTTTGCCACGGATGATGGTTCCTTCACTGCGCAGTGCTCCTGGGATCATGCGGATGCTTTACACAACCACAGACTACAGGTCCCATCCAACAACCCAGACTCATGTGAGTAACCTTTACACCACCGAAATTAATGGCAGTGAAAGAGTAAGAGCTGGTCATGCAACCAATAGTCTTTGTGATTCAGCCCCAAACAAGCACTCTGGGAAAGGTGAGGGAGAAGCAAGCCACTGAAAATATTGATAAATACTTAAAAAAAGACACTGCTAAATACTTCAAATACTGATAAATACTTAAAAAAAAAAAAGAACTTGAGGAAATGAAGTTTGCTTCAGTATTTCACATATTAGCTTTTTAACATCCCTTTCATTAGTAGTTGAAGCACTGAAGCACCATACTGTATTGTTGCTTTTGAAATGAAAGCCCTCATTCACATCAATAGGGAATAAAGCTTAAAAGCAGATCCCTCTGGTACATGTATATTTTTGTTGTTGGTTAAATTCTAGCACTTAATGAATGACAAAAAGCTGTACCGAGATTGTCCCATGACTCCAGATTATTACAAATCTTAAAGCTGTTAAAATGTTAAACCAAAATTTGGTTTTATTTTTAGTTTCAGCTTATATTTCCTACAGAAAAATGTAGTATTTTTTCTACGTTTGCTTGTATTTTACAGCTTGCTTTAATTTTCTCATATACTACAAAGTGATTACATCCATTAAGTAATGAAGGATTTCATCATTTTGTTTCTCTTCAGTAAAAATTTAAAATCATTTTAATTATTACAGTGAGGATGTGCTGCAGTAAAATTTTCAAGGACTTCTGGGGAATTAATTGAGGAGTTGCTTAATCTTATAGACATGGGCTGAATTTTATAGTTCTTACACAAAAGGTGTTGAATGGGAGTTTTGTCAAGCAGTCAGGATCTCAGCCACTAATAACCTCTCAGTTTATTTTTTTTTCTCATTAGCAGTCTAACAGCTAACAGAGTAATCTGAAGCTGCTATGGGATGCAAGATGAATTACAGCACATAAAGATTACCCTATGAAAACAGGTGAAAAATTGCAGCCACCATCTCTCAGAAGGTACACAGGGCCAGATCCTAAGCAGGCGGAAACCCACACAGCTGCGGCAGCTCCAGCAGACTTCAGTCAGCTTGCATCAGTAGGGTCTGGCCCTAAAATTAGCCTGCAAAAACTCAAACTAGGGTCTTTTGAGAAAGTCACTTTGGGACTGCGATACCTCAAGCTGCTCGGGTGCCCTGCTGACTCAACACGGGAGGTACAAGGCGTTGGGACTGGGGGAGTTTTGCTTTGCCCGTGCCACTAAGCGTAGCCATCAAACGCTATTTATCTGGAGCAACGCATACCTACGTGGAGTGCGACGGGAACCTTCCTTCTCTCAGTCACAGAAAAAGAGAGTGGGGTGCAGTGATTCCTTCGGTTACCATTAGGAAACATGTAAAGTTAAAAAAAAAAAAAATTGCCACAGTTGCTGACTGCGTACACACTGGATTTGTAAATGCGGTTTTACTGGTCCTGTGTTTTTACTGCAGGCGTATTTTCTGCTGTTCTGTGTGAGAGGAAAATCTTTTGCATGATATGCAAAGATAAATATAATAAACAGATCCTTCAGAAATACTGCTGTTTAACTCTGTGAAAGAGACTTAAATTAAACATTACATGCTAGTCAGGCTAACTGCTAAAACACATACTGTTTATTAAATGCCACCTTTCTCAGGGCCAACTGCTTACAGTGTGGAAGAAGCCAAAACCAATTCTGCTCTGTTTCATCTTTGTTCCAAGTTCTTTTTATTTTGTCTTAAATTAAATCACTTCTAGTTTTATATGTAAATGACCTGTAAAGCACCTTTTCAATTATATTAAGTAAGTTGTCTTACAGTCTGAAGTAATGTTCTCTGACAATTCTGTATTTTGTTTTGTTACTCTGTTGGTATCATGGAAGCATCAGATTGCATATGGTTCATAAGAGACAGATAAATTCAGGTAAGAGACTTAACATTTTCTAGGGTTTAATCTATTTCAAATCGCCAGTACCTTCCCAAAGTATCCAAACCACAGAAGTTGCAAAGAAATCCAACAAACGTGTCAATAAAATATTTTCCTCAGACTTCTTTTTAGATCACATGCAATAATACAAACGAAAGCATGGAAAAATGTTCCATGGATTGTAATTTCTAACTCAGTTTCAGTCCTTCCAACCTGCATAATCCAGAGTGAATTAACATTTTCTAAATGCAGGAATTTCTTTCAAGAAGAAACAGAAGCACTGATCTTTCACTGAGAAGCAACATATGAACCGAGAAGAAGCTTCAGAAAAAAAACCCTGCATGTGTTAACATCAGCCAAAGATAAAATGTCTGCTAACTATGAGGACAGACGTAAAAACCTCTCGCATTCAAATCTAATAATCATTTGAAGTGCAGCTCATAGCATTTCTTGTGTATTTAAACAAGCAATATTATGAATAAAACTTGGAGCATAGCACAGACCTTCAGGACAATTATGCGCTATCTTTACCATCAGAATACACAAACTTATTTTTCCCTAGGAGCAATTTGAATAAAAACTAGTATAAAAACTAAGCACAAATTTGTTTTCAAAAATATCTTCCTTTTGAAACAGTAGACTTATAATAATGTATTGATCCTTGAGAGGAACAGTATTACTCTTTCCTTAGCTTCATCATCTCTTATAATTGACAGAGCTTTTAAAGAAAGTTTTCTTAAATTGTTAGAACACGTTTATTTTCTTGCAAATTAATTCTTTTTAACTCTTTATGATAGCTTTGAATCCCATAAAGAAAGATGAATTATCACATACTGAGCCCAAGCTGTGAAACAGGAGGAGACAAATAGAGACCCCTACTGTGTTTAACAATGTAGAAGAAATTC
The DNA here is from genome assembly GCF_036370855.1 of Dromaius novaehollandiae. NCBI lineage: Eukaryota > Metazoa > Chordata > Aves > Casuariiformes > Dromaiidae > Dromaius > Dromaius novaehollandiae. The sequence continues at coordinate 93,432,738 of NC_088099.1, read as the reverse complement.
CAGACTCAGTAGAAAAATTTTCTGTCCTTTTTCTCAGACCACAAAAGCTGTTAATATGGATTTGAACAGTGGAGGGCACTCTTGCTATGCAAAAACTCGCACTGACCTGGCACACTTGGTTTGATCTGTTCAGTAGCCTAAATCTCAGAATTTGTTAAGTAACAGCCACCTGTGGCACAGGCACTAACTGTCTTCTGTTTAAAACATTTGCAGTTTCTAATCTGTGCGGTGAAGCACTAGTTATCTAAAACACTGCTGCCTTTATACATGTACGCAGATGTGGAGCAGATGCAATGTTCACAAGCCGTTTTGAGTATTTGTGCAAGATAGTGTATTAAATAAGATGTGCGTTATGTTTTCCAAAATCATATCAACAGCTCTTCAGCTGGGTGCTAGGGCATGTATACACTCATTTCGAGGCCTCTAAGATTTGTGTACAAATACGCTCATGTTTGTGGAAACTAAGTTTTTGTGAAGCATGCCGAGTTTTATTGGGAATCCTAAAATTCAAGGTCGGGACTTCTAATAGCTGATATGGACAAGACATTAAAAAAAAAAGAAAAGCAAACTAGGAGATTGAAACAGAGCACTAGGTTCCATACAGCTCTGCTATTCTGAAAAGCAGATGCTAAAGTACACCTTTAACTACACAGTTTTAACCCTGCAGAATAAAGCCAGCCGCTCTCTGAACGCCCTGGGAAATAGAGACAAACATGTGCTTAGAGGATCATCATAAGAGAAGCCAGTGCAAGGGCCCAATCCTGCATCTCCCAGGCACCTCAGGTCCGACCTTGCGGATGCTGAAGTTGATGACGCTGCTTCTCTCGGGGAAGAGTCACTGCCGTGCAGGAGCGCCTCAGCACTCACCGGCAGCTCGGGCATCTCCCCCGTGCGCTGTGCTGCACCCGCAGCATTGTGCTGCCCGGCAAAACTTACGTAAAGAGCTCAGCGAACACGGCAGCACCCGTCATGTCCCGCACAGCAACAAAAAAAGAAAAAAAAAAACCCCGAAACCCAAAAAAACAACCCCCCCCCCACCAAGCGGCGCTACCTGAGGAGATGCACCGAAACGCAGGATAAGAAGGTGGCTTCGATTAACTGGAACGAAACGACCGTGGCACCTGCAGGGTTAATTGAGCAGCTCCAGACGGGAGGCTCCGCAAAAGGAAACCTTTTTCCGTCTTGAAGGACTATAAACACTTGTGCCGCATGAGATGGGCATTCGATAAGCTCTACGGCATGTAGCAAACTCACGGGGATCTCTAGTTAACACTCAAATTCAGTGTTAACACTTCAGAGAACAGTGGTAAGCCGGGCTGCCAAGGTCAACCGCACAGATGTACTAATTGTATTATGAGCTTGACATCTAGCGGCCACCCCTGGCAGGGCAAAGCAGGCAAAGGTTAAATCAGCAAGGCTTGTCAAAGCACTTCTAACTACCCAGCCTCGGGGAGCCCCGGGCCTCGCACAGGCGGCCGGCACTGGGTGAGCCCACCTTGGCCCCTGGCGCCTGGCCGTGGCGCGCCAGCCCCCCCCACCGCCGCGGAGGGACGCCGGCGGCCTTCGCTCACCGCCCAAAAAGCGCCGGGGCTTGGCTTCGTGGTCAACTGGGCACAGGGGCTAAGTTTTTGGGAGTGGAGAATTAAAAAGAAAAAAAGAAGGAAAACCCCCCCAACCCTACGTTACGGGAAGACGAACCGCAAGAGTTTCAGAAATGATCTTTTTGAAAGATTGAGCGTGCCAAGGGAGAAACGTCGTTCGAGCGCTCTCATCCTGTGCGCTGCAGCTACAGCAGTAGAATATCAGAAAAGGCCCCCTCTTCAGCCCACTGTCTTTTCACTTTTCTACTTGAAACAAACACGTTTTCCAAAATGCGCCTCATTTTGTTTTCCTGTCAAGCTTTTGGACAACGATTTTTCCGGCTTTTCTGATTTTTCAGGGGTTTTCCCCAATAACAAGAGATGGACTCCATCTCCAACAGCACTACAATTGAACCGGCTCCTAAAAGTACATTTTGGCCCCAGTTCCCCTCTTTTTATTAATGGAAAACTTCCATTACATTTAGTGGGAAATTTGAAGAGGGTAAAGGAATCAGGATTTTGGCCCTTTTTCTTCAAATGTACAATATAATAAAAACGTATTTCTAGAACTAGATTTGCTCAAACTTCCTCTGAAAAATTTATCGCAGATTACTGTCATATTACAAACATAATATTATAAAAGAAACGATTTTTGCATGCTTTATTTTGTAAAATATGTTAGTACTTAACTCTTAATGTCATACCAGACCTGTTTTACTATCAGCAAAACTGATTGTCTCATATCCTGGCTGATGGATAGTCAACAGATATGCCTGTCCTAACTTGGCAGCCAACAAATCAAATGAAGGAAAAATACACAGAAAATCTTAGCATGACTCAAACTGTTCTTCAGAAATGGCACTTATGCTCATTAATTTATTTTTAATCTTTTTCTTTAATGCCACCCATTTCTCAAATTGTATCTTTTCCTTTTTTAGGCAAGTGCAAGTAATTTTCAACAGCTAAATATATGCACATTACTAGCTTAATCACAGAGAATTTAGACTAATGCCTTTCATAATTTCTTCCCTCCCACTCCAAAAAATAGCCTCAGTGTCTGCTTCAGGAGATGGCAAAACTTCCTTGAGATTAGCAGTCTAGAATAAATCTGACCCAGTTTTGTCTACTTTCATCGTTATACATATCTAGCAAATTGGCTGATTGTTGCAGTTTCCTTATCGATCCAAATATTTTTCTATCGCTAACACTGATCAAAATCATAAGAATACTAAAAAATGAGGCAAATACAGACATTACAGAGTTTGCATGTTAAGTCTCTGCAGTAACTCCTGAAATATATATATAAAGTTTCAATAACCTTTTCTTATCAAAGGGCCAATTTAGGGCAATACTTTTGGGGCCTTTATTTTTGAAGTCAAAAAGCCATCTTTGTTATTGTTGCCTCAGAACAAACATTTGCAAAATTCAGGTAAGTTTTATGTTTACTGATGGCTGCTTATGACTCTTCAAGTTTTAAGGACAGTAATGTCTAAATGATGTGGCATAATCTGTATTTTTGTATGAAGGAATGTCCTTCAAAAATGTGTGTTTACCATGTATATGCACACATACAGTGAACACACTGATATGAAGCTGCTTGCTCCATAGCAAACTGTATCATTTCTGTAGCGCAGCATGTGTGTCTGGGTACATAATTCCCAAAGAATATGGAGTGCAGTTACTACCTGCTCAAAACTACATGGTCTAATTTCAGTTTATCAATATTAGAAAGAAGCATTAGTTTAGACTATATGGTACGGTACATAATGCAAGAATAAAAAAAGGCAAAAAGCTCAGGGCCAATATTTAAAAAAATGTTTGCAAAACACATAGTAGAAAACTGTCATTATGTAGTTGCCTATAAGCTATCCCTTTCACCTCACACTAAATAAAGATACATCTTTGCCAGTAATTTAACATGAAAAAGTCAAAAGCACCAATTTTCATTACCCTTCCCAGAACTTTACTTGTGCACTGTAAGAACCACTTTTCAGCATTACAAAAAAACCCCTTTAATTATGCCTACTTAAAAAAAAAAAAAACAACAAAAAAAAACCACACACAAATGCCATATCCTTAGTTTAATACAGTAAATTGATCAATGTGCGTTGTATCTGTTGGCTTTAGGAGAGCATCACAATTCTGATTTGCTTGTAATCTGTTGAATTACAAAAGTGTGCTAGAAATGTAATTCCAGACAGTACAAGGCTTTTACATTTACTGAGAAACTGAGATTATTGTATTCTACAGGCAGTCACTTGAATCCCTCTGCTGCTGCTATTCTTAAATTATTTCCATCATATCTTTTAATTTAGTAACCTCAAAGTGCTTTTTGAATAGGCATCTTTTGTTCACTCTTCTGCACTGCAATTAAAGTAATGTATCATCACTAGCTGCTTGTTAAGACTTCTTTTAGAAATTATTAAAAATATTTTAGCATTTCACTTACAACAAATAATTTTAAATGATTTTCAGTATAAATTTGTAGTTAATGACACTGGCAATTATTTTCAGATTTCAAACAGTTTCTCACTGTCATGACATTGCCCTGTTAGAACACAGGTGTATTATGTTGCAGTCCAAGCTAGCTACAAAATTATTTCTTATGATTGGAAAACTTCTGTAGTAACCCTACCACTAAAGTTACCGTGAGATCAGCCAACTTAAAAAATGTCCTTATGTTTATCTTCCATTCTGCTCCCCAGACTGTCAGACTTCTTTCTGCTACTACGAACACCCTTTCATTCGAAGGACTACACTTATGGGACGTTCAGTTTAAAACGCCTCGCTTAATAAAACGCATTTTGAGGTGGTATCGAACATGATTTCATTAAATAAATAATAAGCTTCGTCTGCTTAATCTTGTGTTAACAATAACTTCCATCATTGCAGAGAAACATAACCAATTAATGAAAAGGCTACATATATGAAATAATACTGCTTAAACAGTTTGCTTTTTAAATACTACAAATAGGCTACCATCTATTCTGTACTGTGCAAACTATTTTTGGCCTGTTGCAAAATATGCTCAGGAACTGTAGCAATATCTTGATTACAGCTGTGAATAGAAATGAAAAGGACTGACTTGACAAGAAGTGTTTTAATTCCCAAGATTTGGAGCACTCATTATATCTGGCCTTTAAAATTGCTCTCAATGTAGTGATCATTAGGCTTCATAATATAACATGTAAATGATTTACAATACACGAATGTGCACTAGCTTTCCTTCCACTGGCGTATACTGTGTCCACCTTGTTCACATTTCTCAAATGAAAGTGAAAAAACAACAGCACTACTTTAGCTTGTTAATTGTTAACTATGAAGGGTTTCGCTCTATTAATTAAAATATGTTTTAATAAAAGGAAACATAGCATATTTTGATAACAGCCTTCTAAGGCTGAAAAGTATTTACATTGTTGCATTTTAGGTCTGCTGTGAAAGCCGATTTTGTGCTATTCAGGGACCACAATAATAACGCTTTAAAATTCCTCACTGGGATGCAATGTAGTCCTTTTGATGGAAAGACTGTCTTTCTCATTCGGCAGAAATAAATCCATTCATTTGATCATGTAGTCATTGAGGGCAATACAAAACAAACCAAGTGTGAGAAATTCTATGTGATGAAGTAAACAAAACAAAACCCCCCAAAAAAGGGGAAAAAAAACCATTTCCATGACAAAAAGATTCTTTGTCCTTAATCTACCCACCATATGCAAGCGTTTCTTTTTAGCATATCTCTTGTTCTAATCTCGGGTGACATGGCTACATAGATAAGATTCACAAAACAAAACAAAAACGGAGTTTAACAATTTTTTTTCCATTTATTAACTCACCGGGAGTGTCATAATGAAGTAGCTGGGTTTTATTTTTCTGTATGGAGATGGATTCTGGGCAGTTAAAAGTTTATAATACTAGTGGTAAATTCTTAAACCTAGAACCCACCCCAGCAGAGACTGTGCTTAACTCATCTTGTTTACGTAATGAAATAATAATTCTCATCTGCTTGCCTACACTATCGCACGCTACTAGTGTTTCCCGAGAAAATTAAAATGTAGAAATGCACCGTTTTGCTCTTCAGCTGTGACAGAAGGGAGCATTTCTGCCTATGCCCGCTAGCGCCAGCACCCAAGTGGGCAGGTTTTGCCAGGAGCGGCGGCAGCGGCCCTCTTGCTACCTTCCCCGCACAGCGTGGACTCCCTCCCCCGCTGCCCAAACACCCTGGGAAGGAGGAGGAGGAGGGTAGCGCTCCCTTAAAGATTTGCCGATCTGACAGATGTTTTAACCTGATGAAGTGGATTCACGCTGCCTTAAGCTTCAAGGTTGTAAAGTTCAGATACAATAGTCGAAATCCTCCTCAGGCTTCAACTTTCCTGCCTTTCTCTCCCTACAGCTAGATGGAACTTAGAAGTCACAGTTTTACAGCAGGAGAATGACTTTCTTTTCTTTCCTCCTTCTTTTTTTTTTGGGGGGGGGGGCGGATAAGAGAGAGGAGCACGGGGCCTAGGCAGAAAGCAGAAGACACAGGGGCTCCCACTTGGCTGTGCAAGTAACTAAGCAAGCAGGCGAGCTGTATGCACAGAGGGAAAGGAAAACTTTCAAGTGGAGGCTCTCAACTTAGCCCGGGAAGCGTGAGGATGGGCCGCGGCATGCCTTTGCACACGGTGATGGAAAGCAGTATCAAGAAAGAAGAGGAACCTGCAACCCTCTTCTCAGAGAAAAAAAAAATAGAAAAAAAAAAGCAAGGTGGAAATAAAAGCGTAATTGCAGCCCGAACCCTCCCGGCTGTGGGTACTGGCTCCCGGGCAGCTCGGGGCGGCCGGGCGGGTGCGTGCGGGCAGGGCAGGCCGGGGAATGGCGGCCGGGCGAGCAAACCACCCTCCGCGGCGCTGCGGCGGCGCCCCGCGCCCCTCGCCCGGCACCGGCTCCCGGCGCCGCGGGGGAAGCGGGGGCAGGCGCAAAGGGCTCCGCGCAAGGGGCCTCCCCAACCCCGCTGCCCCCGCGCACCCCGCCCCGCTCCTGCGCGGCGCTGCCCGGAGCCTCGCCCGCCTCCGCGGGCCGCGCTGCCGCTCCGCGCACGCCGGGGCCGGGGCAGCCCCCGACCCCAAGCCGCCAACTCTGCTGCCGGCGGGGCCGAGGGAACATGGCTCCTGCCTGTCCCGACCCCCCCTCCCCCCGGGGGGGGGGGAGAAAAAGGAGGAAAAAACCCCAAAAAGCAACAGCAAGCGGAGGGAGGGGGAGGAGAAGCGGGGACGAGGCAGGCTGTGCTCCGGGAGCCGCTTCCCCGGGCGCCGCTTCCTCGAGCGCCGGGCAGCGCGGAGGGCGGGAGGGCCCTGGCCCCGCCACCGAGCCCCTCCGCAATAAAAGCGCCCGGCGGGGAGGGATGGCTCGCCGGGGTTGGGCTGCAGAAACTTGGCCAAACTGCGAACTTCTCAGTTCCGCTGCCTCTTCCCCCAGCTGCTCCAATTCCCCTTCTCCCGCTGCAGAGTAATTGCGCTCCCCGGCTCCCCATCATCATAAATCCACCTATCTCCACCAGAAACACACTCACAAAAGGGGAGAGAGAGGGAGAAAGAGACGCCGGGAGCCCTTACCGTGCTCGGAAACTAGCTCCGCTTGCAGCTCTTCGTCCGATTTGAGATGCTGGGGTTTCGCTTGCTTTCGACGAGACATGCTGCTAACTGAGGCGTCTTGGCTCTGCTTTTTGCAGAGGCATCAGCGACGTGGAGGTGGAGAGGGGGGAGGAAGGGGAACGAGGGTGGGGTGGGGGGCACTGGAAATAACTGTTCGCAAATAAAAGTCGAGTTGCAAAACAAACCAAACAAACAACAACAGAAAAGGCAACACCCCCCCCCCCCCAAAAAAGCAACCCTTAACAACCAACCAAACTGAGAGGGAGAGTGAGGGAGTGCGTGCGTGGGGGATTAGCCGGGCGGGGTGTGCACGGTGCTGTGGTGTGTGCGCGGCGGGCTGGGGCGGCTGCGCGGACCGCGCATGGGGCTCGGTAATTATGATTGTGAATAATGCATGGCGATTAATGGTGCTGGGGGCGAGCGCGGATTGGCCCGGCTCCAGCGGACTCAGGCTGCATATGTAAATGAAGGATGGGGCGCAGCAATTAGCCGCTTCGCTCCGCCAAATGATGCGTCTCCCCGGCACCAGCAGCGCCTCCTGCAAGAGGCACCGACGGCGGCGGCGGCGGCGGCGGCGGCAGCAGCAGCAGCAGCAGCAGCAAAACACACACACGCATACACCACGCAGGAGGGCTCTGTTTTGCACACACTTTACACAACATATGTGCAAGGTTCACTTGTTGGGGGAGGTCACGGTCTTCGCCTTCCTTTCTTTTTTTCTCTCCCCACACTTAGTTTCTTTGGCTCTGCTTTCTTCTGCTCTCTTGGCTTTTTTTTCTGGCTTACTTTTTTTTTCCCCCTCCTCACATCACTCTGCGTGCTCTTCTCCTGGTCTTTCTTTTGCCAGAAGTTGATCTACAAGGCATCTGATTTCTGTGTGCGTGTGAGTAATTTCTTCGCAGGAAGAAAAACTTTTGTGGGTTTTTTTCCTTCTTCTTCTTCTTGGTGTGCGTGTGTGTTGCTCTGCTCTTCGCTTTCCCCTTGATCTTCACATGCTTGTCTTTAGCTCTTCCTCCATCCTGTCTCCTTTTCTGTCGGTCTTTTCCTTTCTGCCCTTCCTGGCTGACTTTTGTTCTCTCCTGCCGAAAACGCACGCTCGCACACACCGAAGACCTTGGGCAGTTTGGTCTTTCACCTCTCCTTCCTTCTTCTTTGTCTTGCAGCTTCTTTCTCCAAGCAGAGACTCCCCGTTGGTGGTGGTGGTCACTTCCTGTTGTCCATTGGTAGGAAGTTTTTTTTCTTTCTCCTTCTCTCTCCCAGGTTGTAATGACTTTTTGCGACACGCTTCGCGACCCCCCCGCCCCCCAGCTCAGTTGTGTGTCCTGTTAGCTAATGACAGCAGTCTCGCGCGTGTGCTGATGAGCGAGTCCTTGGGTCTCCAGCAAATAGTATCGATCCTCTCCAGGCTTTCTTTTTGAGGGGGGAGGGTGGCTGTCGCAGGGGTAATCCCCGCTCCCTCGGCTCGCTCGCACCCGCGCCGGCAGCCGCTCCCCGCGCGGGTTCCGCCGATCGATGCCTCCGCTCCGCGCAGAGGAGCAGTGCGCGCACCGCGGCCGCTCTTGATTTCGGGCAGATAAACTTTCAAGTTTGGGAGCGGTGCGGGTCACACGGCGGCTCCTCCTCCTCCCCTCCTCCTCCGCCTCCGCCTCCTCCGCCCCCGCCTCCCCCTGCGCCGCGCTGCCGCCGGGGCTGCCCCCGGTTCCGCCGCCCGGTCCGCTCGCCGCCGTGCCTCCCCCTCCGCGTACGCTTTCCCGGCAGCAGCTTTTCCCCCCGACCACCCTCTTTTTTTTTTTTTTTAAGAGAGGGGAAAGCGGGAGGGGGAGTCTTCCCTCCCCTTCCCCCTCTCTCGCGTTACCAGTTGCTCGGGAGCCGGGCCGAGCCGAGCCGCCCCCGTCCCGCCCCCGGCGCATCCGGCCGCGGGGCAGCGCCGCGGAGCCGCCCCGACTCCGGCCACGAGTTGCTGCCGCCCGCGGCCGCCGCTGCCCGCCCGCGCGGGGAGGCGGCGGGGAGGCTCCCATGGCACGGAGCCGCCGCTAGGATGTACCCCGCCGTCGCCGATCGCCGCGTGTGCGTGTGTGTGCGGGGCGGGGGGCTTCCCCGGCTCCCCCCGCGCCGCTTTCCCCTTTTTTGGGGGACTGTCACCGCCGGCGGCGGCTCGGCCCTGCGGGCTGCTCGCTGCGCGCCGCTCCGCGCCCGCGGGGCTCCTCGCCAGGGGCAGCGGCGAGGATCAGCGACAGGGATTTCCTCCTAATTCCCCCACACACACCCCGCGTAATCCAGCCCTAGTCCTTAAAACACACTAACCTCGGCTTCTCTGGGAGACTCCTCTGTGTAAACTTTCCCTGCTGATAGCCCGCTTTATCTCCTGCGCTGTGATACTGTGTCTCTGGGCTTTCGGTTTATTCCCCACTCCTGTGTTTGCAGGCAAACCAAATAAAGTTAAAGGCGACAGTTTAGGCCACTCCGGAGAGTTTGCTGACGTGCATGCTGTCAGGGACTGCTGTCCCGCAGGTATTCGTTAAAAAAAGGCACGATCCCCGAGAGCAGCACTATTAAAATGCCAAATAAATGCCTTTTAGATATTAGGCGAATATACCTTTTTATCCTTCGTTTAGCAAGATGGGTACACGAGACCCCTTGCTATGATCGCCTGCTTTATAATTAATACACTTTTTTACTGCACAGAAAATCTAACGTGTCTGTTCTCCGCCTATCCACCCTTGCTGAAAGTTTTGTCTCACTCGGAGCGTCCAATCTAAAATATCTGGGGACCATCTCGACGCTTGAAATCTGGTGTAATTTTCTAATATGAAGTGGGAGGGGACGAGCCCATTTATTGAGCATTTTTTTTTCCGTCAGGAGTAGGGATTTATTGCGCACAGTGCACACGAATAACACGGGGTGTGTGTGTGTGTGTGTGTGTGTGTGTGTGTGTGTGCGCGCGCGCTGCATTATATTATATACAGAAAGCAGGTGAAAGCGAGCGTCTGCGGGTGTTAATGTAACCTTCAGCAACTGCAGGCGCGAGGGGAGAGCTGGGCTTGAGGCTTCTCCTCCCCAAGCAGAGGTGCATTTCTGCCAGCGGGGTCCAGGTGAAGCAGCTCAGCTCTGCCCTGCTTGCCCGGAGTGAGGGAGGACGCACTTTTAAACTCGCACAGGCATTTTTTCCCCCAGTTGCAGCGAGAGCAGAAATGTGTCAGTTTACATCCAGTCGTCTTCTGAAGGGGTTTGGTGGTGTTGCTCAAGCAACATTTCCTCCCTAAAGTTTCGCGCTTTCTCTTGTTCAGGGTCTGGTAGTTTCCCCCAGTAGCACACGATTTCCTGAGGAGCGTTTTAGAAGTGCATTTCTTACAGCGAGATACGGCACGATAAAAAAGCAGCTCTTTGACAGCAATATAAAACCAAACTTTGCCTTTTCGTGAAAAGTAAAATGATCGAAAATTAATATGAATTTTGCGGGACGCGAGAGAATCTTTAAGCGGAAAATTAAATAATCCCGTCTTTAATGTTTAATGGACAATGGAGAACACAACCGCAAGAAAGGCATAATTACCAGATTTGTATCTCTCGGCATTAACATACTCTAGGGTTACAAGCGATGCATTTTTATGGTTTTCTTTCCCCTCGCTTCGCTCTCCTTTCCGCTGCTCTTTTTTTTCCCCCTCCTTTCCCCTCCCCTCTCCCTGGGAGGCAGAAGCGGTGGCGGGACGCGTGGAGGCAGCGGCCGGAACCGCCGGCGGAGCCCGCGCAGCCCCGGCCGCGGAGGCAGCAGCCGCCCGCACCTGCCGCCGCTGCGGAGCCACCGCGCTCCCCGCGGGGAAACTTTGCTGCCGGCCCCGGGCGACGGACGCGGTGGCGGAGCGATGCCCAGCCCCGCTGCCTGCCCCCGCCCGCCGCCCCGCGAAAGTTTTCCGCGGCCCTCTGAACCCATATGCTTAACCGGGGAGGGGGGGTGCAAAAAAAGTTACGCGCTGGCTGGAGCTGGGCTGCGAAAAACACGGCCGCTGCTGGGGGAAGCTGGTGACCGGCGCAAACCTTGCGCGGGGAGGTGCGCGGAGAAGCAGGCGCAGCGCTGCGCCCGCGTGTGCGGGGCGGCGGCGGGCGCCCCCAGCCCCGCGCCCCTCTCCGCGCCCGGCGGGGCTGCGGAAACGCTGCTGTAGTGCTGATGGAAGACAAAAGTTGCTTTTTTCTCCGTAATTAAATCTAATTTGTTAATTGTCTTTCTCTTTTGCAATGTTGCCTTCATCTTAAGGAGCGACACGGTATTATTTTGTCTGCTTGATAATATTATTTACCAATTACTACTTTATTTTTTACATTAATGGGACACCTAATTATGCGTTCGCTTTAATTTGTATCCTTTATTCGGGGGGAATAAAACCCCTCAGAAAGCTTATCTGCAAGATTGACTCTGCAAGGACCGTATGAGTAGTTCCACCTCCACATACGCTTTATGCACGGTGGTTGTTCTTAAGCCCATCAAAGTTACCAACACGCAGATAAGACGGAACTGACGTTTCGTGCGACCCATCTACTGTTTTTTATTGTTATTATTTTGCTCAGCAACTTGATTCAAAGGGGCGTGCAATTATTTGGACTTTTTCTATCACCCCCTGCTCTTCCTGGCAAGCAGAAGTGTCTTCCCACCCCCTTTCATCAGCACAACTTTTGTTTGAGGACCCTGGGGTTAAATCCAGCACAATTTTGTCTGTTTAAGGCTGCAACAACTGACCGCTAATTCGTTCTCACATGAGCAAAGATATTACCATAGTAATATTATTATTGGTAAGAAGAGGTAATTGATAACACCACCTGCCACTCTGCAGCAATCACGATGATAAATGTTTCCATCAGAGGGAAATCTGTGCTTGGTCTACCACAGCCTAACCCAAACAGCATGTCAAATGTCAATTATAAAGATGTTTCTTTTCTATTACAATTTTTTTTTGTACAAAGCGACTAGCCCCACCACCAGATTTATAGAAGCAGTCTACAGCACAGTCGTGTCTAAACGTTTTGCCTTAAACATTTAAGTTAGTTTTCCTTTTATTTAATCTCGTGTCACTCTTAGATCTAAATAAATATCGATTCATATACACAAAAGCTTATGCTCATATTTAGCAAATGCTGGTTACCATCCACTTCCATTCTTTAACCTAAAAGATGATACGTGATTTTAACCAACACCTTTTAAATACCACGCTCTATGGAATATTTATATTACACAAACTTATGGGGATATTATGAAGCAACATACCTTTCAGTCCATGTATACACACCATTCACACATCTAGGTGCATTGTTGGTGTTTATATCAAAATACTAAATCTGTATTGTAACACATATCTGTTGGCACATAATCAGGCAGGTACATGTAATGTGCATATAAAACCAGTACTTCTAGCCCCTTTGTAAAAATTTGTATGCTACTGAAAATGACTGGTGAGACGAATATTAAAGATTTTTTATATATATATATATGCATACCACACACACACACACATGATTTAACATTGTTCAGTATCTCTAGCTATATAAATAGTGCCATCAAGTATAAAAACTTTCATCCCCTTGGATACAGATATGCTCAGAAGAGTATTATTAGTTTGTATTAATAGACGCAGGCCTCAAAAGACGAAATCAGCTATTGATAATTGCAAGAAGTATACAGCAGCTACTGTATCGATCGGCTTGTCCCTTATTCCCCTGGTATAGGAGAGATAAGAAGACACACTCTTTAGTGCAATATAATTTCTTTTGACCTATCTGCTTGCTACAGACTTATGATGAATAGCCAGAGTGGTTAAAGTCCTTTATCACGAAAGTTACCCCTTGATATAATATTGATTCTTTATAACTAGCTCCAAACACAAAAATCAAACTGTCCACTTGACCATCATCATCATCAATATCATCACAAAGGCTCCGGAATAAAGATCAGCACAGGACTGAAAACGCTTTCTATAATCTGCCCACCTAATCTTTATTTGCTGATGATGAAAAGAAAAGGTGCGGGTGCGGGTGCGGGTGTGTGTGTGTGTGTGTGTGCGTGCGCGCGCCCGCCCGCCCGCCCGCCCGCGGAGGGCGGGCGGGGACGAGCGCGGCAGAGTGTCATCTGGACAAATAAAAAAAAAATTATTAGGTTAAGAAAGGCACCGCTCGGGCTCTTTCCAAAGAACCCAACGATGCTGGAGAAGTTTATGCTGCCGCTCCACCCCCCCCCCCTTCCCCCGGACGGAGGCAGGCGCTGCGAAGGCCCGGTGCTACATTATACTCGGGTTTTTTTCCCCTGGAGCGGAGAGTGGTCTGCACTGAATACAGTTATGTAAGAAACAATCACGGCAGAAGTGATACCAGCGTCTCCCTTGCGCAGAGCCAGTATTAACAAGTCTGCTTCCCACTTGCTCTAATTTTGCCGTTCCACGAAGCGACCCATCATTTATTTACAGATCACCTGGTGATCTGCTAAAATAAAAAGAAAAAAAAAAGAAGAGGCTAGGAAAAAAGCCGCTGATGTTTAGTTTGATGCCTAACGCACAATATCTATAGGGTGATGCAGAAAAGAAAGAGCATAACCCACGTGTACGTTGCCTTAAATTAACGGTGTTCCTCTTGCCTCCCCTCGCCACGGCACCGCCGTGCTTTTGTTGCGGGCTGCACTAGCCCCGGCAGCAGTAATTACGCGCGTAGCCCGGGAGAAGGAGGGCCGGGACGGTGAGAGGCAGGACGCGGCTCCCGCCGGAGCAATCAGCACGGGGAAAGGTTTCATTCAGCGCAGCCGGTACGTTGATCGTATTTAATGGGCTAGTTAGACGCGCCTCGCAAGCTGGGCGCAATTTCAGCGCAAGTTTGCGCCTTTTCAGGCGAGAAGGAGGCGGGGGAGGACGCAGAGGGAAGGGCCGCGCCGCCGCCGCCGCCGCCGCCGCCGCCGCCGCCGCCAAGCTGCAGCCGCCCAAGTTGCGCTGCCCGGGGGCCTGGGCACGCTTTGAGGGGGAAAAAGGAAGGAAAAAAGGTGGGAGGCAGCAAACGCCGCGGCACCGCCCCCCTTCCCCCCGCGGGCGCGGAGGCCCCCAGCCCCGGCGGAGCCCCCGCGGTGGCGGGGAGCCTCCGGGACACCCAGCGCCCGGCCCCGTCACAGGGAGGGCCCGCGAGCGGCTCCTAATCGTGTGTTTTAAAAGCTTCCCTCCTTCCCACCACGTCCTCAGCACCCCCGCCCTGCTCCTCCCCCCCCCCCCCCCCGAAATAATGTACTGGGTCGTCAAAAAAAAGGGGGGGGGAAGGATGTGGTGAATATCGAGATGCTTTGAGGCCTCCCTTGGTCACTGCTCTGCTGCAGGTCATGCAGTGCACACCCCCCCCCCCCCCCGTGAGTCCCCCTTGCTGACATCCCCCCAGAACCGTCCCCCGACCTTTGCAGCAGATATTGTTAGAGGATGAAATCAGTCAATCAAAAAAAAAAGGGGGGGGGGGAGAAGCCGCAGAGGACGGCCTTTTGTCCGGGTTATGACACACCACTTGAAATTAATTACAAAACAGGCATCCCAAGTGCACACAGGGGAACAGAAGGTACTCTTAAGATTTCAATGCTTTGGGGGATAACAAGAGGCGAGGTTTTTCAGCAGATGCAGTCTAACACACGGTGCTCTCTTCTCTTCCTAAAACCAGATGATGACAGAAGGAGAAAAGAAAAGAAAAGGCGGAACAGTGCGAGTGCATCAGGCTGGCCGGTGGGAGAGGGATGGAAGGGTGCTGTGGCACTTGAACTACCGGTACACAGAAAAAGTTGCTCAAGTGATGATGGTCGCTGTTTTTTGTCCAACAACGCCCATCTTTACTATGACGTAATGATACGTGTGCTATTGAACTTCACAAAATGCATTCATGCTTCCCTCGGCAGGTCTAGGTGTAAGAGTTGATCACTAACAAAAGTAATATAGATTAGAATCAATTCCCCTTATCTGGTGACAAAAAATAACATCATGTCAGCAGTGTGTACTTCCTATCATCAAATGACACAATATAATTTGATTAGTTGAATAAATAATCAGGTATGTCCAGACATATAGGTCACCTGCTTGCAAATGAGATTACCCTGCCTGGGTACAGTACAGGCAGCACCTGATTAGGAAATAGCTTCTCTCTCTGTCACTCTAGCTTCCTTTTACAAGGAACATCTGATATTTTCAAATGCAAGTGTTTTTTTAAAATACTTGTATATTTTGCAAATCCTGTACCTGTGTTTCCACACTCGCATGTAACAGGCATGCAGTCTGCGCTAGAGATACCAACTCCAATATCAAAGCTGGCTGAGTTGTCCCTATTTTTCTATCTATTTGCAAGTTTTAAATGATAGCCCATGTTCTGTGATCTAAGTATAGCTGAAATACAACCATTTGAAAACTAAGCGTCATACCTTTCCACAAATGACTTTGGCTAATTCGGTCTGACTGAACATGCATATAAATAGTAGGAATGCAAGAAAGAATAATAAAAAATGTTAGGTAAGAGAGCATGGAAACATTTAATTTCTGAAGTCCAAATTGAGGATGACTGTCAAATCCAAAAATAAGTATTTAAGTCTTTAGATGGTATCCATTATATCACATTCTGCAGAAAGGTGAGATGGCTCTAAGCACATCCTAAAGCTCTTGAATGTTGTGTTTTCTGCTGGAATTGAATCTCTTTGAAAGAGACTGTTGGTTTGAGAGATCTGAGAGTAATGTTTTTGGCCTTCTTACTCTTTCCATAACTTGCAAATTTTCACAAATTAAGCATCCAACACACTGGAATACATTTTGCTGTAAAATTATGTGTATTAATTCATATAACGTAGCCTAGATTAGAACAACATGGAGATGTGTAGAGAAGCAGGAAAAAGAGCAGCAAGTACAGCCATATCCCTGGTAAAGACAAGGCCTATTAAAAGAAAGCAAAAGAGCAGTCTGGGGAAATAGGAGACTGTGCACCACTCGAGTAGTAAGAGCATCGTGGTGAGGGCAAAAAAGTGAAACAGAAATGATGGGAAGGAGGATTATGTGGAGCGAAGAAAGAAGAGTCCAGTGTTAGCACTGAGTTCAGTGAAGTCAGCAAATAAAAAAAATTACAGCCTTCACTTTGCACTTGTGTGGGAGAGCATTCTTAAAAAGCCTTAGGCTCCAAGCACACAATAAAATTCTGCAGGATTGAGACACATCAAACCTGTGCATCATCATCAGAACTTCTCTTATTTAAATGGAGAATGAAACACCAGAACGTTTGAAAAGTTTTGAGGCATAAACTGATGCAAAGGCTAATATCTGACAGGGCAGTGTTTCTCTCTTTGGACATGCCATCACTAAAATAAATATGAAGGCAAGGAAAAAAATCCACCCTGACACATTGCTTTGGTTTTTACGACCATTAGCAGTTGACAGTGAGTCATATTATTGTATTTTTAAATATATACATGTACACACATGCACATACATACAAACCTTTTAGTCTGAACCGCTCGCAGAGCAGCCATACAATAGCCTAGCTTCTCAAGTATTTGCACTCCCTTCCTTTGCTAATCTCACTTGACAACGCTTTCATTCAAGATAAAGCAAAATGGCAGCAGTAGTATTGACTTTCTGGTTTTTTTCACCAGTGAGATGTATAAAATGGTGGTAGTGGTGGTACGGGCTGGGGCTTGGATAAAATTGGTAAAGTATCACCTTTGATTTGTGAACATTTACTTAATGCTATGCCATAATGCTCCCATCCAGTGATTTTGGCCATTACAGCAAAATCTCTGCCATTATTGTGATCAAAATCAATTGATCAGTCAATCACCCTGCCTGCCTCTGCTTGCTAACAGAGAATGATATTGCAGAATCTGTTCTTACTCTGCTTTGTGAGAATAAAGGTAGAGTTTTAGTTCCCAGGTTGCAATCTGTTCCCTGACTACACCATGGTTTGTATGTGTGTGTATATATATGTTACATATGTTATAATAGTTGTGTACATGTATATCCATACAGATCTGAAAACTATATGACATACCACTATTCTCCCTCCTTCACATAGAGTTCGATTTCAAACTAACATTCAGACATGCACACCTCTTTGCAAAAATCCTCATCTTCGAATCTAAGCACTTGCTTGCAACTTTATCCATAAAAGTAGCTATGATGCATTTTTCTCAGTTAGGTACGTAAGAGTATACAGGATTGAAAGAGAGCAACTTTTGCCCACATTTCTGGCTCAGTTCCATATATTTTTGCATGCTCCCAAAGCAAGTGCATTTGTACCATATGTCAAAAGCACAATTTCATAATGCAGAATCCAACCCTCAGAGACACTGAACTAAATTCTAAATCCCCCAAACTGTAACTATTATATGGGTTTGTGATAAATTTATAAATACTCCCATAAATTATATTCACAGTTAGGCTAGAGAGGAACAAAGAAAGACACCCACAAATGCAGGGAAGGCAAACCTGAAATTTATAGACCAACCACAAGCTGTTTATGGTTAGAAAAAAAAAATTTCCACCATGGGCAGGTAATTTTACAGTCAACACCAGCAGTGTTTCTGACATTCCTCTAAAGCATCTGATACTGCCACAAACTGGTAACAAATAAGCCAGACAACTGTCCTGGGCCAGCATGACAATTTGTGTTTCCTTCTGTTCTCCGGGAGAGGGTGGATTACATCTGTGTATCTCTGGTGCTTCCTCTCCTCTGCTTCTCTGCCTCTACTTCCATGGGAGTGTAATATCAATAATATTTTCACTTAATAGCTCACGCCAGTATAACTCAGTACAAGTTACTGTCTTAGAAATAACCTCCATTTTATGTAATTGTTAAGGACACTAGAAGAGGGAGAAGGAAACTGCACAGAGGAAAAAATGGATTTTTGTGGCAAAAGTGCTGTCCTGCAAGTCTTTCTTTCTTGTGTCAAAGCCTGCCTGCTGCACAAGGCTGGTCACTTAACTTCACCGTTCCCCAGGGCACAGAATGGGGATACCATTAGCTTACCTTGCAAAGGCCTTGCAAGTTAATTCATACTGCAGGATGGGTAGGACCTGAGTATGGACAGCATCCCACTGTGAACCCAGGCACTCCCGTCAGTAAAGGGAAAGCTAGGCTGCTCCTTTCTCCGCTGCGCTGAGCCCAAGCGCAGCCTTCCTAGTTTATTGTCAAAGAGCCACTTTATGCAATGGGTTTGCTTTTGAGGCAAAAAAATGTTGTAAGACTCACGGTGAGATATTGACATGCATGCAAGTTAGGAAGTACTGCTGAGTTATTTTCATGTACTTGAGATCCATATAATTTATTTTAATGGTCAAAAATAGGAGAGGGGAGGCGGTACCACACGCATTCTGCATTGCTTGCTTTGTTAGCTGAGTTGTTTGGACCCTGCTGTTTTCAGAGAAAGATTCTGTATTTGATGCATCATGCTGGTATCAGTCATTAGGCTCAACTGCATGTGATTGGTGCTTTATAAATATCTACGTACAAGTGGTTTGCAATTGTTGCTGTATAAATACCCACCAGAGAGAGCTATACAGTGACCAGGGAAAAAAATGGATCAGATTATCCTGCAAGAAATGCATGAAAGTACGTAGCGAGAGAACATCGTACTAGGCTCCTCTGCAGGTGCAATGCCATGGGTTTCAGGGAGCGGTGGCCTGGTCTCCAGGCCCAGGGGACCCTAGAGGTGCCTCTACTGGTGTCAAAGGCTCCTGCAGCTTTGCCTGGCTTCCAGCTAATGCAGCATCAGTGGCTTTGCCCACTGTGGTTTCCCCATTGGCTGCTGCCGCCTAGAGGGGACCAGACCAGGAAAGAGGGTCTTCTGGAAGGCAATAGGTTAGGTTGCCGAAATAATCACCCAGAGGACGTCTCCCCTGGCTGCTCACTGATTTACATTGTCTGTCCATCCTCAGCCTTATTACTGAATTTCTGTTATCACTCTTTGACAGTTTGTCCAATATCCTTGTAGTGTCGATCCAAAATACATTCGAAGCATTTAAAAATGGACTGGCTCACCTGCACAGGTAAGTGGATTAGAAACCAGGTCCAGATTTTCTTTGTGGTGGGATTTGTCAGCTCTGCAATGAGCATGCAAGGTAAAACCACTCACATGATGATAGCCCGTTCTTGCTGCTCTTCACATATATTTTTTTCAGAGGGACAGATACACTCTTCACCTTAATGTGGGAACCCATGGACCATGCGTCCACGTGAAGAGAGGTAAGAACAGAAAACAGTGAGAAAAAAAATTTTGGCTTTGTCGATACAGCTTGGCTGAGAAAACATTAAATCCAGGCCAGGTTAAGCTAGGAGCTTAGACCTGGGCTGGCTGGGTGGTGAAGACAAGCCCTGAAGTGCTTCTGCACAAACTGGACCTTAGGTACTGATGCTGTGTTAATCCAGTCAGGAAGCCTTTCTTGGGTTGGCTACTGAGGCTGTTGTGAACCTTGTCCTAGATTCAGATGCCTAATGTGAGAGTTAATCCTTAAAAGAGGTGCTGAGGGTTAAGGGGTGCAGTCATTTAGTATATGTGAAGAACAGCAGCATCTTAAACATCACCAAGGAAAGGAAACAGTATGTTGAACAAACAGCAATGACCATGATAAGGAAAAGCAAACCAATGCCCCTCTAATTTGCCCCAGGACCAAATGTATTCCTGCTTACAGGATTCAGTAGTCCTAATTATTTGGACCTACTGATTTCAATGGGAATTACGCCCTGATGTAACAGAAATCAAATGTAGCTGTTACATCAGATTGGTGTAAGTTACAGTCATTTTGAACATCTGTTGAATCACAGACAGGCATGATTATGTACTTCACCCCCTATAGTCATTTCCTTACCTAATTATATCCAACCACTTCATATGCTACTGTTGAATTTGCCCAGGTATATTTTTGAGTCAGTACTCCTGTAGCTCTCCAAATGCTATGACGTTGAGAAAAGAAAGTACTTTTTAAAATTAAGAGCAGTTTACAATACGTTACACTTTCAACATTCAATTAAATAATAAAGATATGAGAATAAAATCCTTTTGCAACTCCAGGGAGCCACTGATAGAATAATCTGCAAATAAGATTAAAAGATTTCGGTACAACTAAGGTTGCCTTTCATGACCTTAAATGTCATCCACATCAGATTTAATACTAAACACTGTATTTTTCATTTTCCATTAATCAGTCTAGGAGAGAGATCATAATGCTTTATCTTGATGGAGAAGATGGGTATTAGTATGTGAATAATGCTTTATCTTCCAGAAATATGTACTGCTCCATTTATATTTCCATTTCAACAGTAAAACCTCTGCTGTATAATGTATGTAAAGCTCCCACCTGCAAACATGATTATTCTGCACTGTTGACATCACATTATTATGCAATCAATACTTTGTCATGACTTGCATATTTTTTAGTTCCTCTGGAAATTTGCTACTTTATAATTCTGACTGAATAAAGAAATCTTTCCCACTATCCAAGCACATTTTTGATTAGTAATTAGACATTTACACAGGAAGAGCAAATGAGATGAAAGAACTGTTTTCCCCCCATATATCACCAAGATGATTTAGCCCAAGTGAAACTTAAACCATGCATGAAAAAGTGGGATGTGGGGAAGGAGGTGGAAGAATCACATTTTCACTCGGTATTAAAGCAACCATTTAATATGGATTCATTTCATAGACAACCTAATTTTGGACCAGGCACTGCTGAGCATAATATTTGAAACAATTTAGCAAAACCTCCTAGAACGTTGGAGTTCTGGCTAAGGAGCTGATACCATAGTTTCCAAGCGGACCACCTGACAAATTATTTTAGAAGACAACAATGAGCCCTTACAAGGTTTCATCAGCTTCTTTTCAAGAAGAGATTCAGAAATCCATTAGAGTCACTAGCAAAACTGATTGGTTTGAGTGGGGCAAGGGTTTTATTCCCTGCTATTTCTCATTGTGCAGAAATATGCAAACTTAGTCTAGCATTTTATATTTCCTATGTATTTAAATAATACTTCAGCTGGAAGCATCAAACTAGCTAGCTGAAAAACAAAACAAAACAAAACAACAAACTTCAGAACTCCCCTACAAGGTATCAGTTACAGAGATCTCCATTTTTAAAGGAAGGATAGTAAGGCAAAGGCATTAAAAGACTTCAGACCTGTCTATTTAGGAGTCAGGTACTGTAGGAACCAAGGTTGCCCTGCCTGACTAGAAATCCTGTCCCTGCAGCTGGGAACCTTGGAAGCCTGGATTTCTAAGGGCATCTTTCCCAGCAGGTAACTTTCAATCAGAACCATGCCTGTGGTTTAAATTAGGATGTATCAAACGAGAGGTATTTTAATAAAAATGATTTTGCTTTGATAAACAGGTGTTTTCTGATAAGGCTCTGTGTTGCCAGAGCATTCTTTACCTGTGTCATTACCCCAGTCCTTGTGCCCCTGTTGGATGGGGCTGTGATACTATCTGCTCCATGTTCAGGAGCAGACACCATAGCTCTCATCCCTTCCAAGCATCTAGAAACCTGCTTGACTGTGTTGTATGACAAATATATATGCAGCATTTGTGGCTGATTCAATTTTTCTGCAAAGTTCCAAAATGCACTAGCTGGCATGAATTTAACAGGGGAGACAGTAATGAAGTCTGAGTTACCACTTGGGCTTCCTAGCTCTGTCTTCTGCAGGTGTTCTCCAATGCCAGTGCCTGTGTCTCTGTACTATAGTCCTACTGATACTGGTTTTGATGCAGCATAACAATCCCAGAGACACTGCAGAGCTTCTAAATCTCATCATCTAGTATCCAAACACAAAATAGCTGGAAGTAGGTTGACTTTCTGATTTGTTAAAAATAGAATATTTACTTCTAAATCATTCAAGGGCAGATCCTCAGGTGGTAAGAATCTATGTACGTTACCTGTCTGCCAGTGTTCTTTAACCACTAACTGATCTTCGTGCCACCCCTATGAAATACATTAGCTTTATTTTTCTCATTTCACTTCAAAAGAGACTGTGGCACAGACATTAAGACCAAATTCTCCAGCGAGAATTGGTGAGTGCGCTCCTTGGGACATACTTTCAAAGGTGCTGAAGACACAGAGGATCTCCCTGTCCTGTTACAGAACAGTGTTAGAAGTTGCGTCTCCTGAATTTCAGTCTGAATCATCCATTGCTAGATCACCTCTTGATACCAACCTGTTCCATTTTACTCTATCTTAAAACACCACCCAGAAGTGAAAGTCAGAGAAGGATGTTTGGCTACACCATCCCTGTACTGGTAGTTTAAGTAACTTCATGCTCTCTGAATTTGTTTTCAGATGCAGTTTCAGATATTCTCAATAACTTGTAAATCCTTGTGTTTCAGAGTCTCTTTTTGTCTTGCTGTGTTAGGTACATGATACTCCAGCAGTGGAAGTTATATGAGAACTTTAATCTGAACATAGGAAGAGAATATCCTTTGTGGAGGACACCTAGCTTTGAAATTTGCTTTTTTATTTTATTTTTTTTCCTCAGAACCTTTGCATGTTGATTTTAGGGGACTTTTCCTTGAGTTTTTATAAATGAGAAGTACATGACTGCTTTTTAGTCCACATACTGTTCAGGCTGTGATATACAAAATTTTAGAAAAGTTAACAGTAGTTTACTTGTAAGAGCAATCAATCAATGCTCTTATGCATTTTAATAAAAGATCAGTGTAAGACATCATGACCAGGGGACACACAAAATCTGGTTCTTTACATGACCCAGATATGGTCACCATGACTGAAATATAAGCCCTATGTAGAGAATATGCAACGATTTCCTTAATGAGGCCAGTAATGATACACCAGAGCATAGAACCTAAAGCAAAGAGGCAAAGTTGCAAGGGAGGATGAATTTCTATTTCACAGGAAATTTCAGGATTTCAACCTTTATTTTACTTTTGAAGCAGAATAAAATCAAACCACTTTTAAGTGACACTTTCAAAATAATTTCATTTTGAGCCCCAATCTTTCATCTCAATTTAAAATATAATACAGTCTGAAGGAGTAATTTCAAAAGGAAAAATGGAGTCACTGCTCTGAAAAGGTTCATGCAGGGTACTTTAACCTTACTGAAGGAGTTGCAATTGTTTTTTGGATTTTGTTGAAGTTGACACTTTCATAGAAGCGCTTTGTTTCCAATCAAACAGCAGTTTTCCATTGAAAAAACATTCAGTTGGAAAAGTTTCACTCAAGCTAGCTGACACATGGGAGGTTTGTAGATAAGGAGAACATAATTAGCTACAATAGAATTTTTGTCAGAACACTGAGACTAAGAGCTCTTACACCCAGGATAAACACCATGGCATTGCTGAAAAGGGGGCAAGCAACCAGGACTAGTATTTTTCTTCTCTTCCAAAACGTTTCTGATACTGCACTACATCAGCGTCCTCACTGCCTAATCACACTGGTTCAACGGAGAGGGGATGAGGAAGGACTACTTCTTACTGAGGACCCATTTTGGGAGCAGATTTGATCACGTGCTCAGCTTTCGGTGTGTGAGCAGTTACGCTGAAGTCCCTGGTATGGCTCTCACACCAGGAGCTGGGAGGTAGCTTAAGCACATTGCTGAACTATCGGTCTTCTGCCCCTTTGAACATTTCCTTCCCAAATCACGGCGCAGCCTGATCTTACTGAGCTTGTCAGATCTCACAAGATCACACTGAGGATGGTGGGATTGCAAGGCATTGATTTCTACAGTAACAGGCTTTCTTCATCTGCTGATAAATGAAAGACAAAGAAAAATATATCTGCTAGAAATATCACACAAATGTAAGTGAAAAACCATTTACGCCCAGTTTAGAAAAGATTATTATTCAGAAAATGGATTTTCATCTTCTTTTTAATAGGTGACAGGAAGTGTTGATACGCAACTCTGTGGTATATTTTGCTAAGGCAGGAATCACTGCCTTGAGGCAAACTGCTTAATCTTGTTGATTTTACAAGGGCACACACTCATTCCTGGAATGCGAGAAGGATCTACCCTCACAAGAAAGTAACACATGCCAAGAAGCACTAGAAAGGAGCTGGAATAGAGGGAAAATGATTTCCTCTACTAGAGAAACAGCATAGTGGAGACTAATTGGCCCAGATATAGCAGCTTGATTTCTCACTTGAACTTATTTAACTAACAAGGGTCAAAGCCCATTTTCATATCGAAAGGCTAGGATTATTTTTTTATTAAGAAAAGTATGGCTCCCCTTGTTTTGTCAGTATTTCTACCAAAACAAAATCCCTGCACTGAAGATTATTGTACTGTACTCCAATTAGTATTACACTTTGCATAGAATGAAACCAATTATTGTGAGAAAATTGTGTCTGCACTTTAAACCAGCTGTCTGCAGAGGTCTGGTGTTCATTTTGCTTTACTTTTAGTGCTGACATAAAGCAAGTACCAAAAATTTACATAGGTTCAAGACCCAGGCACATTTCCTAAAGAAGAATCCATCAAGGGCTATTAAACACAAAGCCTCTGGCCCAGGACGTTTTGAGCCACAGACTGTTGGAAGATGTGATAATATGCCAGGAAAACATAGCTAAGTGTTTG
Source organism: Dromaius novaehollandiae (assembly GCF_036370855.1). Classification (NCBI taxonomy): domain Eukaryota; kingdom Metazoa; phylum Chordata; class Aves; order Casuariiformes; family Dromaiidae; genus Dromaius; species Dromaius novaehollandiae. The sequence goes on along the minus strand of NC_088099.1, from coordinate 93,407,978 downwards.
CCCAGCCCTCTCCCCTAAACATGTTTTCTTTCCAGAGAAGACTGAAACTACATGGTTATGACTACAGCTTCAAAGTTAATCGACAAAATGTGTTTTAGTGTGGCTAAACGGAGCGCCTATGAATGTTAAGGATCTTAGCTTACATAGCCACTGACTTCTTGTCACACCTTTAGTAATGTGCTTTTGTCAGTGAGATGACCATGTAAGCGTATCTTTAATAAGCTGTTGCTCCTTAGCTGTAATGTAGCAGTTGGTTATTTGCTGCGAGTATGCAACAGTGCAAAGTAAAAAATGAGCTTCCTTAAGCCCACTCAAGAATCAAACCTGAGTGGGGCAGAGAAGCAGTGTGGGGCAGCAGTAACTTATTAAAACATGGTAACCGCAAGCAGCCCATCACTTTCCTCAACTGTACTATGGCAAAAATCTCATAGCAAAGCTTACTTTTTGGATCCAGTTTCTGCCACCCTTGCTCTGAAGAGTAGGACCCTGCAACTCGTTCCACCAGCTGAAGCCGATGTACTCAAAGTAATGCTTCTCTTTGGCCTTGGTGTCACTGGCTCCCTAGGCTTTCACAAAATAAATTAAAAATGCCCCAACATGTTCCAGTTTCTCCCTGTGTAAGGGGTGCTTCTAAGGCTTCCAGGCTGGGTTTGCAGTCTTACGGACAGAGGTGAGCTGATCTCCTGTTGTTTTATCTGGACAAACACACAGAAGTGGTACTTGTGGTCAGATCTCCTGTTCTCCCTGCTGTCCTGTTTGCCCGAGAAAAGGATCACACAGCTTCTTCTGTCCCTGCTGATGCATTAGATGCATCACACGGTATCACTGCACTCGCTGCATGCAAAAGAAATCTAATGAAATAGTCTTTCCTCCTTCCCTATGCAGAGTGATGACTGGAACCAATGGAAAATTAACTGCAGGTGGCTCAAAATCACTGACACTTTATTACTTGCTGATTTCTCATTGGAGCAACTCAGTCTCCTTTCATTTACACACATTTCCTCTTTTGCTATGGAAGGGGCATTTAGGAGCAAATAACTTTTCTGTAAATTGGGCCATATGTCTAGTCCTCAAGGGGCCCACAGCTTCAGCCCCGATCTAGAAATTTCAGAATAAATCAGAATACAACAAGCCCTACACTAGATGTACTTCAGTGCGTATATGAGAGTTTGTTCCCTACAAATGGGCTAGCTGCTTGAATTTGAAATCCTTTGTGCCTTTGGAATGCCTCCGACCTGGTGTCTGATGGGAGAGGTGCCGCTCTTATCCCGGCTCAGAAGACTTTCTTGCTAGATCTTTTCCTGGGAAGCACGTCCAGCAGCATATCACAAGCCATCATTTTCCAGCCTAACAAACAATCACCTTTTTCATTAACTTGGCTTTAAGTATACATTGTTTTAAGCGATGCTGAAGCCCTCCTGCGACGGCAGAAAGTGCAGATGTAATAATACACATTGCAACCTATTTTCAGCCCACCAGCACCATTTCCTCCTCTATTGTTTCCTTTTATGACCCTGATGTCATTTGGAATAAACTTTAATTGGGTCATTTTGTCATCTGCTGAGCAGTCTCCATTAACGAACCCTTACCGCAGTAAGTCCTAGTAGTAGGATCTCTGTCACAGGCAGTTGCCACTTAGTGAAGTTTCACAAACATATCTTCATTATTTATGCATGCTGTGCTTTATTACCAACACCAGGTGTGAGCCAGGAACACTTCACTACACACAAGCAGCTAAAGAGGTCAAATGTCAGTGTTAAAGTAATAACGATAAAAAACTGAACAACAGAGGTGTGTTCTCATGTGACTGTCAGTCGTCCTGTGCCTCATAAAGGCACCGCAGCCATACTCATGTTTTATAGTAATGTTTTAAGTGACTGATTCTCTTGCTATTACGGGGAGAACACAAACATCTCCATTTTTAGATGAATACAAAAGCAACATTTTGACCTTAAGGCTTGTCATGCTTTAGCATGAATTTGTGTAGAAGTACACATATTATACACAAATAAATGAATGCGTGTGGTCCAATGAGTGAGTGAGCCCAACACTAAAGCAATCTGATTTTACACTATTTCTGGTGTAAACGCTTATACAGCAGCAGAATTATTTCTGATTTACATTTGTGTGAGGGTGATTAGAATCAGGGTCTCTGTATGTGCATGTACATATATATAAGGCTGAATGAAAGGTAACAGAAAAGATACGTTTCTTATCTGTAGAAAATACTACATATACAATGACTGACAAGTCTGGATTGATTCCACTGAAATCAAAGAAATTATGCCAGATTTAGATAAATGTATATAAATGAATCATGATCTTGAGTTCCACAGGCATCTTTCTGGTTCATTTAAATTGATGGTAAAAAATAAATATGTTTCTACAGACTTCAGTAGGGGCAAGATCCTGCCTCAGATTTCAAACCCAGCCCTGCTAATACTTTAGAAATGCACATTAGATTTTTTATTAGCTTTTATGTTTCTTTTTACATTATCATATTGTAGTTGTAATATATGAAAGAATTACAAAATTTAATTAGGGAATGGTTGTTAGGTCATAGCAAAATTGGCACACTAAACACATAATAAATGTCTACTTTACTTTTAATTAAACAGCTTCCCCTTAAAGGTTTTTAATCACTAGTTTAGATAAGTGGGATTTGTAATGATTGTTAAGGTACTGTGGAGAGTGGCTGAAAACATGCACCTGCATGCAGTTAGAAAGGGGTATTATGGAAAATGTTATTGAGACTGTAGAAAAGCTTTCCTTTATGCTTAGTGTGTTGTTAGAATGATGGATAATTTCATAATTCTCACTAGAACTGGAAAATCCTTTTACAGTAGCCTGTCAAAAGCCTTCTTGATGTTAAGCTTTAAAAAAATTCCTACAACATTCATACAGTCCATACTCGGGAAAGTGCGCTTACCAAAAGAAGGGGTGCAATGCAAAATATTCCACCAAATGACAATGAAGTTAACGTTAAAGAAAAGTAAGATGAAAGAAAACATGAACTTGAAAAATACATTTCAAATTTCCTTTTTTTTTCTTCTTTTCTTAGAAAGCTCTTATTATACATGCTATCACATCTCATATTTAGTCACTGGGTTACTGAAAAAGTAGCATCATCGCAATCGTTACATCACATATTCATCTGGTAGTTCTGACTTTCTTTTGGCACATTTTTTATTTGGAGAGTGGTGAGATTTAAAAATCTTATGGGATACTAAATGCAGAAAAACTTCCAGCACTTTGACTCAGGCCCATCTCCCCTGCACCACACCCCTTGTCATCCAGGCGGTGTTTTGTATAGTGGGTTTTCCATGGACATGTGTCCTGCCATTTAAAACAATATGAAATAATGCGGAGAGACCCTCTGACAGGAAATTAGGAATGACATGTTTAAGATAAAGGGGTGCAGCCACCGAAACAGTGTGTGATGAAGATTTAGAGTGATGGTTGAACCACGTGAATTGTTTATCCATTCTGCCACACTATTGCTGCAAGCCAAGAGAGGTGTGATAATTTATTTGGAAAACCACAATTTAGTACAGTGAGGAAAAAGTAATCTACTACAGCTGTGACAGGCCAGGCAGATAGATATGAAAAAGAGAAACAGATCTATTTCTTGAGATGTAGGCAACAATTATGAATGAATAGACAGCCACCTTAATATATGAATTGCCATCTCTCAGCTGTTTCAGCAGATGGCCTACTTTGTGTGCTTTACTCCAAATTCCTCATTTGAAGGTGTCATATCTCTGAATATAATGTGTTGTGAGACGTTATTGCTCAGTACGTTTATATCAACCATTTCCTTGATTGTGGCAAGCCTGCTCTTCCAATGGGGATGGTTACTTTCTCTGTAAAAAATGTGAAGAGGGCTAAGCTATTTCACCACCGCAATAGCATGACGTTATTTTGACTACCAGCATTTATCCCTGAATCTCTTTGTCATCCCTCTGCTGTCTCCTTTCTCCTCCCTAATTCCTACATATTCCAGCAATTCATCCAGCAGCTTGCAAGTACCTGCCTTCACACCCTGGATGCTGGTGCCACTGCACAGCTGTCCAAAAGGGTCTGCAGCCAGTGCAGCCAGGATACGCTACCACTGCTGCTTCACCACTCTGCTGGCTGGATCTTTCTCATGTCCATTAAAAATGAGAAGTGGCCTGAAATGCCAATTAGACAATGTCAACATTTGGCAAACAGAGCTGTCTGCCAGTTTGCAGGCAGTCTGAGCACTGTCACAACGAATCTGTCAAGAGCCACAGAGTCTCCCTATGGGATTCAAAACCCAGCTGTCACTCAATGGTACCGTAGCTGGAATTTGGGTGTTAGGGTAGATGGGGAGGGGAGTGATTTCTCCGCAGAAAGTGGATGAAATGTCCCTCCTAGATTTCTAGGGCAGCCACTTGACGACCACCAGCATGGGACCTGAAATATTGCATAAAGAAAAAGGTACAACGCTTCTTCATGTGAGACTTCCTAGAAGTGCTCCTACAACATGCAAACACATTTGTAAAACAATAATGAACTTAGTTTTGAAAAACCACAGTATAGCCCAAATTACAACACTTTGTTATTATGTTCACTTGAGGTGTACAAACTGTTGCACTCAGTCAGAAGAGAAAAGTGTGGAAGCACTCTCCAGGAAAGGATACTCTGTCAGTTCTGATCTCTCTTGCTAATTACTGAAAAACTGACCACCAAAACACATCCTGACAAATACATGACTTCATTTACTTCCTAGAAAATGTATACCTGTATGACATCAAAGAAAAGTTATTTTCAAGCCAAAAACCAAGCTATTTTTCCTTCTTATTTTCATTGCAGAGTTTATACAAAGTTGCAGAGGAGTCTAGCAGATAGCTCAGGGGAGAGTGGCAGGCAGAGGGGGAGGAAAGGTACATTCAGCAAGTGCTTGGAGTTATTGCTATGACTTGAATAATTCTGTTCTTCTGCCTCAGAAAAGGAAAGGGCTAAAATCATACTGATAATCTGAATCTTATTAGAGATACATGTCTCAGCTGACCTTGTAACGCTATGAACTGACTGCCATGAGTGACACTAGTTTGGGGATTAGGGCATCAGGGCAGCCAAGTGAGCAGCAACATCCAGAATATGAGAAAGCAGAAACTGACCAGGGAAAACCCAGAACATTTAAAAGCAATGGAGCATTTATCAATCATCCTGTGCAATAAACTCAAGCCCGTTTGAAGATGACTGCATATGCTGGTAATCTTGACAGATAGGAAATGCATGTGCTCCTCATCTTCCACAAACACAAATCCTCTGTGGATGTCATTTCATAACTTTGCAGCTTGTGTTATCATTTACACCCATGCAGAGTGGGTTTTTCACTCACTTGTACTAGGGCTAACTTTTTATATCGACTTAACACACATGCCAGTGATGTAAAAACCAGGAAATTTTCTTAGCATGTTGATACTTAACATAGTTTTTAATCAAGCTCACATACTACTTCTCAGCCTTTAAGACCGCTTAGGTAAGATTCCCACACCTCAGGTAGGTGGGTGTTCTGGCACCATTTTACAGATGGGAAAGATGAGACACTTTGAAAGAGGAAACTATGTTTTTAACACCTGTAGTTTTCCTGTGTTTAATAAATACTAGCAGATTAACATAGGTGTCAACATAATAATTGAAAACGCAATGTTTGCTGCAAAGATCAGGCTTTTTACCCTTTGGAAACTCAGCATTCGTTAAGGACTAAGATTTTCACTTCCATTAGCAGCTTGCGTAAACAAGGAGGGAGCGTGCAGCAGACCCTTGCAGTGCCAAGGGCCTGTTCTGTGCACAAAGCGTGAGAGCCAGTGGCAGAGCTCCAGGATAAGAAGAGTTTCAGTATAAGGAAGAATGGTCCCTGGACCTGTGATGGGAAAATGCCCTTATGAAGTCAAGCCTCACGAGCTATGTGCAGTGATGTGAAACAGAGTTTTGAAAATGCAAACCTCGAAAAATAAAACAACCTCTTTCTCTTTCCCAAAGTCTACTAGACAGTAATCTGGAAATCTCTGTATCTTAACTTCCTGGTGGCGAAGGAAAGCATTTCCTTGTGATGAAGAAAAGCAGAAATCTGTTCCTTGCAGACTGGTTGTGGGGAACAATACTCGGAAGAGGTTAGGGTAAGAAGAGAAGAAGAGATGAGACTTTAAAATAATTTGGGGAAGCAAGCTCCCTGAGGGAGCTGGGGGAAGGGGAAGAGTAACCTCTGTTGAAGCAGGTTCACCAGCCCTGCATGGTATGGGAAGAGGCAAGGTGAGCCTGGAGAGCTACCCTCCTTCCACTGGGAAGGAGGAAAGAAGGACCGGAGTCCTTCTGCAGCTGGATGCTAGAGAAATAAACTGAGTGGCAAATGTTAGGCAATTTCTGTTGGCTTGAAACTGCTTGCTCAGGAGTGTAATTGCTTCTCAGCAGACTTCTGGGTGTGCCAGTGGTGCAGGCTCCACTTTCAGCAGCTTATTGCTAGAGATTAGCTAGTAAAGGGCAGCAAAATTCCCCTACTCAACAGGGAAGCAAGTCCCATCAAAATCTCTGCCTTCCATACCTTGTGTCCTATCATCTCAGGAGAAAAAGCCCCTCTCTTCCTTCCCTTTCTAATAGCCTAGAGCATGCTCATGCTGGAGGATCGAAATAAACACTTCCCACCATGCAATAGGCTAAGGCCTTGCCATACCTAACTGCGCTGTTTGCATATTATATACATGTGTTCTTAACTACCTTTGATGTGCTGGTTTGTGCTTCCTTTCTGCCCACATTTGTGTGGCACTCACCACAGACTCTCTTCTTCCCTGGTGAAACTAGCTGGCTATGTCCAAACTCAGATCCTAAACGCTCCATTTATATATTGCATAACCCTAGTGGGATCCGAGCAAGAAGCAGAACAGCCACTCACCCTTGTCATGCTACCACTGAACCCCAGACACCTCCCCTGGTCTGTAAAGATTTGAGGGCTCTTCAGTATCCAACACTCACCCTGACATAGTGCAGAGGTACCCAGGAAGTTGCAAAGTTGCAAGTGCCACTTTGGAAGCTTTAACAGAAAGAGGAGCATTGCGCTGGCTTAGTCCCCCATTTATTCCCTAGCCATGCTGCATCTTTTCTCCTGCACAAGACTTTTCTATTTACCTTGTCTCATCTCTACATGCTGTTGTAAGGAAAAGAACCACTTTTATTTATGTAACACAAAAATGAATATGGAAACAAGCTCTCCTGAACCCTCTCTATGTGCAGGATATTCTGCTTTCCCACCTTTCACCTGACTTTTGTGTGCCACAAAGAGGAACTTCTTTGCATAAGGGGCTTCCTTATCTCAGAGGCCTGTTAAGCAATATAGAAATCCCTAGTGCTGTGTAAACACAAATAATAACTTCCATACTCCTGCCTGGGGTTTCTTTTACTCAGCTGGGTTTATCTGTATTTTTAACAGCTCTATCACAGATTTGGAATGTGAGATAGATGGTCACATTGCTTGTTCCCCCATTAGTCACATCTGAAATGTTCAGAAAAGGATTTTTTTTTCTAATTATCTCTTGATCAGGTGATAAATTCTTTATTGCTATGTGTAAAATTTGGCCTAAGTGCCCCAGTGGATCAAGTCACTCCTACGTGTAATTGCTTGTTGGACCAGGCCCCTGATGTGGACTTCCTTGAGGTGAAAAGCTGCAAAGAGTCTTCTGTAATGTGGCAGTGCATCTGTCTTGCCTGCAGAGGCTATTTAGCAAGTGATTAGTCCATAGTGCAGCATGATCACTGGTATTATTTGGGGGTGAGTGAAGAAATGTAAATAGTTTGGTTTTATGTTGTCAGTGTCACATATGTAGGCCTTTACTTTATTCCCTATGGATTAAAACAAACAAACAAACAAAACAAAACAAACAAGCAACAGTTCCCCACTGAATTCTGTAGTAGCTGAGCAGGCTTTAATTTCACATATGCAGTCTAAATAGTTTGCTGGTAGCATTGGCTAATGCAAGAAGAGATGTGACATACTACTCTGAACTCCGCATTTCCTAGGCAAAACCAAGTCCAATTTAGGGAAGCACTTTGTTAATAGAGGCTCAATCTTAAAAGAGATAGTATCAACTTAAAAAACCCCACCTTTCTGTCTATGAACATGTCACAATTAAGTGCAACAGCTAACACTGAACTAATAGAAAGAGATCTGAGTGTATGGAATGGAGGAGAAGCTGTCATTTTCATATTTAATTTGCACTTTTGATGTCATTCCCTGTATGCTGAGTGGCCCTATATCCTCTGACTATTCAGGTAATTGGTTTCCCTTGTTGGGTGCTTGGGATTAAACACTAAACAACGATGAAGAGGGCGAAAGTAATTCGTTAGGGAAAGGGTGACTGCAGAAACACTGTCTGGAGATTCATGTTCAGACAGAAAATCTGAAATGAATTTTAACTGTATATTTTGAAATTCATGGTATGGTTGGTACAGTAGATTTAAGCCCTTCACTTGCATTGCTTACACCATATGTTGATAGCGGACCATGTAGGTCTTTGTGCTCATTGGTTCTTTCTACACTGAAGGTTTATTATCAACCTCTAGTATTAGCTTTCCTTTATACAGTTCATCACCACAACTGACAGGAAAAAAGGTGCATATAAAACTGAACACCATGGTTAAGCATTTTCCATGTAATGCTTTAAATCTTGTGTTTAAATGCTTTAAAGTCACTTGGTAAGCACATTTAGAAATTATTACATTAATGAATAGCGTAAGCAATTATTATGTTCTATCAGTCACTCAAATAGAGGGACTAATGCATGTTAGGAAAAGATTAATTTCTTACATCCTAGAAATGAAAACATATTTTTTCAGCAATTATCAACAATATCAGATTGGATCTTTCCATCAATTTTTAAGCAGAAATCTTTACCTACACTAGAACAGAGAATTGTGATTGTGAAAGAGAGGCATGATTATGTCCCTGTCGCTACTGAATGAATAGATGCCCTTCTATGATATTCACTTAGTCATAATGACGCAACCATCCTGTACGCAATAATATCTATCTATCAATATCTATCACTGCGACACAGATGCAAAGAAATCTGTCAAAAGGGTAAGCCCATGAGAGCACAGACGCTGTCCTCTGCATTTTCCACAGAGTACCGTGCACTGAAAGCGCTTAATAAATAACGCTTAATCCACGATAGCTGCCGAGCATTGCATAGAGTTTTGACATTTGTATCTGTTACGTCTCTGTTTTTCCTATTTTCCTAATGAAAACTACCAACCTGCTTTGAAGTTACCATAAATACATCAAAAAGGAAACAAGCAATACAATTCTCAGAATGGGGTACTTTCAGTGCTCCCACTGAAAAAAAAAAAAAAAGTATTTCCATAATAGCAGCTATAGAGTCCGCAGTATCTACAGCTACATAAAAATATACTTTATAATTATATTTAGGATGTCTTTATGTAGAAAGGAATAGTAATAGATGAAAGTGACAAATTCTCCTGTTATTAATGCTAGCGATTGTGTTTCTGCCTGAGCAGTTAAGGAAAAGCAAATGTTATTGATGTGTTAAAAGAAAATACTTGTTAATAACTAGATAATTTTAAGATGTTGGGTTCATACCATCTGTTAATCTTAGTTGTGATTAAAGAGGTAATCCTAATGCCCATTATTCCTAATGACAAGACCAAGCAGGCTTAAAGCATTAGCCGTTGGAGGCCAAAGAGAAGAAGCAATGAAGGATATCAGCAATCTTAGCCACAGTTGAGGAATTGGCCCGTCCTCTACACAACAAAAGTGATACAAAAGAATTACGCCCTCACTAAAGTCTATTTCCTCGAATAATCACACAAAATGATTTTTCTTAAATATGATAATAAATCACAGCAAAAAATCAATGTGGCAGGGCCCAACTGCTATGGCCTGATAACGCATCAATCAATATTTAGTATTTAGATTTTAATTAATACATAGCAAAGCAGAGGCCTTTTAAGAGAGAAATATTATCTCAGATAAAAAATCCTGCACTGTTAGCATGCAAAAGTTGTTGCTCATATCTGTCATTGATCAATCTGCTGGAGTTGTGATTAAAAACCCTTGAAAATATCAGACCAGCATAAAACAGATTGAGCCAAAGAGAGAATGTCGTAGGCATCTCGGTCTGCAAAGCCACAAACATGGGATGCTGGGTAAACCCGTGGCAGAGAACTGCACAGTGTTGGCTAAGCACAAAATCCATCCCTCCAGCATTACTGAGCAACAATCTAACAAATGTGTGGCAATTACAGTGCTTGAGCCACAGAAAAAGAAATATATGCTATTGGGCTGAGGACACAACTTGCATCTACCGATACGGAGCCCTCCTGCTCCCCCCACCCCCAAACTCACCCCGGGACACAGCTGGCTGCAGAAACTAAAGAAATTACATGATCACAAATTATTTCAACATTGGATCTTAATGTTTTTTTCACCAAAAATGACGTCCAGGGATTTATTCTCACCTGTTCACTGTCTGATTACACTGAAGAGAAATGAATTGATTTAGGAGACATGAAGCAACAAACATTTTCACAGTCCACCTCTCTTTTTGATCGTTTCTGGAAAACATTCTGGACCAGTTCCCTACATCCGATTTCAGTGGGGATGCCATTCTCATTTTGACAGTTAATTAATATTCAGTATAAAAAAATATATTGGTGCTTATTCTGAACACAGTTCAGCTTCTAAGTCACTAGCAAATGTCTGCAGGCTTTGGTGTCTATAGCATCAGGCTGATGGTCCTGTCTTTATATATTGGTTTTGTTTTCCACAGGACAGATTCCAAGACAGCATAATTGAAATGGTAATAATGGGAGACTTTAACATCAGCTGACATTTTCCAAACAAAAGCCTGCATTTGGCCTGAGTTTACTTTTCTTGTATATAATTTATGAGGAACTGAATCACTAGGAAAGAACTGTGTGTTTGCTTTAAAAAAAAATCTCGGAATAAGGGTGTAAAGAACACTGAAGAAGCCATTTGACCCTACAGCTCAGTTTACCTCAGAGCTTTTAGAGACATGAACTGCACTGAATTTCCAAACTAAAGCCTAACAGTAGTCTTCAGAGAAAAACAAAGAATAAATATTACTTGTTTTTTTGACCTAGGAACCTGTCAGTTTCTGTATGTGAAATAGGTCAGAAAAATTGCAGAAGGTAATTAGGCAGTGATTTATAATACTTTAACCAGTTACTCCATAGAGTTTGTACGAATTACGCAATGATAGTACGCAGGTCAAATTCATACATGGTGTAGGCAGAGCCATTTCTTGATTCTGCAGTATATTAAAGGAAGGTTATTCTTCAGGTGTAAATTGGCCATCAGTCAGAGCGTAGCTACATCCAGCTGTGTCAAGGCAGTGCAACCTGTCTCGGTGAAGCCTTCAGTGAGTGTAAAATGAATATAACTTATTCAGATGGCGGGATCTGGAGCATAGCAGCAAAAGCAAATGTCATGTGGATAGCTTCCTCCCCTTGGCTGCTGCCAAATAAATTGTGCTTGTTCTGTGCACCCGGCCTTTGGTGCACATCATGCACCTGATGGGCGAGGTGTATTGTAATGAAGGAACACTGGGAGCAATGTCATCAGCAGCACTTGACCTTCCCCTCCAGCAATGTGGAGGCTGTATATTTTGTGGCAAGCACTGTGATTGGCTTTATGTTGGTGTCTGTTATTCTAGATTGTCTTCCTGCTGTATTCAAGCATTAACGTGTATCTTAAAAAAACCCCCATGGATCCATCCTGTGGGGTGAGGGTGCACGCATCTCTTGATTGGGATATTTGAGTCTCCACAGTTCTCACTATAGAGAGCTACTTCTGGTAGCTCCTGTAAGCTCAAAGCCTCAAAAAAAAAAAAAAAAAAAAAAAAAAAAAAAAAAAAGAAAAAAAAGCGTGGAAAGAGAAATAGATCAGAAATAAATGATGACGATGACCTCAGTAAGTGATGTTTCTTAACATAGGGTGTTGAACTATGTAGAGGCTGATAAGGATTATGTATCTACAATACCCCAATTCTACAATTACAAACTGCCATAACTTGGAATAAATGTGGGGCCTATAAAAACAATGTATATATAAAGTAGGATAGAGGGGGCAAAAGCTACCCATTTGAAAGATGCCATTCCTGATATTTTTAAATGACTTTCCTAACTACAGAGACCACCAACATTTCTACATTCAGTTTATTTCTGGATTCAGTATAAGAGTATAAACCACACACTGCACTCCGTTGTGAGGGCTGGACTTCGGTCTTCTAATCTGACCATGAAAGCAATTAGAACTTGAAGTATATCTCTGATCTTCGTGTTAGGGACATAGGGAAGGAAAACAGTTTATACAGATTTTGTCTTCTGATCCTTTTCCACACATACCAGAAAACCATCTCACCTGTCTTCTGCCACCACTGTGAGGCCAGCTGCTGAATTTGGCACTGCTACATGCAGTGAAACACTTCTATATTGTGCTATGTTCCAAAAAAATCCAAATAGAGCTAGCAAAGTATGTCCTGCTTTTTGAAGCAGTAAGGGCTTCCACTACATGAAGTTCAAAATGAAGCAACAGCTCTCACGAGCAGCTACAAGGCCACGCAGGGACCACTTCCCCAAAATTTCAAGGTTAAGAGAGCCTCTCCCCAGTTCTTTTCCTTCTAGCATTATCCTCATTATTTATTGACTGACTCTTCTTCCCCACCAGTCTCTGGCTTCACTTCCTCTAGCACAGACATCTTATAATACACTGGAAGAAGATGAAGGAATTAGTTAATTCCCCAGAGCTGGCCCAGCCCCACCAACCTGCAAATTCCTATATAAAAGCTGGCAACTGTGATCTTTCCTCTAAGCCAGCAAGAAGATTAACTCCTTCCCTACTTTAGTTTGCAGCTCATTCACAAGCTGTTCATTTTGTACATCCAGTATTTGATATCTGAACTGCTTTGATTGGACACAACAGGTCACGTTGGCATGGTTTTTGTTCCCTGCTTATTTCAGCCAATTAGGTTAACAGAAACATTAAACAGAAACAACCATAGATACATTTTTTCAGTGAATATTCTGCAACAGAACAGACCCTTCCCAAAAAGTCCTGTTTTTGTGAATGTTTCAAAAAATCCCTGTGCTGAACCAAACACAGAAAGGATGGGAATGCAAACACAGCACAGGAAATTTAAATTATTTAAAAGGAAATGTGGACTTTCGGGAGGGTCATTTTTCTCAAATTTTAATAAATACTAGTGATAGGAGCACACATTGATCCAACCTCCAGCTGCAGATGAATGCCAAACTGATAGGAACTGCAAATGCAAAACTAGGGATGAGATTTTGTTTTACCTTTAAAAAGCTTCAATGCTAGCACTTCCTGATTTTCTGCTCAGTGAGATGGTATTTAAATATCAACAGCTGCACTTCATGCTCTTGAAGAAAGTCCTACACGAGGCCTCAAAGATGATTATAAGTGCCATCTCTTTATGAACTAAGGCTTCTCTTAAATTTTCTGTCAGACCTGTCTGTTCTAGTGTACAAAAGCCTTTCTAATTTGGCCATGGCAGTGGCACTAGAGTGCCAATCTATCCTATTACTACACCTCTCCAAATTTGACCTCTTTAACTAGCTGTGCATGGCCCAAAGGCAGCTTGCGAAGCACTGCTCCTGAGCCCGCCTGGTCCTTGCTGCCTGCCACACACGCTGCCAGCAGAACCAAAAGGACTAAGCGTAGCTACGCCTGCTCCCTAAAGGACATGGTGTCTGGGCCAGACCAAAGCACCTTTGCAAACGTGGGTCTACAGCAGGGGGTATGAGCTCCAAAAGGTGTTGCCCCCACCAGGTGTCTGTCAGGGGTGGGAAATGGTTTGGTGTCCCCTAGCTTCAGCTGCTGGTTGCAGTGACGCTCTCTCCACAGCTCCTGTACAGAACAACATTACACAACAGTGCCCTGGCCAGGTCTCCCCCTGCCAGCCATGGTGTACAACATGGACAGGGACAGACACCGTCTCTGGGATCCCCACTGAACGGCTGACATTCACATCAACAAAGATGCTCTGCTGAGACCAGTTTCCTTCCCCCAAGGCTGGAGCAGGGCTCTAGGGAAGACAACTCTCCCACTGAAATGAAGCTGGGGCTTGGAGGATCACAACCCTTTTTCCTGCATAATAATCAGGGTAGCCCACTGTGTCCTGGGTTTTATGTTGTTTTCCCATCAGAAACAGATGAAGAGTTTTATTTTAAATGAGCCTGTATGAGAATATTTCTCTTTTCTTCTTCAGGAGCTTTCATTTAAAGCTATACTGCAGGCTACTCTAGTTCTTCCTTTTAAGAAAAGCAGTTTGCTTTGACTTGAACAGTGTATGATTTCTTGCTTTTTCTGAAGAGGTCCCCCCTACAACAACATGTTTTTGAACATGCTGGTATGCAAATGCCAACATTGGCACAAGTGTATTAAAAGGGGGGGGGGGGGAAATTGAGTTGTGGACACTAAAAGCACAACTTTGCACACCAGGGTAGCAATTTTGGAAAGAAGAGTTTCATGTCCTTAACACAACCAATTTTAACCCTGATGAAATGCTAGAACTGAATAGTCTAGTCATCCTTTCGTCTAAATATTATTCTTTAAAGGTCTTCCTGCTAATGACGTTCATAATCCTTTTCTTTGGATGTAGAAAACCTCTGAGAAAAATTGGGCAATAATAATTGTAACAATTCCCAAACCTTTTTTAAAGCCACTTCTGACAATTTTTCAAGAAAAAGATCCTTTTTTTCCAGAATATTTTCAGAAGCTTATGTTTTTTGAGAATTTTGAAAAATTAAAATACATTTGAGTTGATCTAAATTAGGTCTTTTAAAAATATTTAAATTTCCTGTAATCTTTTTTAAGCTAGGGAAATTTAACATTTCCCTTTCCCAGTTATTGATAATATTTCAAAGATGTCATATCTCATTTTGGAATAAACACATTGACCCCCCAAAATGAGTGGACAGATGTCCATTTACTTCAGTAGAGCACTATATTCTCACATTAGTAATGAACTTGACCTACTGAACAGAATGGGCTTAGCTGAGAGAGATGGAGGACTTTTTGGGTGCAGAGATGGCAGGTCAGTTTGTGAGCTCATTCAGTCTAGTGAGGTACGGGCTGAGTGAGTCTGGCCAGGGCTTTAAGAAGAGATCGTCATGATAAGTAAACAGGATACTGCTGGAAAGAGTGTTATCTATGACGCAGGCGTCACTTTCCCTCCTATGTAAAGACATAACGACTCTGTTAGATTTGCCACTTCTTGGGTTAGACATAAAACAGAGGTCTGTCTGACTGCTTGTGGCCATTGGAGAGCCCAAGGCTTGTCCACTTCCTTGCATTTTTCAGATAATACCCATCAATTTACCTTTCCGCCAGCTTCATTACAAATATCCTTCTATGCTGTTCCTTGAGCTGGATTGCAGCTCATCCTGTCTTATGGTTTGCCTCAAAAAGATGGGATCAGCTGCTTTACCATTTAACTCTACCTCTTCCTCAGTTCTGCAGTGGCCACTGGAGATTCACAGACATCCCTCTTTCAACACCTGTACTGGCAGTAAGGGAAATGTCCTGTATAGAAAGACATGAGAGAAATGGTGCTGACAGGGATGGGCATCTGACAGGGAGACTGGAGAAAACAGGCAAGAAGGAAGACTCCAGTTATGACTGCGGAAAGACTGAGAGAAACACAAGAACCTTCAAAAGCAATGGGAAGGCTTCTTTTTTAGCCAATATCACTAGCAACACACAGCGACATTGCTGGCAACATTGCTGTTGCTGGTTGTCACAGAGCAACATATCATCATGACAAGTTGTCAGGGATGAAAGCAAAATACTTATTTATAAACAAAAATCAGAAAGATTTCTTTGGTGTGGGGCTTTGTAAAATCTGTGTCACATTACAAATGCGGAGTCTATCTTGACAGCACCCCTGTAGCTTCTACTGTGCTTGGAGAGCTGCTCTGACCAGAGATGCTTAGTAGATATTCTTGCAATATTTAGTACCAAAAGCTTGTGCCTGAAAGCGTTGTGAAGTGCCAAATTCTGAATTTAGGAATAACCCACGTTTTTTCCGTCTATTTTTTTAATAAGCTTATCCTGGCCCTGCACGGGTTATTGCAGCTATTTTATTGAAAAAGCACTTCCTTGTTGTGGAAGAGGCATTTAAAATTGTACAAGAAGATAACTTATGATTGAGGAGGTACATCTTGCTGTATCTGGGAAAGTCCACATAGATTTGACCACATTATACACTTTTCAAAAATAATGTTAGGCCATGCTCAGTTGTATGCTTGTTATAATCTGGCATAAATTCTCTGAGGATACCATCTGTAACAGCTTAGTTTTCAGTGGTAATTAGAGCAAACAAATATTCCACAATTTAAAATCTATTTTCTTGCTGAATCATTATTTGGCCTTTGATACTAGAAAAAAAAAAAAAAGATAGGACAACAAGCAGAAAAAGCTCCTGTGCCAATAGGCAGCCCTGGGAATAAATATATAGAGAAGGGAAACATATATTCATGTTACGATACATGCTTACATGCTAATTTAATACATGATGGCTTTTTATTCTAGCAATATCATTTGTGCTGCCACAGTTAGAAGTCTGTGCCAGCATTTTCATTACAAATCCACTGTTCACAGGGATTTACAACTTCACTCTAAACATTGCTCTGGAATGAAACTTGGCAAATGGGTCTCAGCCCAGGAGCAATTTTTTTATCCATCCATTTGACTGTTAAGTTATAGTGGCATAAAAATATAGTTGTACTGCTCGAATAACTTAAAATGGCTTTGAATTAAAAAAAAATGAAATAAGTTTATGGCATGGTGTAATTACTTGTGGTATTCAGAAGAAACAACACAACAGATGAAAACAAAAATGGCCAAGATATTGTAGCAGAGAAACAGGATACTCTGACAATGCATCTGCTCCATGATTTTTAATAAAATCATATTCTGTGAACAATTAATTGCAATCCTGCTTTAGCTGCCTTCACTAGTAAGTAGCATTCCTCACGAGGAATGCTACCAAAAATCTGTAGGATCTGTTATAAGACACTACTCTGCATCTGTAAGTATAGTGGAACCAGCCTAATTACCTGGCAGTCTGCAGCAACTCTCACTGAGCTCTCCTAGAAAACCAGCGGGCAGCAAGCCTACTGAGAACAACTTACATTGGGAGGTATTTCTTGATTTGCCCTGGGACACAAGCTCTCCCAGATTAGAGCTCTGTCCACCAAAGTGAGCAGGGATATTTCCATGCTTGACCTGCAGTGAGGAGCACCACAGTGAAGATGCTTTTTGCTTCTAGATAGGGCAAAATGGTGACTTCCCAGCTGGCTGGGCACTACAAGCAGACTGGCTGAAGGGAAGCTGTGCTGTATGCAATAGATACAGAATAACAGGAAAGGAAGGAAGAGCAAGGGCTTTGTGGGATTTTTACCAAGCAGGAGTACTCACAAAGTGCCAACTCTAGTTTTAATGATTCTCTGCTTGCATTGTGCTCATTTTCCTGCTTATTTGGAAGTATCATTGATACTAGCAAGAACAGCATGAGTAACGAGGCATATCGAGTATATACTATTTGTGGGGACAATAAATCAAAATAGAACTGAAATAAAACCCTCCAGTCTTATGTATGAGGAGAAAATAAATGGACTAGAACTTTTCCACTTGAAAAAGAGATGGCTGGGAGTAGAGAAATGAGATGTGATAGTCCTATCTGGAATAATGAAAGACAAAGTTAATACTGGATAATTCTCCACTGTTCCACACAGAAAGGGGCTTTCCCTTATGTTACAAAAACAGGTTTAAAACAAAACAAAGGATATGTGTTGTTTTGGCAAAAATGTACTCAATTTTGGACACTGAAGCTGTGCAAGAGAGGTTGTGCACCTAACTGTGCAACTCAATGAGGCAGATGCAATCTCTGATTCAGAGGGTCCCCAAACTCCATGCTGCAGTAAGACTTAAGAGGTTTCGCTGTGGATTTGTTCCATTCTTACACTCTTCCCCAAGTACTTACACTTGGCCACTGTCACATATAGGCTACAGTGTTCTAGACAAACATCAGGTATGGCCGAGTATAATTGCTCTTAAGTTCCTTACAAACACTGCCCAAATGTACAGCTCTAATTTTTCCATGATATATGCGTTTGAGGACCATCTCCTGGCTAAATATGCACGTAAACCTCCTTTGGGTGCCTAAATGTTTGTGCAAATTGTATGTGGAAACTGACCCACATTTACAGATATAAGATACCGCAGAATAAAAAGTGAACACGGAAGAAGTCAGGGCTGCAAATACCCAAACATAGGCCCTTTCAAAGCTTCGGCATGAAATTGAGGAATCTCAGGCCGCGTGTATTCCCCATCATGCACACATCGTTTGAGGAGGCTGGACTGTGTTATTTTAGCCCAGAATAGGTTGTTCAGCATGTAGAGCTCAGACAGAAGTAGCACAGAGCTCACAAGTGCTGCGTCATGCATGGCAGGAAGGGTGCAACGAGAGAACAGGAGATGGGCTTGGAAGCAGCAGAAGCAAGACCTCAGAGCACCTCTGTTTTTCCTCATGGCTGTGTGAGGTATGTGGTGATCATTAGCTCAGGGCTGATGTGGAGCAGAGAAGGGGATGGTGAAAGAATCCAGAATTCTATACAAGTCAGAAAAAGTCAGTATGTAATGACAGTGGCAAACAGGCAGGAGGAGAAAGAGGAGGAAAAAAAAAAAAAAAAAAAAAAAAGGGCTTCCCTACAGGTTGTTCTTCTCCCCCGGTTGTTCTTCTGTGGGGCCCAGTAAAGATGCCATCTGATGGGACCAGAACTGAGCTGTTTCAGATGGGAACTGAACTGATCGGACAGTACTTTCTCCCCTGTGCCCATGTTTGCATTGCCAAAGCCTTGCTTGACTTTTGGGTAAATGGCAGGTTTTGCTTAGTGCCTTTAGAGGACTGGATCAGTCTGGACTGTGGATTTAGGAATACAAAGCCAGACATGCATGTGGTTTTCCCTCACAGTGCTCAGTTCAGCCTCTCTCCCTTGGAGGCAGACACAGGCACCAAACCCTGAGGATCAGGGCTCTTACATGAATTAGTAACCTTACGTACCTGATCAGATGCAGGTCATTTTAAGCATAGGACAGAAACTGGTATAATCTACCATGGTTATATAGCCAGAAAGATGGACACACAGAAAAATCCTGATCCAGTTGAAGTCATTTACTGTTCTGCCATTAGTGTTCTTGGAGAAATGAGACCAACCTTTTTGTACAGAGACGCTCTGAAGTTTTCAAGTTATGTCTTTTTGACTGCGAAATAATTTGAGTCCTTACTTCACTCTTTACGTATCTCCCAGTGAAGTCAATGTATCCATGCACATTTGAGAGCAGTTTAGCTTCTCATTTTCTTTTTGGTCTATCCACCCCACTACTGCCAGATCTCTCTGTTGCCTGCTTTGTCTCTCAGTTCTCTAATACATTTTTAGACATTGATTGGAAATTGTTAAGCCATGTCTAGACCTGAAAAAACAACATGAAAAGGTAACGGGAGTGATCTTCAGCTGGTATTTTAAGTGCTGATTTACACTGGCTAGAAATGTAGCCTGACAAAGGATGACATATTGAAAATTAAATACAATGCAGTAATTTTGATCTTGGCTCTATAAACCTCAACATAACGTAATGTTTATTTCCACAAATATTTTTGTGCACACGAATATGTCAACAAAAAACTGCTACCCATCTAAAAAAAATATATATATATTTGTTATAAACATAGGTTGATCTCTACTCTCTCTCTCACACATATGCATACAGATAAATGTGCACACATATACTGTATATGTATTCATTCTCTAGGTAATCAGAGACAGAGATAAAATAGAGCTTCTAGAGTGACAGACATTGTGCAGACAGGGTTGTTAGTTTATGTAGGCTATAGGCAGAGTCGACTGGAAAATTTTGATCTCTTTAATTTACTATATCCAGCATGCCTGCTGTACTTGTCCAGCACTTTTATCAAGCCCTGTGAGGTGGTATTGATTTTTTTATTTTCTATGTAGGATAAGAAGACAGAGAGTTAGGAGCAAGAGTGAATGAAGAACTTTCCTCAGATTACTGCTATTCTCTAGCTTATTGCATCCTGTCGTTTGTAGTTTCAGATGATGTCCAGTATGTCAGGGTTGCTTGAAGCAATAAACAGGGTGAATAACAATGGAAAGGCTAGATGAGAAAGATTGAAAAAGGAGAAAGAGGCAGCAAAGAAAGTAAGAAAGTGAATGTGAGAAATAGGAAAGAGAGGGGAAAAAAAGCAGAGGTTGAGAAAAAGTGTCTTACGTGTAGAGAGCTTGATAAGTGCATTCCTTTAAAGAAACTATAACCAGCCATGACAGGTTTTCAACCAACAGCTAAACATAAAACCTATAGAATTGTGAAGGAGTAAAAGCAGTGGCTATGCATTACTGTGCTTAAGATAGACATTAATTACTTCTTCCTTTCCTGAATGAATCCTAAGTTACCATGAAAGGATAAATCTGTCCTTTGCATCCAGTTTAAGATGTGGTTCTAAGAACATGTAATACCATGCAGATTTTGAATCTTCCCTTGGCCTTTCTCCTGCCACAAACTATTGCTTTTCCAGGAGAAGATTTTAAGTCTTTTGCTTATTCTCTTGAGTACCATCACCATGGAACTATAATATATAGCAGAGCAGATAAAGGGGCATGATTTGGGCCTGTTAAATCCTCACATGCCAGACAAGTACCATTGCTGACCCACACAGCGGATCCCTACTGGGCTTGTGAAAGGAGCTGCATGCATGCAGGCATGGAGATCGCAGTGTCACTGCTGGGAGCTGCACAAGCACACCCAAGTGCAAGAGAGACGTTACAGAGATCTGGACTGAACACATTTGCAGTAATATAGAAAGCAAATCTGAGAGACAAATTTGACCTCTCGTGGTTAAGATTGTATTTCTTTTGTTAAGATTATATTTCTTTTGTTTAGAAGCAGAATCTTGTATGAAATTTTAATTACTTTTTCTCTTGGCTTTAAATTGACAGTGGCTTCAGAATAGAGGTATGGTTCTACATTACATGAAATTAATTTGTCTCACAGCTTTTATACCAAAGGTTGGCACAGGTACAGCTGCTACAAAAGGTAGTTTCTATAATATACTGCATACTCAAAGTCTGTTTGTTAAACTAGGGCTCTTACTCACGGTGGCTCATAGGCAAAATGACCTTACAGAAATACAGGGCCTAACTCTGCATCCTCACTGATGTGAGTAATCCTGACTCATAGAAATAGATTCCCTGCAATCAATTCAAAAGCTTTTTTACATAATAGCTATTACTGATTAAAATCCTATTGCCTGTTAATCCACCTTACATCAACTACTTGTTTACCTGGGGCCAACCGGCCTTAAAAACATCCCAGTGTTGTAAGCGGAATAGTTCCTTTTTGCAGGGGAAGTGCAAAGCAAGCAAAAGCAGTGCAGCTTGCTCTGATGCCTCTTCCATAGTGCCTTCAGGGGATGGGAAAGAGATATCAGGATACCTGGGAATGAAGGTGTCCATAGCAGAGCACGGCTTCGCTTTGCCCAGTTCTTCACTAGCAGAAGGTCTTATTCCTGTGCAGCCCTTATTTGGGCTCCAACTTTATCCAAGTGACCCCAACAGGACTGTGAAGCCTTGCTTCTCTGTTTCTTCCAAAGAGCACAAAGATCAAATAGGGGTATTTGAGCAGAAATAGACTATTTATATGCTCCTTTCTGATTAGTACCACAAATCTGTTTTGTTGCTTCAATTGCAGTCATTTTCTTAAGGGAGTATAGTCATATCCTCGTTCTAAATAGAGAAGTTGCGTGCTTGATTCCACTTGAACTTCAGAGCATCTCCAATGAAGCTGGCAGATCCATTGGTGCGAAACAAATACCAGTAAGAAAGAGAATCAAATCTCGGAGTGGCACACAGAGCAGATTATGCCCTAGAAATGCACATTCCTTTGCAAGAAATATTATTTGACCAAAGTTACAGCAACTGAAGTATAAGGAAGGGCCACTGCTACCTCCATTCACACCAACATTGACTTCTGTGATAACTCAAATATACCCTGAATTTAGACCTGGTAGAAACACTCCTTCCCTCCCCCCAAGCAAGGACCTGTATTTTCTTAATGGAAAATTTTCTAATGAAGTGAAAAATTGTTTACAATTTAACGTCGTAAATATCGTATCAGTGAGGAGGAGGAAATCAAACTTACTGATAATGTGAAATTTTCTTTTCAGATTTTCATTTTCCAAACTCAGAACATCTCAAAAGTTAGAAAACACAGCAAAGTAAACTGCAATTACAGAGTTTAACAAATATCCTTGTTCCAGTAATACTTCCAATTACTTGTGACCTGACATTTTAATACTAAAGGAAAAAGAAGTTAAAAGGACAGTTTTTACATTTAAAACATCAAAGATCCATGAATTCATCCATCCAAACTCTGAATGGCTGCTGGATCCAGCATATTTATCATCTTACACTTTTGCTGATTTTGGTCAGTCAAAAGGGAGCAATTGTGCAAAGATACTGGAATGGCTGCTCTGTTAGAGCTCTATGTTGCAAGAAGCCAAGTTGCTCACAGGGAAACTCTGAGCATCTTCCAGGTGGGCAGATGACTCCCAGCTTGCAGCATGCAAGCCCAGCTCCTTGCAAGGCATGTGTTCTCATATTAACAATCTAATTTGCTTGCGTATAAGAAAACTGATGCATTTGAGAGAGAATTCCCTGCCTGCTGCTTGTGGCTCTTGTCACATGCTCTTGTTTTATATGTACACTTCAGTCAGAGAGTCATAAAAAAAAATTAAAAAAGAACAACTGTATGACATTTGTGACTGATCCCAGAATGGCAAACAGCAAAAATTCTTCCTCGCTGAAGGGAGTTTCCATATCAGACTTTGCAATAGATATTTATGGATATCTTCACAAAATAGGATTTATTTCCAAATAAGTGGAGAATAGAAAAACTGACTAAATCGGTTGGACAATGCAGCCGCAATTAAAAACTTAATCTTCTCTCACTACTGTGATGTAAAGGTCTTGGTCTGGAAAAAAAACATGAAATTCAGCACTAAATGTAGATTTTAATCAGGCTTTTTTTTTTTTTTTTTTTTTTTTGATACTGCTGGAATTTGGGTTGAGAGAAAGAAGGCAAGTGTTTTGTATCACCGATGTATGACAAAGTCATTTTGACTTTTTCTTCTTTCGCTGAATTGAAGTTCATTAAAATAGTTTCTTTACTTTTTGAAAGTATCAGGACTCACAAGAAGATGATGAGTGAAAAGAATTTCTTGCAGTTTCAGGAAGTATGTAAACCTGGCTTCCCAGAAAAAAAATACGGTTTTACCATAGTATTCAAGAGGAGAACTTGACACAGGTTGGGAATTCTGCTTGTACAGTTCTGTTCGTTCTCGTGTACGCAGCTTTTAAATTCCTCACGACCTGAAACTGCAAAGCAGTAAGTAGCTTTAACTCCTTTTGTCCAACATTTCACCATTTAAGTCCCTTTCTCTGTCTGGTATTTAGGACCTTCATGTACAAAGAGCAGAAGTAGCCAGAGGCTTTAGCAAGTCAAACTGATGGAAACTATATTGGGCTGTTCTGCTTCTGATCTGATGAGCCAGAGTAATTCTTGCTCAGAAACTGTACAGCTGCAATTTATGACCACCAAATTACAGCGAGGGAGCTTAATTTCAGTGGTTGCACCATCAGGTGTCTCTCCCTCTTACACACTTGCATAGGATTTTTTGGTCAGAATGGGCAATTCTGGTGGCTGTGTTTTCCAAGGAAAAGGTACCTTGTACACACGAGGGTGGCTGTGTATTGTTAAAATGGTGACAAAGGTAGCTGAGCAGGGAAATAAGCTGAGCATTAGAAATAGTAAAAGACACTCAAAGTGCACATACAGAAACTATTACTGCTTTATCAAAAAGTCACCAGCTGCAGCTCTCTTTGACCTGTGTGTTAGGCAGAAATACTTGTTCATGAAGGGCTGCAAGAGCCTGCTGTTTCATTGGGGATCAAATTAGGAAGGAAACAAACACTTGGAAGTGTTGGATATTTTTAAAAAGAATAATTCTTTCCAGGTGAATGAAATTTTAAGTTTTATTTTGATATATTTACAAAAAAAATTCAGAAATCAAGTCATTTAAAAAAATAAAATTCATTCCGACAGCTGAAGTAGAATGTTTTGATCATGTCAGGATTTCTTTTCCCAAAGCAAAGTTTCTGCTAAATTGGCATTGGATTTGTATTTATATATTAAGGGAGAAAATACAACATTTCTCATCCCAACTTCTGGCCAAGAAACACTTATACTGTAAGTGTCATAGCTGTGCAAAAGCCTCACTGAAATTTTGGTAGAAGCAACACCACACACACACAGATACAAGTATAAACCAAGTCTGTGCACAAACAATGTGTACATGACATGCTCAAAACAAAAGATGCAGGCTAAGAGTTGAAGATGGAAGACAACATAGAACAGGTGTCAAAATCAGGTCATTTACACTTCCATATTCATTTAAGATGCCTAAACTCAGAAGATGTTGTGCCTATTCAGTGGAATAGCAACAATACCTCTTTCCTTGGAGGGTGGAGGGTGCTATGACATGATTATTATCACCGTTATACACACAACACCTGAATACCTATACAGATGCAGTTACTTGAGTACACATATTAAGTAATCACTGCTCACTCTGCATTAACTAAGGGCCATTTCAACACAAAAAGCTTGGTATTATTCAATGGTGTGAATACTCTAGACAGTTCAGTATTATGCCTATATTTTAATTTTTTCCTGTACTTTCATAGTTTTGCTAGAAATAACGACACATTTTTAATTATAGAGGAGTCTTAGCAGATAAACAATACAGAAGATTTGGGAGTTTTAACCTCTTTTGTCTATTGAAAACACAAGTCAGATCACATTACTTGAATTACTAGATTTTAAAAAGGCTAAAAATTAAATAAATGGTTTCAGTTCATCTAGGTTATTTCCAAACAGTAATGCAAAGATGTAACAGCAATAATTTAGACATGGGTAAAGAACCCTCAAAATCAATAGTGCTGGAAGAAATGAAACATATGCTGATGCAATCAAACAGAATTGAATTTCATATAAATGCTAGCAAATCTGTATCAGATTATCACTGCAAAAACTTCATTTTCATTGATTTATAATGTATTATTATTGTTTCCACCAAACTGCCATAGACAGCCATTTAGCAGCTGCCAAGAGCCTTAAGGGTAAATAAAGGATATCACTGACGGTGCTGGGTTATAGAAGTTTAAGAGACCAATAATTCACAAGTGCGGCAGGTGTGACATTCTATATACTCTTTAGTCTTTTATTTTAATCCTGTTGTCTAAATCCTTTATAGTTTTTAATGGGAGGAGGGTCAGTTACAGGTTTCATAGAGGAACCATGAAGGATAAAACGAGTTTGTGCTAGCCTTTTCCTTGAGAGGCGTGCAGAGTGCTTTCATTAAGCAATCAAAGGGTAGAAAAATACGGAAAGATGTTCACAGACAATCCTGTGCTAGAGGCACACTCTGACAGGTCTGTTCCTCCAAAAAGGAGCTGAAGAGTACTCTTAAAGTGTACCCCAGGCTACGGGCCGGTATTTACACCCAAAGCCTGGAAGTTTTGATCAACTACCGCTATCAGACGAATAAAACAAATACAGTTGATACATGTTCTACCAAGGCTGGAGTGCACCCTGTTTTAACCTACTGATGCTACTGATTAACGCAACTGATGTCAGTAGGAATATCTGCTCTTAAAATAGGGCCTGGGAGAAAGTTTTTTGAACAAGGTTATACTTGTTCTAAGGTGCTGCAAATGATCAGGGGCTGACTGAAACGACTTCTAAGCTCAGAACGTGGTTTTAGACCAAAGAAAGTGTCAGAAAACACAAGCTGTTTTAGTTCAACACTGTTTTGTTTTGCAATGTTTTGATTTTCCATTTCCAAATGAATGTTTCATTGATAAAATTTGCAAAGATTTACCTAAAAATACTTGAAAAAATTAAAAATGAAATATCTCATGCCTAAATAAACTTCCTGTTTTCAGGTCAAGTAGAACAGCAAAAAGTAAAAGTGAAGTCAACCAGTAAAAAATGCTAAATCTGAAAGTGTTTTGTTCTGGGTTGATACAAAATCTTCCCCACACAATTTTTGGTTCATTCAGCAAACTGAAAAAGCAAAAATTCTCACTGTTCTCTTTGCACCTATAGTTAGGAGCATAATTAAGCATACTGCTGAATCAGGCTTTGCTTATTGCTCTGAAACTTAACACACAAATTCCGCAGTCAGTCCATTTTCTGTTTTTTCCTACATCCTCATGTACTGGAAATACAATTTTCATATTTTTAAAAATCAGGCATACCTTTGAATATACAAAGTTGTTTCTTTCAAAACAGGTTTGAAACCTTCATATTGATAGATACTAAAGGAAGATAATAATTAAAACAAAAGAAATTGTTTTCTTTATGATGCCTGATGAGTCGAAGTCTGGATTTTCTTGTGGATATGACAGTTCTTTGTCAAAGAGAAAAAAGTCCATTTGTTATTTTTGGGCGGGTTGGAAGGAGAGGAAAATCTTCAGAAGTAGCACCTCTTCTTCCCCTGGGTTTAGAATGCTGTAATATGTGTATTCGAGTGTATGTATAGTATGTGCTGGAAAAAAAAGAGATTCTATTGGCAAGCTCCCATCCAAATGCATGCCCAGAAGAGGTGCAGAAACCTGTTCAATAACTCAGGCAATGATGACCTCAGAGGTATATGCGTGTGTTATCTGCTTTGGCTCATGTGATGTGTTTTTTGGCTGAAAAGAATGCTTATGGTGAAAATCATATCGAGTCGGCCAAGCCAAAGTAAATAAATACATATATTTTGAGGTCATTTTTGGCCATTGAGATCATTCAACCCTTTCAATATTTAAAGGAGAAACAAGATTTGCCATGATCATAAACATTTTATTTACTTTTTCCTCTGTTGCAGCATGATTATTTTCGGTAATAAATCTGGCTAACAACGAGCTAGAGGACAATTACTGCACACTAACAGCATGTGTTCACTGTCACAGTAACAGGGCTTTCTACGAGCAAAAACCTGACACGCAGGCTAAAAATCAACGACAAATACAACTTGGGATGAATTTGGTGGTCCCAGTTCACTTTGGAGTAGATCTGAGTTCCTTAACACAAAAGACATGGGCTCACCTGGTTCTTACTGGCCTTGTAGAGTTGAAGGAACAAGAGCACAAGGTACCCTCTTAGGCTTATTAGTGATCTTGTATATAAAGCTCTCGCACAGCTAAAGACAGGCTTGCATTACTGCTTCTGTAAAGTACAG
This sequence comes from Dromaius novaehollandiae, assembly GCF_036370855.1. Classification (NCBI taxonomy): domain Eukaryota; kingdom Metazoa; phylum Chordata; class Aves; order Casuariiformes; family Dromaiidae; genus Dromaius; species Dromaius novaehollandiae. The sequence goes on along the minus strand of NC_088099.1, from coordinate 93,380,532 downwards.
TGCTCCTTCTATTAGAAGTCTAGCATTCAATGGTGCCAGTTGGTCATATTTCAGTTCTCATGACTTCTAAATTCACCTCACCCCATGCCAACCAAAACCCTTTTGAAGCAAAACAAATAAACTCTTGCTTTTTCTGTTTCCAGTCCAGCATGATGACTATTCAGCTTATATATTTGCCTTGGTGTTGATTCCTATTATTACCACTGGAACGCTGCATGGACCAAAGATCCATTGCAATCACTTCCAGTGCAGCATCACAGCTTTTGAAACCAACAAATCTGAATTACGGAGCAAAAAAGTTCCCACAAATGGGAAAGGAATCCTGAATATGAAGGTTTATCTAGAAGACAGAACACTAGGTAGACATCTGGGAAACTGAGACTCAGTGTCTGCTTCAGACAGTTCCCCTATGACCTCAGGTGAATCACATAAACTCAACTTTGTTTTAAATCCTAGTCTGCCAAGTGAGGCTGGTATTTTCCTCCTTGACAGAGGTGAAGTCCATTAATGATAGAAAGCGACTCAGATATAAGTGCTGCCAGGTTCAGGAAAAGAATACCACAGGATTTGTGCTTTTGGAGAATGAGCGTGTAATAGGAATATGACAAAAAACCCTGGGAAAATTTATCCAGCCAAAATAAGCATTTTACTTTATTTTGTGTAATAAAGAGATTCTATTGTAAAAGACTGAATGATGCAAGGATGGGCAAAGCCCTGAAAAGTGCTCAAGAGTACAGCAAGATTCAGGCTGCACAGCATTTTGCCTTATATAGGTTATATTTATGGTGCAGACTTTGGGTTAGCAAGTAGTACGCACCAATAGGAACAGATACATACAGCACACCTGGTGATGTCAAGGACCCAGTGTCCTCACTATGTACATTTTGATTTAGCTCTCAGAGTACCTCTATTCTGGTCCCACAGACTGAATGCTCAATTGCTGCTAGTGCGCACTCAGTATGCTCCCGAATGCATATCCAGTTTATTGTCCTCTGAAAAGAAACCAGTTCAGGCACCTTGAGAATGCTCCACAATACAAACCAAAGCACACGAAGCAAGGTCAATTGCTACCAGAGCACACTCCTGAGCCAGATTAAAGCACTCATACAGGCATGTCCAAACCGGTCTTAGTCTGGAGCTCTAACTTATGCAAGTCATTCAGTTTGGTGACCATAAACCAACCTCTAAACTTCCATCTGGCTTTATGTTCACCTTTATTAATCCATTATTGTACTTGTGAATACATATGCTCCATTAGTATCAGACTTTCACATGTATATCATGCAAGTTAGCTGCAAAAAGTCTGACAATGTAGTGGCAGCGGCATAGGTCATAACGGCAATACAAGGGAATGCTACTCAAAGTTATCTTTCCTGCATTGCCTACCCTTTAAATGCAAACTGTTCTCTTCCTCAGATTTTTGCAAGTCACGCAAAGTGAGGGTATAGATACTCTGGATTAATCTGGGAATGACGACGCTGACCTGCAGCGCTAGCAAGCTTTAGAGAGGCACTGCTAAAACATGTCAGCCCTTACTATTTATTAGTGCCTAGCCTCAGAAATTTGATTGTAACCTGCAAAGACTGCTCATCTCAGGGTTACAGGGCTGAAGATTAAGAACTGAGAGCTTAAAATGAGCCAAGAAGAGGCTCAGATAAACTAAGCTTCTCTTCAGCAGGTGTCTCACACATTTTAAAAGGTAGCACATCATAGAGACTCACAGTTATGTAGAGAAATAAAATAAAAAGGACTGAAAAGAGAGACAGTCTTGCAACTACATAGGACAAATCAAATCTAAATGTTCAATTTCATCAAACCTGGGCCTAGCACAAGGGAATGCGATTTCTAGCGGGGCATTCACAGCGCTTATGGAACACAGGTGACTCTACACTCACCAAGCTTCCCTTGCACAAGTGTGACTCCAAAACAAAAATCAAATCTTTGCTTTTTGCCATTTAAGCTATTATTGTCCTAGTATACATAGACATTAACAGCAAATTATGCAGAAGACAACCAGGATGTAGTATACCATCATTCTCCTTTAGCAAAACCAAATGAGAGCATCCAAGAACCTTTCTTTCCACAAGCCAAACTCTTCACAAACCCTCCTCTTTCTTCATTAGAGGAATAAAAAAAATTGGTGCCCAGTTAGCAAAAAAGGAAACTGAAAAGGTCATGAGTTAGGTTCACATAATGTTTTCAGTAAAACACACAGTTCCTGAGCACCCCAGCTCAGGAGAAGCCTCACTGAATGTCTCCCAGCTCTATACAATTTACAGCATTTTAATTTTTCTTGAGTCAGCACCACCCTCTCAAGTAAGTTCCCCAATTTCCTACCTGGTGTTTTCACCTTCCAAGAAAAACTGGTGATATCCAGAGCTATCTATAGGGTTTTTTAGCTGCTGTTGGAGGTGGACTCTCCCAGCTCTGTCTGGTGGAGAGACTGGGCTAAAAGTGCCCTGGTGCTGGGGTGAGTGGCAGAAGTACTTAAAGACACAGGTGCTTAGCCTGTGGTGGGGTGAAAAGGGAGTAAAGAGGGGGAAGCAGAGCACATCAAGCTAAGACAGGTCCTCCTGGAGCTGTGAGGGTTGCTTGACACCCTTTCTTTGTGGCTTGGGGACATCTTGGTCCTGCTGCCACCTTTCCTTAATCCTCTCTCTGAAAACTTTGGTGGATGGTGAACTCATTGATTTATCTCCTACTTCAGACAGGACTGAGAAAACTTTCTAATGGGTTCTTTTCAGCTCTCGATCCCATCACTTTGGGAGGCTAAAAAACTATATGTGGTCTTAGCTCTATCCAGTAATTTTCAGTGAATAAAACAGAATGAAAATTTGTTTTGATGTTTTCACTAACAGTTTGTGTAAATCAATCCCCAGGAGATCTGTCAAACTGAAAATGCCAAACATATTTCTGTGATTTTTTTTTTTTTTTAATAGGTTTATTTTTAATACAGCGGCTTCTTTGCAGTCTTTGTCTCAAAACATTAGTAGAAGGTAAAACAGTTTTAGCTGTGGAAGTATTGAATCATGAACTCATCATTTGATCTTTGTACTACATATTGTCTTCCACTGGGAAATTAATTTGTTCAGATTTACATATGAGATACTATAATGTAATTCATGTCTTGTTTTACAGATGGGGAAACTGAGGCAGTACTGGTCTTGGTAATAGACACCAGACCTGCTGACCTAAGGTCACCTCAGCTGTCCTCTGCTGGGGAGATAACTGCAGCATTGTTAGGTTTTGGAGTATTTTGGTCTGAAAAGTTATATTTAAATATAAAAACTAACTCTGTACCCTTTATTTCTGCAAATATCCTCACTGCAGTCCCGTTACATTTAGAATTTTTTTTTCACTAAATGAGGTCGTCATTGTCAGGGAAAAGGTCTGGATTAAGGGACAAACTTTTTTGAATAAGGCTCCTACTGCCCTCTACGTCAATTTCTCTATATTCTGCACTATATAACTTATGTTAGAGATCGGTTTGCACATTACAAGGGGAGAACACAGGTAAATACTGACACTTTTTAATGGGATAGAATATCATGAGATAATCAAATATGTTGGAACACATTGACATAAAATGTAGTATTTCCTGGACCAGGGATTTAGCTCTCAAAGTAAGAACACATTTAAGGTTTGATTGTCCTCTCTGCTTACATGAGCAGGCCTCCCATTAATGTCAGTAGGAGTTACACACACAAAAAGGGAGGATAACAGACATAAATAGTAAACAGAGTAGGAGAGTGGAAATAGACTCCAGTGGAGCTGGAAAATGCATTGTTCCCATTTCTCTCCTCTGCAGAGCTTGTTCTTTAACAGGAAAGCTTCATTATGTTTTTGTGCATTTCCAGGAAAGCAAAATTTTGAGTTGTCCTAACACATCTTTTGACTAGCTCTCGTCTTGGAGAAATGCCATGTGAAATGAAAGAAAGATGTATGCTGGACTGACAGCTAACATATGATAAAAATAAAGCAGTTAACAAGCTCCACTGAACACAGGTGGGCAGTGAATCAAAGTGTCTTAACCTATTAACCTATACAGTGTGGCTCCTGTGCAGTTTTTCAAAGACATCTTGCTTTTTTTATTACTGTTGTAGTGAGAATTACTTTTCAGTGTCTTTTTTTTTTTTTTGGTTACTGAAAACCTTTGTTATGTGTTTAGCAGAGAATAGCTCTTGGAACCATGCAAGCTCCATTCTTTTATTTATCAGTGATGCTATTGATAAATAGAAACAGTGGAGATAATAACATTTAAATAAGACTGTGGGGTTCTCATTAAACTTAATTCCCTTCTTAGTCAAACTTCTGTTTTACTGATGGGCATTCATCGACTTTGGTGTTACTCTTAAGTTATCCTGGAATGGAGAATCAAGCTTATTGGCCTTAACCCCACACAAGTAAATCAGTGCTCATGTAATGGTTATTCCTGTATTAGAGTCCTTTCACCTTAGTACAATACAAACAACAATAGTTCCACAAACGGTCTCCTAACAGACAACCCCAACCCATTTTTTCTTATCTTCAAAGGATTTTCTGCTGTCGACCAGATCGAATTGCAGATGACACTGTCTAGTTAAAGCTTTTCAGGCAATGCGTTGGCAGCCTCACTGATAATTTTCCCCTTTATATTTCAAAATCTATGCCTGGAAATAGTATCTGCATGTGATTTTTCACAAGAGTTTGAAAGATCACAAAGGCTCTAGTCCGTCAAAAGCAGCTAGTACTACCAGTGTGCTTTAAGTTTAGTCTGGAAATGAATGAGGCAAACACAGTTACTGGGACTGTGTCTAAACCTACTTGCCAGTATGTACAGTGGTACACCCCATGGTCTTAATCTCCTGAATAAGAGGCAAGACTTTGGAGTATTCTGTGGCTTCTGTCCAGGCTGGGCACTTGCTTTGATACCGTTGAAAACCACAGTAGCTGACGAGGGGGTTTGGTGTCTGCCTGAGTTTTGCTCTAAGATGGTTGTGGCCAACATATGCATACGGGCATGGGTGACATATGGGATCTAAATTACTAAAACATCCCACAGTCCCTTCGCTTAAGCACCATTTTAACAGCAGCCTCCCAAGCTATTCTGCCCACAGTATTTGTTCTACTTTATAGCTCCATGAGTGTTTTTTTCCACCTGATTTTCATTTCTACATTCCGTTTCCTTTTCTCTTATCCCTGATTATGTTTCCATGAACCTTTTCTTTTTTGTAATCAGGTACCTGTCTCATAGTTTATGTAATGACATTTCTTATCATAATAATAATTTAAATACTATTGGAATATTTTAAATAAATGCTTGTGGACCTTCCACCATCAGAGACTACTTTATCTTTTACCAAAAGACAGAGCTAAGCCAGAATTATTGTTCAGACCTGCAGACCATGGTTTAGGCTTAAGTGTAGTTCTATAGCCTCTAGGTGCTTGACTGGTGCAGAAGGAGAGAAGGTAATGGAAGGAGGTCCTGTGATTCATGATGGGCACTGAAAAAAGGAAGAGTTTTCTTCATTAACAACATTGATGAATGTGAACTTGAGCAGTAAACTCCCAGCCTCCAAAGTACTACCAATATCCCATTTCAATGAGTGTAACATGCTCAAAATACGAGGCTGAGATTTGTTCTGTAGACTTAACTACGTCTACTCTGTTATGACAATAGCATTCTCAAAACCCCTGAACTTCTCAAACAGTGCTGAATTATTCCTTTAGAGTGAACAGGAAAGGAGAAAGCACTGGCATCAACAGCCACAAATTCAGCCAGCAGTAACTTCATTGCACCAGCTCTGAATCTACCATCCCTCCAAGCTACACTGCTTTCAGCTTTTTAATAGGCGGGTAGAAGAGGAGGCATGGCAGGAATACGTGTCCTATGAGTATAGCAAGTGTTGTTATAGATATTTTTCCATTTGTTTTTTCCTTCAAAATATGCCTCATTTTTGGATACAGGCACCTGACCATTAGTTTGACTTCTTACAGTAGAGTTGCTAAACGACGCACACAGTGTGGACTGTTTTAGACATCTTTACTGCATTTATTACTAGGTCTGGAATGTCTGTATTCAAGGTTTGCCATGATTAAAAATGTTTTGTTGTTTGTTAATGCTTCTCCTGGCCACCCTACTAAAAGAGAAAAGGAAGAGAGAAAAAAACCCACAGAAGTGATTCAGATCATCCTTTGGTGAGTGTGGTAGGCACAAAATCATTCAATTATTCCTGAAAATCTGGGCAGACTGGTCAGGTAAAACCCTTGTGGATTGCCAGTTTCAGACAGTCAGTTTGTCATCACCCTTGTGTTCCTTGGGTGGCTATTCTGCTGCTACTTAGACATTAGAGAACCTGATCTTGTACCTGTTGAAATCATTGTAAGTTTTGCCACAATCTTCACTGAGAGGAAGGGCAAGCCTAGAGCACTTAGCAGAGGGGACAACGGGAAGCTAAGTATGATGCACCCACTACAGGTGAGATTTACATGCTTCTCTTCAAGTATGATACCATAGTTGTTCCAGCCAGGCTTCCATAATTTAGAGCTGCTCCTGTAAGCAGCCAGCTGACACAAAGGGCTGTCGCGTGTCACACAATATCATACTGCATCCTTGTCCTTCTTGAAGAGGTACAAGGCATCCCTAGCAGGTAACAACGTTCTAGGTCAACGCTAGATATTTACTAGCTGCTAACACCACCTCTTAGATCTATAGGTAATTTCAGGGCTGGCCCAAGCTTTTTGCTCAAATAACAAGATACCAGAATTTCTGTGCCTGTACTTACTCATTAGGAAAAGATGTGGCGGTCTACACTGGGAACTATGCAAGTCTGGGAATGTAAGGCTACATATGGTGTATGCTTCACTCATGCACTCTGCACTCTGGAGGTGGCTGAGACACTCATCTGGACATGGGAACACAGATGGGGCCATAGCTCCTGTATGTCATTTTATCTGCTTTTCCTCCTTTCTGACCTTCACTTCCACATACACGTGAAGTCTGTGACATTCTCAGAAATTTAGCAGAGTGTTGGAAGGAGCTAACACAGTGCTGGCACACTGCTGACACATTGACACATGCTGTCATTTTGGGTGTAACACCTCAAACACTTAATCAGCAATATGAAAATCTTTCTACCCAATGCATCTCAGTGTTGCAGAGACAGCTCTAAATGATCCAACCCTGTTAAGTTTTTCTACACGGCTTTGCCCTGTGCTGCATCAACAGATCCTAAATTGCAACAAAGCCCTAGGGAGGAGTTGTATATTCACATGTACACAGGGATAGCCATACGGGCTTAGACAAAAGAGCTGTCTAGCCCAGTATTCTGCTTATAACAGTGGGCATTAATGCATGCCAAGTAAAGATTGGTATACATGGCTGATATACATATTAGCATTTGCTGTGCCTCCTGCTATTTTCAGCTCAGAGGATTTCCTGATCCTGATGTGGGTTGTCTATTTAGTAATCGTCAAAGACTCTCACTTCCAAGTACTTGTCCAATTTCCCTTTAAACTCATTAAGACCTTTGGACTCCAAAACATTTTATGGCAAAGCATTTCCCAGATGTGTTACCTACAGCGTGAAGAACCACTTCCTTTCATTTGGTCTGAACCTGGTTCTTACTAGCTTCATTTGATGGCTGTGTTAAACTCTCTCTTTTAAGCTCAGGTACTGGGAGAGACAATCAACGGTCACTCTTTATCCACTATCTCTATGTTCCCACCTCACATTGCTGTTTCATACTTGCTGACCTTTATTCTTATAAAAGAAAAGGCACCAACCGGCAGTGAAGGCCCATTTGCTGTATCTAATCTATATTGATTTTGTTAGACTAAATTCTTGGCAGTCCGTCTTCTTCCCTCCCTCGCCTTGTCCAAGCCAACTGGATGCTCTAATTCAATGTACCCCTGCAGCAGCCTCTACCGCTTGGCTTATGTAAACTTTGAGTGTTAGCACAGAGCACAAAAAGCTGAAGTGATGCCCTTATTCCCTTACATAAAGCCAGAATACATGACATAAAGCATTCCCTTTCTTCCTTAAGTGTATAATTTAAATGTATTGCATTTCTTTTTGGCAAAGAGGTCCTTTTTTCACATGCTGACTGTAGGGCCTTAAGTTTTTTCCCAAATGGCCACAGAATGCTCCATACTGACTGACCTTTCAGAGCTACATTTTCAGAAGAGATTAATGAATGTATCTCAGTTTGTGGACATTCAGCTTAGTACACTACAAAAGTACCTGATTTATCAGCTAGGGTCTAACATTCTCTGGTAAAAAATGAGGTTAATTGACAATGTCTCAGGTCAGACACTCAGTATAGATTAAAAAAATAATAACTGTAAGAAACTCTTGTTAAATAGACATCTTAAGATTCAGTCCATTATTAAAATAATTAAAAATGTAGATTATTTTAACAGCCAGTCAAATGCTATCATATGACATACAATAAAGCCTGCTGGATTCCTTACACAAAGGCAGCTTGCATTTGAGTGGATACGTCTGGTTTTTAAGCTATCACAGATACAAGCATTAGGACTTTCTCTTTCAGCGTCACCCCAGTAGGTCCGGACTCACATTTTGCCCATTTACTAGGGACTGCAGTATTATCTCTTTCTAGGTTGGATAAACACCATTTTGCTGAGTAGATCTTAAGACTGCTTATCCTTCTATCTGACCACTACTTCCTACTGTTGACAAGCACCTCAAATAGTTTTTTCTGTAGGTACTTCTTAGAAGACCAACTATCTTTCAGAAAGATCAAATACCTTTCACCGTGAATTCAATTTGATTTCATTTTCTTAAATTACATAGATAAGATTTATTGCTTTGAATTTTATTCATCATTTTAGTCTGTAGGAGAGATGTCTGTAGGTAGTCAGAGTTCTGTATCCGTAACTGTCAATGCAGTGTCTTTAATGAAATTCTTATAGACACGCACACACGCCCATTGAGGGAGAAAAGAAAAGAAATAAAAAAAAAGAAAACCTCCTGTGTTTTGAGTTATAGCAGCAGCCAAATACCTCCTGAAACTGGTTAACTTACATGCATCTTGCATCTTCCTTAAGGTTAAAAAGAGCCACTTCATTTTAAAATAATGTAATAAAAACACTGCTGTCAGACTGAGACCTTGTCTGCCAAGTCTAACCCTCAAATGAAGTTTTACAGCCAAGTTATAAATCCCTAAAAACTGGAGTTGGTAGTGAGAATATTGACAGGACCTTATCTAAGGAGTCCTATTCAGGTGGGGACATGGGGGCTTAAACTGAATGTTTCAAAACAAAGCCACACTGATGGTATAGCCTCACTCAGTTACACAGATAGTTTGGCCATATGCAGTAAGCACCACTCTAGTTTATTTATTTGTTTATGAGTGTGTATTAACCACCATGGTTTGTATATTCTCAACCTCCCTTTGATCCTTTTTTTAAAAACATGAATTCTGCCATCTGTAAACATTTCTGTGCTGACCATGCCTTTGGCTTAGTCAACATATGAAATCTATAAAGGCTTATTTTTTGATAAAAGAAATGGCTAAAGACAATTGACATTATCGTTTGAAGTTCATGACATTTCATGCTAATTTAGTAATGTGGAAACAGAACAGAGGCCTGCATTTGTATAGAGAACTTGTCCAAGGTTGTAACCCTTAACATATTTTGTGCATGCTTTCTCTCTCTGTGTTTGTCTTCTATATAAGACATTTAATATGATTTTGATTAGTTTCTGATGAGTTGAAATTTCGGTAAGTGCAACTCCAGTATTGTTATTCTCGGCCACTGTTATATTTGGGCAATAATCTAGGAAGATGGCTAGATTTGCTTTATTGATTAAATAATAAAAGACTCTCTTTAAAAATGTCATAGAAAAGATAAAACATTCGCACTGTATACTTAAATCTCTGTGTGGATCCATATATAATGTTTTCCAGAACATTCTTTTCTAAAATAGCCTAAAAACTGAGCCAAGGAAGAGCATTCAAGGCTCCTAAGTCCCCTTCTTGACTCTGACAGACTGCTGCTAATTTAACTACAGAAATACCAGGGTACTTTACTGAAGTGAAAAAATACTGAGGTCAAAATGGAAGGTGTTACAAAGGCAGCTTATGGTTTGCAAAAGGTAGGAGCTGAATTCTGAATGAAAAAATAGCTTCCATATATCAAGGTACTGACTTTGCTCTGGCTAAGACTATTTTTTTGTATAAGCATTACGGTTAATCTGCGTAGACCAATTCAGGGACTTGGAAGAAAGGTCTACATACCAAAATAATGTGACAAGCAGGAACACCATAAGCCTCTCAGAGTGATAGATTTGGGGCAGCTTCTACCCATTCTATTGATGGGGTCAAGGTCTTCACAAAGATAAGGTCGTAACCTTGGGCTAGTCAAGGATAATAAAGGTTGCTTTTGTCACTCACGTGTCCAGAGGCAATGATGTGGTCCCCAGATGGTGATGTGAAGGACACAACTGCCCTCTCAGACAAAGCAGGACTCAGTCACTTTCGACAGGTGAATGTTGAGAAGCATACATATGAGCAAAACTGTTCCAAAAGGCGTATTTTGCAGTGATCAAAGATTGGTTAAATACAACGGGGCAGGAGTCTAAGCAAGAAACTGAGCAGCTGCATTTATTTTATAATGCTGCATTTTAGAAGTTCCTTACAGAAATATGAATGGGGAGCTAGAAATTGGGAAACCTTAACATGGAGTCCGGACTCATTTGAGTCTGGGACTGATGGGATTCCTCCCAGAATCCCTCAATAGAGAACAACAACAACAACAACAACACCCCCCTCTACTATGCTGACATGGAGTAAGTGCTGGCCAGTTGTAGCTAGAGGGATACATCCTTATATAGCCATCAATCTGAAAAGGCAGCCTTGGCTCAGACTGACCCTTGGCTCTGCCCGTCTTCCACAGATACATACTAGTGCAAAGCATGTGCAAACCTCAAATACTATGATCTATTTCATCACTCAAGGATTTGGAAAAATGGAAAGCCTTGCTGCTTCTGGTCTAAATTTGGGTATGTAGGGGAATTAGATCACAAAAACTCTCCTTCCCTATATTTTTCCCATAACTACAGGGAACCTGAGCAAGTTTGCTTCCATTCTGTGCATGTGGTAGCTCCTAGGACTCCTGACCCAACTTGGGCCACTGGTAATATCACAGTAACATCCTACTGTGCTTAAAATGTACATCCACCTGTGTTTGTAATTTTTAGAGCTGAAATACAAACTGCAGCATCTCAAGGAATAACAGGGGAAAGAAAAAAATGCAGCAAGCTAGCATCCATTATGTGCTCTTTCTGTTGCCTCCCAGAGCTTTCATTTAATTTTTCAGTGAAAACTTTTGGGTTTGTTAACAAAAATCCAACCAAGTATTTTAACAGTAAATCCAAGATGACCAGCACAAGAGGAAATGCTACTAAAGGGAGGGTGGAGGATTCCTGAAAGCTCAACTGAAAGTCCACTTATTAAATCCTTTTCAGAATGTACCATGTTGCAAGATGCTTCTGCGCTGTTCTAGCTAATATTGGGGATCCCCCAAATTTGAGAGAGACTATGAGCATTATCATATTTACTCTAGTTTAAGATATAAGGTTTAGTTCACAGTTTGTATGCTATGCTCCTTCAGACCTGGGAGCAAGTGTACATTGCTGTCTCATCTCAGAACAAAGGTCCATCTAACTGAGTATCCCGTCTCCAACAGAGGTGAGGAAGGAATTATTAGAGAAATGTTTAAGAACAGGATAAGCATGTGGCAACACTTCCTCAGACTATTCTCCTAGCTTCCAACAAACTGTCTCAGGAACCTCCTAAACCAGAACTCGTGTCATTGTGCTGTATTTCTGTGATAAGACGTGTGCATGAACTGGGGAGGGAAATATTACTCTGCAACTAGGAAGAATGGCTTGTGCTTCCCTATTAAATGCAGAATAGATACATCCCCACACTTTAGACAGCTGCCTCAGGTATTAAGAGTAGCAAACCTGAAATAGCACAAATGTGTGACCTAACTGGACAAGTATATCTAGGATAACTGCACAAGTTGCAAACTATGCTACAGTCTTTCTTCTGTGGACTATGAACTTTGAAGGCTAGGCTAGTGGCTGTGGATTTATAGCTTCAATCTTAAAGAGGGGATCCATGCATTTTGGTCCTTTTTGTGAATGATATTCAAGTTTAAGAACCTAAAGTTAGCCCCTGAAATCCATAAATGAAATATTCTGCTTTGTAAAAATGCAGACCATGGACTTATGTAAATGAACTGTTTACAGAAAGTTCTCCAAAACTGGCAAGAAAAGAATTTTGGAGTGGACTAGTCTGCAAATGTTGAGACTGAGACTTTGCTTATTGGGGCAGTAGTACCCTCTCTGCCTTTTTATTCTATGCAGGTTTTACACCATGCCCATCAGCTTAATATTTGAGGCTCTGTTTGTAGCGTACCATTACTGTGCAATCTGACAAATGCTTAAGGTCCAATGAAATCCATGTCTTGGTAGGCTGTGGGACATCTAGCACTTGGTGCTGCATTCTCCCAGTCAAAACTCAAGCTGCCAACAAATCTCTTTCATGCTTTTGGTGCACAGTGCTGAAACTTTTCTAGAAAGAACCTAGCAGTGACATCCCATGGCAAGGGCATATGAGATACACAGAAGTGGCATGTTCAAGCCCATCCGTATTACAGATAAACACACTCTTTGGCCTATTTTAGCTGGTACTATGAATAAGTTTTTGTTCCTGGTTGCAGCCTCACAACTGTTTCAAACCTGACCCAGGCTGGGGATTATGTTGACTGAATGCGGATGCAGGGAAGCATGGATTTGAATACCAGCTTAGTTTTGCTCTCAAAGTGAAGTGTAGATTTTGTGTTCCTGCCCAACAGTAGTGCAGCAAACAACAAAATCAACATCTAGCATAGGTGGTTTGTTATCTCTTTTATCTTCTGAGTGAAAAAAGTCTTGCTTTGGGATTTTCTTCCTTTTCTGGTTTTTAATAGTCAATGCCATGGACAGAGAAGGCTGAACTGGCTGGAGGGAAGTGCCCCAGGTCAGGCCCACACCAAAGGAATTTTCCCTTTGACACAGACACTCTCAATTGTCTATGGTGCTAGTGCTTTTTTGGGGGGCAGAGGGTGAATGTGCAAAAATGTAAAATGTGGATTGGGGAAAGAACAGAGAGAAAGAGTATGCACATTCATGTGTTTGGTCTAAGCTAACCATTCTCCTTCCTCCTCCCCTGATACTTTAACTGAAAATAAATTTGGCTTGTTTACCAAATACCTGAAAAAAGGCTGTCATTGAAATGAATGGTTTGCTGGGTTATATGAATGTAGAAACAAAGACATATACCTAGACAAATGAATAAGGGCTGAAGTGTAGATTACAACCTGCGTTAAAGAAGCTGCCTCAGATAGGTCTCACAATGTTAGCTTTCATGGGGAATCACTTATATCAGACATCTTAAATCCTTTACCTGAGAGCTATGGAAGAGGGTATTTCTGTATATGAAAAACAAAAACTCCGATTTCAGGGGCCATCCTTCAGGATCAAGGGAGATCCACAGAGTTTGTGTAAAAGCAAGCAGATGCAAGATTTTTTGTTGTTGGCCTTTTTTTTTTTTGCCTTTTAATACTTTACTGCAGGTTTAACTGCAGCAATATTTCAATGCCAAAGAGAGTAATTTGCAGCTTGAATACAGCATTAGATCTGCAATACCCGACATTTTAAAACCTAAGTATAAAAATGAGCATTTGGTACTAGTATCACAAGAATTCTCATTTCCTGTTCAACTTTCAAAGAAATTGAAGTTAAATGTCTATATTAACGTTTATAAAATTTTAGGAGTGATTCCCTTATTACATAATTAGCTTAAGCACTCTGCATATCTGCCGATTAGAGACATTACTCAGAGCTTGCCCTGGAACAGCTGCATTCCTAGACAGAAAAAGATACTAATGTGGCCCTGGGGGAGAGCTCTCCATTTTGACAGAATAAAACATTCTTGGAATACAGTTATTACAATTCATAATTGTTCACTTTAGGGAAATAGTAGAAAAAAATATCTTGTTAATAAAGAAAAAAGATTTCTAATAGCTTTAAATTCATACTTCAAAATTCTCTGCAGTTGAGTATGCAGGTAGCCAGGGGGGTTTCTCCATGCTGTGTATAATGAAGAAGTACAACCAGGAGCTCTGACTGCATACAGCTCCCTAAATCTGATCAGATAGTGGCAATAAGGATAATGACAATAGGGATAAGTATTAGAGGCTAGCATTGTGATTCAGCTGATTAAGCATAACCCAGACTACATTAATTTAGAAATAGCAGAGCATTTGAGTCCATTTGACTGCATCTGTGACAAGGTTACCCAGCAATGGGATTTCGTAAAATGAAACACTGAAATATGGCAGAAATTCAGCTTGTTATCACAGCAGTTAATGATATATCTTCATCAGATATGATGACCTATTTGTGTACTATTTTAAAAAAATCTTAATTACCACAAAGTGATATCACCTCTGCTCCAGCAATGTAAGAGACAGAATGAAGGTGACGTCTGGGATGCTTAGGTCAAGTGGGTTGAAGTACATGGAATCCAGCAGTGAAGTCTAATGAAGCACCGTAGTGTGGTCCCCAAGAAGACATTCAACCCCCCAAGAAAGGTTGTAATGAATGTATCCTGCCTCCTCATCCCAGAAGTCCAGGAAAAATGGTGGCCTCTTCTGCAATGAAACTCTTGGTATTTTTGGATTATTTCTGATTCTTGGGAAAACAAACAAACAAACACTCTTGCATGCTAAATGAATTCACATTTAAATGAAAGAAACCTAAAATTTTATTCCAGACAGCCCAGCATCTTATTTGCAAATTCAAACTCTCTTGAGAAGAAGTGAGATAATCATAGCTCTCAATACACTTGAAAATAGTTCAGAGCATGTGTCCCATCTTGGATACCTTTAACAAAGCAATTATCATTCTTGTTTGTGAGCACGGCACTCCTATCTCCTGCCTACAAGTGAATTTGATAGAAACTGCGGAGAAACCTTACTAAACCTTTTTGATTTGAAATTCAATTTCTGAGTCAGATTTTTATGGTGAAGAAGAGTGAGAGGAAATGTAAAAGACCCTTCCAACACTGTCACACTTTCATGCCCTTCAAAGTGATGCCAAGCAATTAGCATGGTACCAAAGCATAAGAGAGTCAAAGCAATATAGTTCACTACCAGCCCAGGACTGCCCTGTTGTGCAATGCAGAGAGCAGTCACAATATTTAAGTGAGGCATATCACATGCTGCAGGTGCCTAATTTCAGTGATTCTCTCCTCTGACTATATACAGGGAGGAACTGAGGGAGCTTTGGAGCTCAGGTGGTCTGAATTGCTCATTCCTTTCTGACCTTGAGTGCTACAAGTCAGCGACTGAATGATCTGAAACTAGCCTGAACTGCAATCTTCAACTCTAGCACTGGTTTTTAAACTTCTTTACCCCTCAAACTGGGAAATTTGGGCATCTGGGGTTTTGATGTAGGTCTGCCTCTAAAAACCGTTATTTGTATTCATACAGTGGTGACAAGACCATTACATAATTCATATAGCATCCATTATTTCTTATTGCAGTTTAAGGAAGAGGAAACTCATTTTGTTTAATTTCAAAATGGCTCTGACACTGTAGCTTTCAAAGCTGAACCTGAACTTCAGTGAGTTAGTATTCAGCTAAGAAGAGACTGTGCAAAAAGTAGGAGAGATTAAAAAATCCATAGAAAAAGAGGTTGAAAACAGGAATAGCTATAAGAGAATGAAAAGTGAAGATTGCAAAAGAAACACAACATAGAAAAGAGAACTTCAGCAGAATATACAATATCTGAATTTTCACACTAGTAAACACAAAGGAGATGGTATTAGCAGTTTACATTAGACTGGTCCACAAAAATTCATAGTAATATTCTTCCCAATATAAATGGAGGGTGCTACTGGGACTGATCTTTCTATCTACTATATACATTTTCATAAGCCTACTATATACATTTTCATAAGAAGGATCTTGCTACATGTATCCTGCTCGTGTGGCTGCAACATGTCCCAACACTGAGGTTCTTACTGATGTGTCCATCAATTAAGATTCCTACTCACCTTAGCAGACACCCCTAAAAGCAAAGCTGGACAGTGTATGAAGAGGTGAAGACTGAGCTAATCGAGGATAATTTGCACACTGGCTAGTAAACTTAATCACGGCATGTTCCATCTTCTTTCTTTCTAACAAATAGGTTGGGGTAAGCTATGGCAGTTCACTAAGCTGGCTCTTTCCTTTGTCCGGTGTGAACAAGAAGAGTACACATTTTAGCATGAGCCCCTAAAACTTTTATCATAACCTTCTCTGTTCTGTGTGTACCCTGTACAAAATCAGGCACTAGGGAGATAACAAACATCCTGACTTGTCAGTAAGGCCTTTTTTTCTGTTGTTTCATGTCCTGGTGGTTTCTCTATGTCCATGGGACTCACTTTACCTGTGGTTGTCCTAGATGAGAACACCTGATTACCTGAGAAACATGGCTACTGGTAGCAAGGTGTCTGCTGTTGCTGGAGAATTTACTCAGGATCTTCTCTTTCAACCTTCATAGACTGTTTTTCCCTGTTCTGCTCACTGACCTACTATTATTCTCTTGGAAGGAAGTTGGAAATTCTTAGACATCTCTTCCAATTGTATATAAGCTGGACTAGACTCTTTGCTTACTCTAGCCCAGAGATCAAGACTTCTCTTTCTCTCTTTAAAATCAGATGTAACTTCCCTGTAGAAGACATGACCAATGGTTCAGGAATTACAAACAGCAAAACAAGCAATGGCTGTTTCAGACTGACTGGTAGCTTCTAGGAACAGTTTTCACATAAAGAAAAGGACCTACAGTCTTCAGACACGTATCATGAGGCAAAGTGCACTGCAATTGCGTTTAGCTGCATCCAGATGGAGAGGGACTGGATTTCCAGTGGCACAGTTACAGATCCCCACTGATTGAACTAGAATGTCTAAGAAGAGGAGCTGAATTGTCTCATCAATTACAGAAACTAGGCTGGCTGCTTGAACAGGCCATTCCTTAGAGTGGTTACTGTTAAGTCTATGTTCCTTAGAGTCAAAACTTACTAAGGCACTTAGTAAAAAGTTGCCATGTGAATGGTGACAAGGTACCAATATATTATGGTAGTTACACAGTACACTGATAATTTTGCTGCAGTATTAATACATTTGCCCTTAAATAAAATGGGGTGTAAGTAGGCTCTTGTTAGTGCTGTATTTTCCAGGAAACAGAAAATTAACAACCCAAGGTAAGAAGTTCTGGCTTTAACAAACTGAATTAGCAGATATTAGGAAACAAATATGAGGGATGAAGACTGAATTTGCACATGACATGGTCAGCTGGATAAAATACATAATTCACAACAATCAAGAAAGCGGGAATGGTGAGATAAGATTTGGGATAGGGTTCTCAAAGCCTTCAGGAAGCTTGGTCCTTGTTGTTAATTAACTGGAATTGTCAACTTTTGGCAAAAATTCTAGCAGACAGCCCACAGGATATGATCTGCAAGATTATTAGCCCAGACCAAGTAAGCTTTGTAAATGAATGACTATGACCAGAGAATTACAATGAAAATACTGAATATTATCTAAAAAGCTAGTGGCATGCAGGAACCTTGCCAGTCTATGCAACCAATGATAAAAAGACCTTTGACAAAATAAACTTGAGGTTTCCTATATGCACATTATGAGAGAAGTCAGATATTTATAAGCTGGTAAGACCTTTTATACTGGGCTCTCAGAAAAAATGAGACTTTAAAAATGACTTCGGTTGGGGAGCTTTTCAGTGGAGGATGGTGCAAGTCAGGTGGATGTCTCAGGGTTTTTTTCTTTGTTTTTTACTATTTTTAGAAGAAAAAATTAGCTTACAAATGGGAAAGCAATATGATTGGTGACTATATCAATATGACACTTAATAGTCACACAGGTAGTTTACAATAGTTAACATAAACATCCACAGTTAAAAGAATATCAGTAACAATAGTACTTTCTTTGAAAAGTGTGTGGGTGTTTAATTGTATCTCATCTCATGTTTGTCAGAAAGTTTCTGTGACATACTTATTTCCAGAAATGTGTTATTTTCACTTGCATCTGTGATGCTTCCGTAAACTTAACATCACTGCCATATATTCAAGGCAAAATGAAATGTAACATCTATAGAAAAGATGACTTCATCTTTTTTGGCTAGTGAGACATCTAACATCATATAGTTCCACCATTAGGAATACCATCTTCAGGAGACTTGAAATCAAGCGAAACATATTCACAGATAATTAATTTCTACAAATGTGCCACTGCTTTCTGAGTAAGCACAATGTGTGAAATATCTTCCATGATCTGGTCTGTATGGCCACCGATATCAGTATATGCAAGTCTCTTGGATACAATAATTTTGCCATTAACGCTCTAATAATCTGACCAATTATTAGAAACACACAGCTGGCAGATAATGGGAAGGCAAATAAGTAACAGTGAGTACCTGATTTACGTTCAAAAATAAAGAAGCTTGTTTTAGCCATTCCTTCTTTCTAGTAAGTTCAAATTTCTTCAAACAATTTGGCCTTCTGGCTAAGAAAGCTGCTTAAATCTTATCACTGAAAGTCAGTCAAGACCATATACAACTTAATTTCAGGGACTGTTTTTGGTGAAAGCCAGTTTTTGGCAATCTCCCACAAGAACCAGTTTTTCTTTTAATAGAGTAAAATAAATGATGGTGCCAAATGGTCTTGCAGTGTGTCATAAGTACTTCTCTGAAAGCCATTTCTCCCTATGTGCAAAGTCCCCAGTGTCTCCAACTTGATCTTGCCAAGGGTACTGAAAGATGTTCAACCTGAAATTGCACCAAGGAAATAAGGATCAAGCTGGTTCTCGGTTGATTTACTATCACCAGCACTTGCAATAAATGAGTATGACCTGCTGATGCGATACCTAGGAAAGAGGCGAAGAAGGAGTAATGCTGTACTATGCAGCCTGTGATCACTGCTCCTGGCCTGATCACAGAGGCTCATGATGGGAAAACGTTGCTCCAATATGAGAGCATACAGAAGACCATGCATAAAAGTCCTGTCCCCGTAAAGGTGAAAACCATTCTAGCAGTAGTTACAGAAAGCATCATTCCACAGCTTCGTGGAGTAAGAACAAAGCTGCGCATGGGGAGAAGTGGCAATAATGAAAAAATTTAGTCAGATTCAGATTAGAAATGAGATGTAAATTTTTACCTGCTATGATATTTAGTCACTGAAACAATCTGAGAATTCCTCCTCACTTGAAGGCCTTAAATCGAAGCTGAGAATGAGAGTCTCCTTATTTAACCTTGAGTGTCTTCTGCATGTACATCTGCTGCTGAGCAGGTCGTCCAGACTGCCTTCAACTTAATGGGGAGATGTAAATCCATGCAAACAGCACTTAGTTTATCCAATCATGTTTTAGGAATCTAATCATGTTTTAGGAAGATTAGGATAACTTTCTGGAAATAGTTGATAAGTTTAGCCTTTTTCTTTCCATTTTTATGAAGAGTCTAGATGACCAGCTCAGAGGTGGACATGTCATACACATCTCACTCTGAGTGGCTTTAAAGTCACATAATGGAGAGCAATTAAGAGATATGGAACTAAATGAAGAAATCTCCATGTGAAATTTGAAAGCCAGTGTTGTGCAGGAGCCTAGAGTAGGTTATTAGATCGAACCCTCTGGCTTTAAAATTATGGTTCTGTGAAATAATATCTGGCTAGGAATAAAGCAAGCAAGACTGAAGTTATGCCAGAACGAGAAAATACTGTAAGTATAAGTACTATAAGCTAGTTAATTTTAAAGCTAGTTATCTAGCATCCTTTCAACAGCCAAAAACCACTGGCAATAGAGAGTATAATGAACCATACTGCAAAACTTAAAGAAAAGTTCAGCAGTCTCCTATAACAGCTCAAAGCAGTAAATGAAAATAGAAAAGGAGCACTGATTTGTTTTTGAAAAGGAACAGTGACAAAAACAGAAGAGCAAATTCTCGCAAAACATGCATGCCAAAGTTATCACCAAAGTCTTTATGAAGTATTTATGCCTGCTAATAGGAACAAAGGAAAAAGGGAAACTTGTAGCAGGAAATGGCTTTTATAAACATATATATACATGTACATTGTGTTATATAGCACTTAGGAAGGTGTAGATCTTAGGCTCTTTCCGAAGGAAAGTGATTCCTTCTGGCACATGCATATTTAGGCATTATTAGGCTTCGAATTGGAATGCAGGAAAGAGCATAGCAGGGTTAGTCCTTTCCCATCCATTACTTTTAGTCAGAGCATTATACCCTCTGCACTATGTTAGCTGTGTAGCTGTTTAACTCTCGTATCACTATGCTGCGGTGGTATATCATACCTCTTGTTTTTTAAAGATTCTCGTTCTCTATTACCCTTTGCTCTTGCTAGCAAGACACATAATCATTATGTATAGATAAATATAGACCACATATTTTGATTTCATGATCAAACACAAATTTTTCCAATGAATATGTACTACTTATATGACTTTTATTGCAGTTTCACAACACTGTTGACAAATCACATAATTTTCAAGGTTCTTAAAAGCAGTTAAAATAATGTTCATACTAGCAATAATTAGCAAACAGACTGTATGAGTAATCACAGTCATTCCCACAAACATTTCTTGTTTTCACAGACCAATCCATTACCTGCTTCAATGGACCGTCTTGTTGTTAATTTGCAGGACTTTCACCCCTAGGTGATGGAAATACCTGCCCTCTTCCCAGTCTCCCATTAAGTATGGTTTTCAGTAATATGCATAATTCATGAGAAAAATTTGTTTGTCAAGCATTCCAGACAGGTCACTTAAATCCTAGATCAATTGATAATGTTCACACCAACATGGCCTAGAATGAAAATAGCTCTTACACTGACTTCAGTCTTTTCTTTAAGCTAATGAGCTGGGCTTCAACTTTTAAAGATGCATAGTTGTCATTATTATTTTAAATAAAGATTAGCAGCAGAGCTTTCAAAAAAAAAGGCTGTTAGTCTGAATGCTCTACTTACAATTCTAGCAACCAACATAATGCATTGTTGCAAAGGTATTCTGACTTTTCTTGCAGCAGCAGCATGCGGGAAGATGAAGGGGGAAGAAAGTTCAGGTAGCTTTTAGCTTCTAACATATCAGGGTAGAATCTAGCTGGAAAAGCAAAGTTAACAGAACCACATATTGAAGGCTTGGATGACAAATTTCCAACCCTCATCACATCTTCCCTCTGCCCAAATAAGAATCACATGCTCTGTGCAACTCAAAATGTCATAAGCAAAATCTAAATATAGATACTCTTAATAGCAATTAAAATCAACTGCATATATCATCTCTTTTTATAGCTAAAAGGTCTGCTTTGCTATTTCCCTGATTTTTGTATTCCTTTTTGTATTCATTGAGCAGAAATACAACATTTTGGCTCAGTATTCAATACTTGCTTCATGAGGAGAAGACAGGGGGTGGTCCTGCCCAAAGTTTTGATTTTTGTATATAGTCTTCTGGACCTTCGGGTGTCAGTGGAAATTTTACCGTTGATACTTATGGAACCAAGACTCTAACTAGGGGCTCTGAATGTGAAGGAGCAGGGTTTGATTCTGAAAAAGAAAATACATTGCATTTTGATGCATATTAAGAAAACTCTGAATTTGTGGAAATTAGACATTATTAAGGATTTTACTATCTCCATTTCCCAAATGCACCTTCATACTGTATTTATTTGATTTATTCTTCCATTTATATTTAAAACAAGCAGTTAGTACTCTGGATCCACTAATGTAAACAAGTCTGAGTACTACAGTGCATACATATAATTAAAAAATTGATATATGTAAATGTGACATTTTAGTGAACAGGTGCAAATATATCAGTCTGCTACAACCTAGCATTTCCTGCTCATAATCATTATTCGCTTTTTGTTCTGTGCTCACTGTGCTTAGTTCTGCAGGAATTATGATGTTTGTTGTAACATTCTGTAATGTACAGAACTTTATACGAGAGAGCTGTGACTTGTACATAAATAGTTCTGACTAAATGAACACTGAAAATAGAAGTTTTGCAATTCTTACACTAAGAGCACTTATTTGTACTGCATATTAGAAACCTAAAAATTGACCTTTTTTCATCAGCAGCAATTCACATTAAGCTGTACTTCCATAAGCACCCGGTTGGTAAACTCCCTCTCACATCAGCAGAAGTCAGACTAGATCCTTTTGCGTATTCCACTGTTGTGCCGTTTGTTCTCAGGCCCATAGGTGAAAAAACAAAATGAAGGCATTTCCCTACCTCACAGAGAAGGTCAGAGCCACTGCCATGGACAACATCCTTAAAACAAAGAGCAAATGTAGGCAGGGTGTATTTCCGCACATGCTGCTCTGAAACCTCGGATGTCTTTTCACTTCTGTTTTTTTTGCAAACCATGTTTTCTTTCTTCAGATGACATTTGTCTCACCTAAATTCTATCATATTCATAGTCAAGCGTCTGTCCTAGCTTAGTCACCCAAGCTTCTTCTGTTGTGTGTGGAGATGACAAGCACCTCCAGAGGGCAATCAACTATTTTCACAGAAAGATGTCTAGATAAGTGGGATGACTCACACTCAGGAGGTGCTTATCCATTGACTTAATAGGCAGATGAGAGACCTACCGTCAACTTCATGTGAATTTTTAGGTGTTTAGGTTGAAGGTTTAGATAAGATGAATCCTGCCCTGACATTCATTTTCTTCTTTGGTTATGCTTTTTGTGTATACTCAAATGTCCTTTGTAGCTGTCAACTTGTATCTTCCTGTTGCATAGTGTCTCTGCCCACACACATCTGTGTAAGTGCTATGACTTAATATGTGGATGAGTGAGTTAAATTGGTCTGAGATAGAAAGGTTGTCAGAACAGATGATCTCTTCTAGCTTGAAAGTCCATCAGGCAATGGACCTTGACTAATACACTTCAGCACAGTGCTGGCCTAGCATTTATAAAACAGTAGTCAATTCCTAATGATAAAATAGGGAAATAT
Source organism: Dromaius novaehollandiae (assembly GCF_036370855.1). NCBI lineage: Eukaryota > Metazoa > Chordata > Aves > Casuariiformes > Dromaiidae > Dromaius > Dromaius novaehollandiae. The sequence goes on along the minus strand of NC_088099.1, from coordinate 93,357,456 downwards.
TCAGATGGACAGATCGACAACTGCTTTCCCCACCATTTCTAATAAGGTCTGCACAAACACATGACACAGATGAGGACTTGTTGTTCCAAGGCTTCTCAGACACAAGAAATCACAACAGTGCTACTGGGATTGGAATATGTTGGTCTTGGCTACCTTCAGTGGTAGGAAAAAAAGAATAAAGTCACATATGAGCTGTGTTTCTGACCATGCTTTTTGAAATGACTAGTCATTCTAAAATGACTGAACTCTTTATTGCCTACACCACTAAACTGCCATCTATCTGACTTTAACTGCACCTACACTGTTACGTGCTTACGTCTAATACAAAGGGCTCTCCATGAAATGCTGCCTTTGGTGATGAAGCTGATATAAGTAGTTCCTATTTCTGTGTGCCCTCAGTTGTGCCACTAAACTGGAAACTGCCTCATTCACTACACAAAACAGGCAGTTACTTTAAGCAGCAAAACAGTCATGGCCCCCACCAGGAAAGCCCTGAAAAGCCTTGGCTTTTGTTGCTCCCAAGAGAACAAGAGGCATGTGGGTCAGCAGCTACTGTTGACAGAGCCCCCCCAGCCCTGTCTCCACTCTTCCCAGCAGCAGCAGCAGCAGCAGCAGCAGCAGCAGCAAGCCTGACTTTCCCAAGGCTTTCTCCTTAACAGCTTGGCATCCCAGATCTGCCACTTCCTATGATTTGAATCCTGGATCCTTACCCTTGCAATGACAGTCCCATTTTACTTGCACTGCTAAGAAACCTTGAGCCGGCTCTGCTAGGAAATTCTGCAGTGGATGATTGCAAGGCCAAAGAAAAAAGGGTTTGATAGAGTGAGTGAACAAACAGTTGGAGCAGCAAGAATATCATATGTGCATGTACAGGAATGCAAACTGTAAAGAGCACATTCCTGTTGGGCAGTATATAAAAGACCTGTATTTGAATGAGTCAGTTAGGGTGTCTTCAAGCAATGGACAAGTTAGGTATCAAGGCAGGTACTTTAAAGAACAGTTTGTTTTCAAGACCTTCATCTGGTGGAAGCTGGTATAGGTACATCCTCTTTAATGAACTGATGCCTGCTGCTTCCAGCTGATCCTTGACTTATTTATATTTTAAATCTTATGCTGCGCTGTTTGTCGAGAATATCAAAAACATTAGCTTGTTTTTGGCTTGGCTTTCTGACTTCAGTAAACTTCTAGCTAAATGATCATTTCATTGCCAAGACCTCAGATCATGCAGCCGCTTAATGAGGGGGAATGTGTGGACTTGGAAACTCTATTTGTTTCCTGATATCTAAACAAATCTAAGCTGTCTGTTTGTATATGAAAGAACCATTCCTTTATTACCAGGAGAGGTAAGCTCTTCAGGGCAGGAGCTATCTTTCTCTTCTGTTTGCCTAGTGGCCAGGCAAACTCTTTTTATTGTATTTTGGTTGTGCCTAGAGGCTAGGTCATGGATCAGGGCCTCCCTGAGCCAGACACTATGCAGAGGCCTGACAAACAAACGGTTTTTACCCCCAAAGCCTTATAGTGCTGATTTATATAACCCTCCAGTTACATAAATAACAGTTCAGCTATCAAGGTGTCCTTGTTCCACAGGGATGTTGTTTATGTCAAATGTTATATTTAATTGTCCCTATGCTCAGACAAGCACATGCAGTGCAAACTGTGCAACATGGATCAGCCTAGTCCCATAATGCAGTCCCTCCTGCTCCTACTCCGTTAGTCATATCCTTTCTCTCCACATCCTGACAATTTCTAAATTAGCAAGTAATGCACAGTGGATCAATAGAGTGACACAGCTGGTGCCAAGGACCCAGCATCCACACTGTGTGCATTTTGGGGGAGGTCTCTTTAGACTAGCTCTGAAGTGCCCCTGTAAAGTGAACACTCACTAGTCGTCAAAGTGCATCTTCTGGTACAATATCATCCAAAAGGAGTCCAGTTTATGCTGAGATTGCTCCACACCTAACCAGTGGTAAATGGGGTTGATGGGGAGACTTGCTTCAGAAGTGCACTTCTGACTCTCATTTAAATGCTAATGTAGATAGTTCCTGAGGCTCTGCCCAGCTCAGAACTCAAGCAGGCCTTGTCCAGTGATTATATTGTGTCCTTTCTACCCTCTTTAATCTCATTCTGAGAAAAAATACAGGGAGAAAAGCACATGCAAAATGTTCAGTTACATGCTACAGAAAAAAGCACTCATTTCTTTGGGTGCCTCAAATGAAGAGCACAGGAAATAACTTTTTTTTATTATGACTATGCATGTATGGTTGTTCTAGAAAGGACCTTCTTTCAGTAAAACAGGGAGAAAAAGGAGGCCTAACCCAACTAAGGTCAAACTGCATTTCTACAATAGACCTGATGTACCACAACATTTTACAGAGAGGCATCTTTCCTCTTTCTCATTTTAAACAAACATAAAATAGTCTTTACGTGTCTGGTGTTAGCATTGGCAAAAGAACATTGACAGTCTTTAGAGTTTAATCTGATGATAAGATGCTCAAGCTAATTCCTAAATAGGTTTAACTGATTAGCTGCACTTTTTTCCCCCAGGAAGCTGCATCATCTGGCACCATGACATCATTGAAGATTAGGTGCAATGTCATATAAATCTGTAGGAAGCACATAGTTGAAATCTTAGTATGTCTGAAGTTTTTTTAGTAGAAAAAATAGTGCAAGCAAAACTATGTAAGTCTTGACTCAGGGAGTATGTTTCATTGCAGATTGGCTCTAAATGTGCTTATGTTTGAAACTGTTTTGGTTTTGAGCTACCAAAGAAAAGTATTAGTTGCAGATTGTATTAGAATCAGATGGGGGTAAAATACAATTTCAAACAAGAGGCAAAGTTTTCTTCATAGAAATGCCCTATGTCTTCTCATCTGGAGGCATGAGCTCTAAAGAAAAACAAGCAAAAAAACCCCCATACACTGCGAATGATTTGAGATTTTCTTTCTAGTGCTTTGTGAGAGGTCAGATATGTTCCTAAGAATTTTTTATGTAAAATTTTGTTAGCTTTGGTACATAGCTCTTTTCCAACCTTAACAAGAATTAAAAAGGTCAAGGGGGTCTAGATATCCCACTAAGATCACTATTTATAATTTCTTAATCTTCTTGGCTCTCTCAGAGTTTAGATCTTTCCACCCCTTCAGTCTGGTTGGCTAAAAGCAAAAGGACAGCATGTCTGGTCTTAGCTTAGACATTAATTAGTCTCTTGGGTGACAAGCAGTCTTGTGGAGATGTCAATAATTACAAAAAACCCAGGGCTGTATCATGGAGAAACAATTGGAAAGAAACAAAAGGGGGGCAAGAAAATGAAGTTTCTAATATGTCAGCCCTGCTGTGCCTTTCCTGTGTTACTTCTCATCTTTGGTAAGTTTTTGGAGGTAGTGACTGTTGCTACCTGTCCCTGGTAGAATAAGGATCATGAAATATACAACTGATCATATGATCTCCATTGCTGTGGAGTACACTGAGATTCCTGCATGTGTAAGTTACATACATTGTTACTACACTTTCTGATCTTTGTTACAAACATTAAGGTCCAGACCTGCTTCTGCCAGATAAAATTGTCCAACTTTGCTAATTTCTTTTTTTCTTGTGCTTGTGTGATCGTGTTCAAGGGTAAATATTTGGCTTTGGTAGTAGGGTGGAACATAACTGAGTAAAAGTCCTTTATGAACTTATTTTCATTCAGCATATCATATCCTGACACAGAAAGTTGCACATTAACCAGACTTGTGACTACATGCTACTTTAATTGTTTTTATTTGGTGCTCTGAATAGCCAGAGGCTTTTCCTATGTATTAATAAACATTACATTAATTTTCCATTGTTCCTGGCCTTAAGATATCACAGGTCAAAGTGGAGTCTCATGGATCCCACTGGAAAACAAGACCAAACAAAAATGCCACGTCGCATCAGGAAGTGATGTCAGTAGCTGGAGTTTTGCTTCCGAACTTCTGTGTTTTACTTCACTTGTGAAGCTGTTTTCCTGTGCAAACCCATAGGCTTAATACTTGTGGGAATGACTGAGGACAAACATCTTGCAGTTTTACTGACTACCAACGCATCATTCTTTGACAGACTATTAACAATCTGTTGACCCACGTAAAAATTGGAGTTTTAGGAAAAAAGAAAGCATCCCATGTCTGCGTATCGATAAAATGCTCATGTTGCATAGAAACATGAGTATATTGGAGTAGTTAACACATTCAAGATCCTACTTATTGTCAATATCTGACCCAAAACCAATGATTCATGTTCCAAAGAAAATGCTGCTTTTATATTTTTCCACCAGCCCAGTCTCTCACCACAGACCCAAGTTATTCCCCCAACTACTGCTCTACATCTGGGTGACATGAGAGATAATTGCAGGACGCTTACAGTCCTGATAAACTATGGTTTCCCCTGCTCTGCAGCCCTTTGAAGTTGCAGACAGTTTCATGATAATTGATAATCTAATCTCTTCCCAGCCTGTTTTTTTTAAAGGCTGCTCTGAAACAGCAAGAAGGGGAAATATTACAGCATAAGTATTGATTGCTGCATGCAGAGGTCACCGTGTGGGGATTACACTTTTATCACAAGGTTCTTGCGAAAGGTGAAGTTTTGGCAAGATCCTAATAATAACTACAGAGTGCAAGTTAAATACTGGGGGCAGGGGGAGGAAAATGATTTTTTATTCTTAGTACCTCAAGGCTATACATGGCAATTACTATTGCGGAGGCAATAAAGACGTTGTTAATTACAGGTTTTATACCCTTGTAGCCCAAAGTAGGAATGAAAGGACTAAAGGTTACAAAGTGGTACTGAAGAAAGAGAGAAGGAAGGACAAAAGAGTTGCTGGAGACTTTTTCATGCAGTGAAGTGAGTTACTTATGTTACAGTGGGCTAAGCCATGACAGAGGGGTAGTTTCAATTTGATCAGGATAAACACTTGCAATCTTACTTAGCAGGTAATTTGCTTTATTTGCCTTTGTATTTTTGCTGTGATTACACGATTACCTAAAAACTCAATATTGACTACTACATTCTCTGGAACCAAGCCATTGCATGAGGACAACATGAAAGATTTATATTAATGTGTGTCAACTCTAAATATGTTTTGGAGTTATTTCAATGTCTTAAATAGCGGACAGTGGTTTTGCCACAGACTCCTCAAATAAAGCAGAAGTGGTAAATGGAACAACTGCACTTTATAAGCACGACACAAAAAAAGCACAGACAGTAAATATCTGTGTATTTAGCAGAAGTAATTTGTTTGAAAATTAGAAAGTTTCCATTCCATTCCATTGGACAAACTTATCCTTTGCGATAAGTGATATTCATGAGAATTTGTAGAACTGTACAATATGTTAACTAAGGGCATGTAATTTTCTGAATGCTGACAGGGATAAATATATGCGCCTGCACACACACAAAACTCACACATACTTAATGAGAGCAAAATTAAAGTCTTCTGAAACAAGGCTGATTGATTAAAACTCAACAGACCCACACAAATATGAACACTAATACACATGGCTCATAAAGTGCTTTCAGACCACATCTTCAAATGGGCAATACAAACACTCATTTCTCACCAGACTAAACCCTTAGCTGTGCCAGAGCAGCAGGTGGGATAACTGGTGAGTTAGAGGTAAAGCTGGCTCTAGGAACATTTCCACTCCTCTGCTTGCCTTTTCTTCCTTGATGGTACACCACTGCAAATTAGAGCTCTTTAACTTCGAGTCAGACTGTGTTTCCTGGGCAAAGATCCCTGGCAGGCAACATGCTCTGACCTTCTCCGTTCTCACCCTACAGGCCTATAGAGAGAACAGAGTAAGAAGGGCTGCAGTAGAGCTGTCTACACTTGTTTTACACCTTCTGAGAATTCATCTATCCCATTACATTCTGCATGGTTGTTCACACGATTGGACTTAATGATTTATTGGCAAAAAATCATTCAAGTTCAATTTGACAAGGAATAGTCTTATAAGCCATTTTGTAATTGGATGCAACTGGGAAATACTGTAATACTCCAGCATTTGCCTTTTTTATTCCTCTTTCTGTTTTCTCTTTTCTGTGATCTTTCAAATTGTGTCAGTGCCTTACTTACAGGTATTTAGATAGTGCAGGCATTACTGCTGCTCCTCCAACTCTGTCATCGCCTCTGCAGACTCACTGCACAAGTACTTTGCAGCTCACTTACCATATTTCTGCCCAGGATGACCTGAACATACCTACGGGTCCCTATTCATTCTTGGATCTTTCCGTTGTGATATCATCTTCATTTTCTCTTTCTTCCTCCTACTGGCTAAGTTTCCCTATGGTTCCAGGGCTCTCTTTCCTTTCTTCATCTTTGTTCTTCTCCCAGCTCTACACATTTGCAAATCATTCTCATCCTAAGTGAGAGCAGAGTCCTGAGTGTAGTAGGCCTCTCACGTTTTGTATAGAAGAGAATGGCAAACAGAAAAAAGAATCTTAAAATAGATCAAGAAACACTTCAGTCTAGGCATGCAAAATCAAATTGTTTTGTGTGATCACACTGTCCTGAGAGTAACATTCCCCTCGCAGATTCTCTTGCACGTAGTACCTTTCTTTTACTGCTTGCCTTTGTCTTGGTTTCCCTTCTCTCTCTGTCCAGATTCTTGAGTCTCCACCACATTTCCTCCTCCCGCCCCATTCTCCCACTCCATTTTCTCCCTTCTGCTCCAGATCATAGAGATAGTTTGAATTATCTTCAGGACAGCAACAAGAGCAACTAAATGTATGCTTGCTGATTGACCTTGATTAGCCATTCTGAAAAAAACATATGGCTTCTCTGCCTTTTATCTCAGAGACAGGAATTGCTATGGAAAATTATTAGCTACTACTGAGGCCCATGTCCGTGTCAGGTAAGGAAGCACATAGAAGCTTTACGTAGATTAAAACTTACAGTGTGCCTAACTTTGTATTGTCTTGTTTCCGGTGGGAACTCTATTTATCACATTTTTGCTAGGAATTCTATAGAGCAGTAATATTAGCACACAGCCTTCCCCATGACTAAGCTTTTGTGTTTACTTATTTTAAATATGTGACCTTTAAGAATATGGGGGGAAGGCAGAATGCTGCACTTCATCTATTAAAGCACCAAATACACACTAAATAAAAGACAGAATGGGGTAGCTTTTTTTCCCCAACCCTGACAGAACTTCTGGATATGTTTACAGTTGTAAAGGATTTTCTTCTTAATTTAATTTGTAGGTTGATCTTAGTTCCTTGGCCTGCTTCTACGTCCTTTATTTTCCTGAATTAAGGCTTTCTTTCCTGGATTGTTTGTCTTCTCTAGCAGTGTTTTTGTGTCTGCTCATAACATCCTTTCTGATGGATGCTTTTTCTTCTGTGACATCTGCTCTAAGACAGGACTGAGACTTTCTTTGATGCAAGTTCAGGCAAATAACTCAGTGCCATTACTAGGCAAGTAAAAGTTCTTTTGGATTTTTCTCCTTTTCTGGAGAGCTTTTATACAGTTTTCTTCATTGTACACTTTGTTAATAATTTCCACAGATTTACTTTCCCATGCAGATGCACAGTTTCTGCTAGGATGAGACCTAGAGCTCTTTTTTGAAGTTAAAAATTACAGCCAAGTTTTACACTTGCCCTTTGGTGCCTGCAAATGAATTAACTGAGATCTGTTAATGCTGACTAACATGAGCTGTGGCTGCCTGTCACAGGGAAGTATAAGCAGTGTTGGCTTTGTGTCTACACCTGAAAGAAGGATTAAAAAAAAAAAAAAACAGTTGGATAAATTTTTTGCTGTCACAAAGCACAACTTTCAGCCATAATGTACACGGCACATGTCTCATTACATACAGGTATTAAATACACATTAAATATTTGTAGGTCAATCTATTTAAAAGTAGCTAAAGCAAAATAATATGAAATGTCTGTCCTGGATTCACAAAAGAAAGAGAATTCATAGTACAACATGTCCCCCTGTCCTTCACTAATCCTTTTGTGTCTAGGTATTACAGCTCATATGGTATGTAGGATCTGAGACCCCAGAAACTTAGACTCACAGGATGAGCTGTTGCAGTAATGCCACTGATTCTATACTCTTACGCTTCCTTTCCTTGACTTTAGTTAAGACCATGGACCAAATGACATTGTCATCCATGTGCGTGTCCAGTGCATATTATATACAAGTGTTCAAGAGAAGAATTTGATCTTGAATGTTATATTTAGACTGAGTACTTGTTGTATCACACACCATCTTTGTAAAGCACACACCTGAGAAAATCTCTTACTGAAATCATCTACCTAGTTTCAGTGAACAAAAGTAATGGAGACAGTACAACCTCCCTTCACAACTTTTTTATCATTTCCTGTATCAAAACAGTTTGCACATATCTGGTCTTTAGCTTCTTCAGGCATCAAAGGCAGCATTTTACTTTCATTGATTATGATCCGATGATTGTGTGGGCTAGATTTTTGGATAATTTAGGAGTACATTTGCAAGGACAATTACTGTTTGTTCATGCAAATGTAAGACACTTACCTTTTGCACCTGCAGATGAAATAAATGAATGGCCAAAATGACTGTGCATTTTGTAATTTAGTGTAGGCATATCTAGACGATATGGGCATTCCATATGTACAACAGAAATAAAAATGTATATTAATTTGCCTAGCAGATCAGACTCCTTTCAGATCACTTTCCTGTATTCCTCACGATGGCTCTGCTATGAGCTTTTCTGGTGTAATTGCACCAGAATACAGGCACAGAAAACTTTTTGCATGCTAAGATGAAATTGATGCATTACTATAGAGGCTTTTATTATTATGAATAAGGTTATTTTTTTTCCTGAGAAATTCCATTCATATTCTTCAGAAACTATACTGGTAGCAGATACTTTAAGATGATGAGAAAAGAGAATTTTGCCCATATTTTATAATCAGACAAATAAGATCTCTATAAAGCTTACGAGTAAGCAAGAATTTGCCAAAAAATGGCTATTGTACAGCTCATCAAAAAATTGTTGCCCTTTTAAAAATAAAAAGCACTTGAAACTTCTTATGTGGATCATGTTTTTCTATTTTGGACAGCATGGACCACACCTTTTGCTAGTCACAACATATGGTAATATTGCCTACAGTAATCTAGAAAAATATAGCTAGAAAGAGAACTGTGTATTTCACTTGCGAATTTTACTCTCCGTTTCATGTAGCAACATATTAAGTTTTTGCCTCTTCTGAGTGTTTTCTTCACATTGCCTTCACTAACTCTCTCCCTTTCCTTGTGCCTTCTGACACCTGATTGTTTTCTCCTTCCCTTACATATGTCCATAGGGAAAAGAGACTCATTAGCCTCTGAGTATCCATATTCTGATCTGTGACAAGGAGCTTGGATGTCTGTGGATGGCGTGAGAAGCGCAGAGGAAGTGCTGCTTCCAGAACTACTTCCCTGCAGCAGAGCAAGCAGCAAATGCTCTGCGGGGAATAAGCTCAGGTTCACTGTCCTAAACTATTATTCTAGTACTAAATTCCTTTTAGTTTATCCTGCATCTTAAATAAGTAGGTAGAATTGATGTCATTTAATAGCTAGGGTATTCACAGGAATGACCTACATACAGAGGATACATTCTGTAAACAAAATTGCATTTTGTTCATTAGGTACAGTACAAATCAATTCTAGGTAACAGAGACATCCTAATAAGAAGGGTTTTTTTCGTACCTCTGTCACCAAGGTGAAACTTAAAATAGGTAATATACACATATATCAATAAATTATTAACCATACAGATATAAACCATATCCATTCAGAAACATCCAGCCACCACTTATAAAAAGGATGTTCTGAGGATTATGAATAGGTCATGTACTTAAAATTGCCAGTTATTAGTGGGTAGATGAATTAGATCTACTTACACCATCTTCTCTGAGGTTATTCCTAAATACACTGTGTGTCACCTTCAGGAAGTGTACTCCTTCATATTACGTAGCCTTGGAAACATGCGAACTTCCAAGAGGATCAGACCAGGAGTTTCTGTAATTCATTCAGCTCTCTGACAATGACTGACATGTATTCACAAGCGAGTGTTAAATGTGATAAATTTGTAAGCTAGATTCCAAGTCAATCAATTAGCTATGTGGAAGCTACTGAACAGCATCTAATCTTGGATTATCTATGCCATAGGCAAATTTTTACTAGCTAGGCATGCTCTAACAATGTGTTAAATGATGGAAAAGCAACAAAGCAACTTGTGGTGACCACTACAAAAAATGTGCAGTCTATAATCAGACACAGGTCAGACAACAGTGCATCTAGAGATTAACACTGTAGAATCCCTTAGATATATCAGTGAGACTATCCAATATTGATGTGAGGTAGAGGAAGCAGCCTCGCAGAAAAGGGAAACTTTCAGGACTGAATCTAAATAAAGAGGTGGAACTCACTGTCTGATGAGACAAGGGAACGATTCACGGCTGGGAAAGAGAGTCAAGATCTAATAACTCAGTAACTGAAGTGGAATGGGGGAGTTTTGGGGAAAATGTCAGAAGTAATACAATTTGAATGGTATGCATTAGAAATTTTGAAATGAAAAGTACACACAGACACAAAGAATGTGCATTGCATGAAGTCTTAGCAAAAAGCCCTGGAATAAATGGATATTCTCAGAATCCAGTATACTATCAGTTCTGCAATATAGGTAAATCACAGCTATTCAGAAGCAGTAAGGTAGAGTAAGCATTGCTATGTTTACCAGATTTTCATTAGCAGCATTTATTTTTCCGGGTCATAATTTCTTCAGAGTGGAAAAGAGATGATTCAGAGGCCTTGGATGGACTACAGAAACTTTCACTTTAGGTCACAGTTTGAATCCAGCCTAACTTTGAATCCTCCTCTGACTTCTGAGGCACACACGAAGAGACAAATATTCGCACCCTTGCGTAGTGCTGTGGTGCAGTTTTTACTCATTGCCCTTGTGTGGACAATCTCACTCCAAATGAAGCCTGCTCTTGCTCCTGAAAACCTCATTTTCCCCTGCCTGCCAGACATTTAGCTTGGCAGTGTTTGGGCCCCTTCACACTAACAACACCGACCACTTTTAATTGGAAGCAGAATAAAACAATTCTGAAATGAACCAAGGCATTAAAGAATTTACAAGCAGTTGCTTGTAATCACAGCTTAGTGAGAGAGAGATTGCAGGCTCTAAGAGGAATGATGAACTGAACGAATATACTGAGCACTATCAAATAGCCCAAAAAGGAAGCACTGCTTATGGGACATCAACTCATCTTTATCTGTCAACAGTGAAAACACACAACAAGGCTTGCCCTTTTGAAATGTAAACAGAATATTATGCCTCCAACACAAACCCAAGCCATTAAAAAGGCATCTTTTATTCTTTCTCGTAATGTTCTGGAACATAAGGCAGCAGCACTGATGTGACTCCACAGCTGTTGCCAGGGGAAAGTAGGAATGTAGCCTGCCACATCTGGGGTGATATCTTTGAAGAGGCACTTAATCTGCAGTGCTGAGGTATGCTAAGCCTCTTTGCTTTTCTTTACCAGTTCTCAAGCTAATACTGCTCCTGGAGAGCAATGCTGATTTCAAGTCAATGGGTGAGATGAAAGAACAATTAAGGACAGTGATGCTTTATGCATTGTGGAAAATATAAAGACAGGACAACAACATAATTCCTTGATCACTCCGGCAGAAGATTTACTTTGCCACACTTTAAAGTTGTAGGTTCCCTGCTTCTGAAACAAAAATGACAGGAATTTTTAATCACTGAGTGTGTGTTTTGTGAATTGAAGGGGGGCATTGAAAGAATGGAAAATAAAAGGTATCTGCTGCTATTACACTGGTGTGTTTCTATTGGATCAAAGCCTTTTCTTCTCCGTAACTCTTCAGAAACAATTTGCCAGTATTGCTAGGCAGGCATTACACAAAGAAAGACATCAGGTAAAGAAACACAAGAGAAGCTTTAATAAGTAAGAAGGTGTTTATGGCACTATTCCCATTTTCTAATAATTGAAAATCTCGGAAGCCTGACCTTTTGGTGGCTGCACCAAAAAAAAAAAAAAAAAAAAAAAAAAAAAAAAGAGAGAGAGAGAGAGAGAGAGAGAGAAGGATAGAAATTCTGCTCTGAGATGTCCTCTCCAAACTTTGCCCTGCTTTGGGGAGGTTAGCATTTATTTCAAAAGCAGAATACAAGGCTGTGTCTTACAACAAGGTGGCTGGACATTTCAACCTTCAAATTGGTGTGCTACACTGAGGTTTGGCTGGTTGCATTGCTAAATACTGAAGTATTGAATTAGGATATTATTATTGAAAATTAGGCCTTGCATTTCTAAAGAAATGCTTTTCAGTACTGAAGAGAATAATTTTTATTTCACCTTGAAAGGTGAAATGATTCTAATTTTTAATTGTGCACATTGTAGAAGCTTTTACATCTGGAATGACAATACTCAGGTAATATTACCTGCATTTTAAATATAACTTTACATATAGTTGTCTGTGTATGTATACTTGTATATACCTATATATAAAAATAAAAGCATTTGCACACAGACACACACAGTTTTGGCAGCTTTTTTCCAGTATAAAATTTTGCCCTAGTCTGTAAGCCTAGTATGTAAGCCTTTAACACTAATTGAGAGTGTACTACATACAAGTACCATTGGGAAAACATGTTCACCAGTTAAAAAAAAAAAAATCACATCAAAATAGAACTGAGGATGAGCCCAGGATACCACTTTGGATCAAAACTCAGGGGATGTTCCACAACAGACCCAAATGCACTGCTTGGCCCAGACTTTTTACCACACAGGAAGGCAACAAAAAAACTGATCCTGTTCATAGTGCTTAAATATTACTCTACTTAAAGCAGAAACTTCAGACAAGAAATTTCCAAAATTTCTAGTTGTGCCTGATTTGAAAAGGAAAATAACCCCAGAATGTCAGAGCAGTAAGCCATTTTTTCATTTATGAAGAAGTGTCACTGAAAATTTAAAATGTGTAATAAAGACCAGGGTCTATGCTAAACCACCAGGAGAGTTTTAAAGCATGCTAACATCCAATCAAATCCAATGGAATAAGAAATGGTCATTGGGATAGCAGTATCCTATTTCTATTCTGCTGTGTGACTCTGAACAGGACATTTAGGTTTTGATACGAAACTCATTAATGTCAGGAGAAAGACTCCTGTAGGATCTGTGGTTCTGCTCTTCACCTGAGTGCTTCTGTCTTTCCTTGCGCACATTGAAAGCTGGACTCCTTCTGTGCTTTGGTATTCTCACTTCTAAAGGGTCTGTGAAGGGACAGGCTAATTAGTGTTATTTATAATAACATTTTAATACATAATTATACTCAGAGACCTAAAGAGATAGCTAACAAAACACTATGTAGAAGGAGGTTCATAAGGATGTACTAGGAAAAATAGAAGAGAAAAAAATCCTACTGCTATGTGAAAGCTTGTTAAAGATATTCCTAGTCTGCGGGGCCAAAAGTCAGTCATCTCTTCTCTGGTTGTGGAGCAGCTCATGAATATTTAAACTGCTGTTGTCTTGTGGCTGAGGGATGGGGTAAGAGAATGAAGAAGGGGAGGATTAGATAAATGATACAGAAAACTTTTTTTTTTGGATAGTTTGATGTTGATAATGTGAAGCCTCATTCGGTAGGAAGTCAAAAGAGCAATTTCACTTCTGTTTCATGATCTTCAGGACATTTTTTTCTTCTTTTCTTTCTTTTTTTTTTTTTTTTTTTTTTTTTTTTTTTTTTTTTTGCCTTTTGGTATTCTCCACTGCTGTCCAGCTGGGGAGATGAGGCCCTTGCCTAAGACTGCAGAACCTTCTACTTAACCATGCTGGTTTAAGGCAGTGGCCCCAATGGGAACCACATGTGTAAACCTGGTAGTAAGGTTTGACTCCTGCCTGAGAGTTTCCTTAGTGCAGCACTGCGCAGCCTTAGTGTCATGCAGCACTGACAGTTCGTGTCTATGAGATCATCTTTATATTAGCAGTCCACCTAGGTGGCCAAATGCTATAGAAAGCAGAGATTTCTGTTTTCAGCTGTTTCTCACAACACAGCAAGAAAGAATCTTGGGTCACCTGAGTCACCTCAGACACTCACCTTGGTTAGCAGTGAAATAAAAGATAAATCTGTGGAATTGGTGGAACTTTTACTAAAATGCTGTGCACAAAGAAGTCTTTTAGATCCCAGATCTTTTGAACTTTCTGGTTATTTGTAAAAAAATAATACTTTTAATACTCAAAGAAGTAATCAGTGCTGTTTTACCAAACTGAAATTTATCATGGATGGACCAGTTGTACCTTATAAGAATGACAGAGCTTTACATGTTAGTTCACACGCATGTGCTAGGAATATTCTCCAGACTCTGAACTATTGGTATGTAATAAGGTTAAATCTTAGTGTTTTAAACAGGAGCTGGAAGCAAATCTACTTCTTGTGACAAAGATTTGACCCAGGGGCAACTCACAGAGCAGTAAGGTAAAAAGATGCCTGTCCGCTCTAGTACCATTCCGTGAGAGACAAAATTCCAATGACTCATGGGGCTGGGCACTTACATAAAAATGTATTTGTTCCAAAAACTTTGCAGAATCAGGCTTGTGTGTGAAAAGAATCCAAGGCTCCTTGGGTTCCACTGGATGGGAAGAACTGCCTTTCTCATGATTTTCAATGTTCCAGCCAAAATCAGAAACAGCAGAGATGTACTCAAAGAATTGTAAAGTCATGCCAAGCTCTATAGTGAAGAGATATAGAAACAGTCTGTGTTTAGCTGAATTTACAGGGACCGGGTAAGTTTTGTTTGGTCACCTTTGGGGTCTGCAAATTTCTCAAATAGCTCTGCTCTAGTGAAAGCCAATGACACAGATCTACCAAGTTAGGGCACTTGCTTGGGATGCAGGAAAGCAGAAGAGAATGGACTCAACCTTTGCTCTCCTGAATCTCAGATGTCTCCCTAACCACTAGCAAGTAGAGTAGATGGACTAGATTTCCTTGTTGTCTTCTTCCTACTTTTGGAGGGCTTCACTTTGTCCCTGTGTGCGAAAGGTAAAAACTGGCTCCTGTTCCACATTACCAGGAACCGACAGAGCATTGGACTTGCTGTTCTATTTTGATACTGAAGCAGCCAACTGGAACAAGTAAAAAGACCCTAAAATGCAATGCATTAGATATATAAAATAAGGTGGTGGGTGGGTGAAGGGAATAGCAGAGCAGTGCTACCCAGGAACTGGGAAAGGCTGCTTCAAAAAAAGAAATGGATTTTGGCTCTGGGCGAGCCAAATCTGAGCGCTGGTCCCAGTCTGTTTGTGGTAGCTAGCTGTGCCTATGGAACACTGCCACTTTAAAAATCTATTTACAGGTGCTGTTTTTGTATGGACAAATTGTTTTCTATAATTACCCATATTCTTTTAAAGAAAACATCCCTAGCAGTCTCTCAAATGATAACACAGTAGAGTGACTGAGCCACACAACAGCAGCATCTCCCTCCCCAGAAGCAGCCATTGAGGTGAGGTGAGCTAAAGCTGCCCCAGCCACAGCAGGTAGCTCAGTACACTCGCTTGCCTCAAGTGTAGATGTCTGAATGGATATCCGTTCCCTCCCCCCTTCAAACTATCCTGCCGTCCCACTGCTCTGCTTGTGCTGGCTTGCCCAGCTGTACCCTTTCATGCCTCTTATAGACAGATACACAAAAGCTCTGTGCACTAAACATTAGTTCTGCCTCCAAATTATGCACATTCCCATTTATAAAAAAATATTCACAAAGCCTGTAACTGGAAATGGACAAGCTCTTGGGCTATGAGCAAACTTAGGAATTATACAAGTGAAAACAAAACAAAACCCGAACCGCCACCTTCAGAGATGTGGCTTATGTTCAAGCATAGTGGACCAGAACACTCCTCACTCCCCATGTATATCCCACAAGGTAACTGGAGTACCTCTTAATTTTACACTGCTACAAATAAGATTGCAAGAAAGGAGACTGTCACCCTGTGCTTTTAGATACCCCTACCCAATGCCTGAAGCCTTCTGCGCATGCACACACATGCACACATGCATGCACTCTCCCTTTGATGCTCAAGGCTTCAAATTTATTAGCCTTGTGTAACAGTTATAAGCAATAAATATGGTAAAGTAATAAATATCAATGTTAAATAAGAACAGACTAAGCCAGCCCAATATTTTAGGCTTTTCCGCAAAGGCAAACAAGCCTGGAAATGCTTCTAAACGTGCAAGCGTAAACACGAATCTGACTGAATAGTCACAGCATTTGTAAATAGCTCCTTAATGACCTTGCTTACTCCTGTGCTTGCAGCAGGAGACCAATCACATGAGCTGAACGTTTCCAAATGCAGGGAGCTCGGAAACGAGCTCTGGGACGACATCCAGCATATAAGTTCCCTTTCAGTCTTCTA
The DNA here is from genome assembly GCF_036370855.1 of Dromaius novaehollandiae. NCBI lineage: Eukaryota > Metazoa > Chordata > Aves > Casuariiformes > Dromaiidae > Dromaius > Dromaius novaehollandiae. The sequence goes on along the minus strand of NC_088099.1, from coordinate 93,341,061 downwards.
ATTCTTCTTCCTTCCCCTCTTAGGCAGGGAGGCGATGGACACACTACATGCTTCCCAGATGTACTTGATGGGTCAAAGTATTTTTTGTAATCTAGATACATATTTTGATTTTTTCCCAGTCTAAAGCCTCTAACATGCCACTATATGAACTGGAGTCTTACACAAATGAATGCATATGAAATACTGCAGTACTGCAGCAAGGCAAGAAAATGGAAACCTACATATACATATATATGCAGCCAGTCCCTAATTATTTTAATTTTAGTGTCAAAACATAGTATTTTGTGGTAGCAGGGTGAACTAGTGCATTTGAACATTACCTGACATTCAGGACCATGAGATGCCATCAGAAGAAGAGGGATCCTTTGCCCCTGTGTGGAGAAAACTTCAGCAACTGAAATGAGTAGCAGAAAGGGACTTGTCTGTTCTGCAGATTGCAGTGCACTGTGGAAATACCCAGTCATTAAATGAACCAGCTTGGGGACTAGAGACAGAAAAGCCAGGCAGGCCTGCATGAGCTTAGGCAGTTTTTCATGCTGTTTCAGGTAGAAAGGTTTTGCGATCCAAGACAGTTCATTTAAAGCTAGCTGGGCTATCTCTGTGCTCAACTGCAGAAAGCCAAGGGGATTTCACTTCACACAGCTTAGAGACTACAGTATGTATGTCCACATTTAAGCTAAGTTTTTAGAGCAGTCTTATGGGCAGAAATAAATACTCTTAGGATGTCATTCACCCAGTCTCTTTTAAATGTCTCTATTTGGATAATTCTCACCATGTTTCTCTCCACTGAATATAAAGAGGGCTTAGACTTCTAGCTCTGAGATAGACATCTACGTGCAAAAGTCTGATGCAAGGGAGATAAATCCCCTTCATTACCTTTTCAGACAGATTGAAAAGACCCTTCACTTGTCTCAGTGCTGTGCTAACTCCAAATCCTAAATGCAACAATGTAAGCAGAAGCCTAAATTTCTGTGCAACAGAAATGAGCATAACTGATAACTTATTGTGGCTTTGTCTCCCTCTGACAGTTGGACCACATGCAAGTTCAGGAGCCTTTGAGGATATGTCTCACCTCATTATTTTACAAGACACTTAGATCCATATGTCTCTGGGTCCACTGTTGATGAACTACATAGAAATGCTGCACTGCACCAGCATACTAGCATAATAAATGACCAAAACCACTGCATGCTAGAAAATAGTATCCTTTCATTAAAGATCTCAGATATTAGTGACAGAACTACCTGTGAAGAGAACTATTGCTTTTTTCTCCCCTTTTAGATGCAACCTCCTTTTTCCACACTGAAGGAGAAGGAGCAAAAGCACAGGTACAGTAACGATGATGGAGCTCTGAATCAAACTCTCCCTGTCATTGGCACCATCTTGGCCCTGTACCCATCTGTAACTCTGGGAAGCCTTTCCACCTTGGCAATCTCTTTGGTAACCCTACCAAAAACACACATGGAAAGCGTCCGCGATTTCCAAAGTAGGTAATGCAGCTGGAAGCTGTAGAAATGCATACGAGAATGCTGTGTCCCGAGACTGAAGGACTTTGACAAGTTGCTGGGGTAACCACCGGTATTATTCCTAAAGCCTAGAAAGAAACATTCATTAATCAAATAAAGATTGTCATCCACCAATGATAAGGCTTAAAAAATCCAAATCTATTTACAAATGTTCAGAGTGAGACCATTAAACGTTTGCAAGCAGGAAAGACGGCCACTGTCTTTCCTAAATCCCTGGCTCAAATTTCAGTCAGCAATAAATAAGGCACTGTGAGCTATTTGCTTTTAACAAAAAGTAAATTCTACACTGTAGACTAGCAAATCCTGAAGTGAGATGAGGGTCTAAAACAGCCATAATTCAGGAAGAAGGAATTGTCCAACACAACTGAAACAAAGAAGATACTTTAATGTAAATCAATACCCAGAAATTTGTGAAACCAGTTAGAAAAAGTTCAGATACCTATCATAGTGTGCAGATTTCTCTGAACACTATATAGTGTGCACTGTCTCAGCTAGTCTGAACCCTTTTCTAGACTCAGCGCTAGTGGATCTTGCCAATTGTGCTGAAGGACTTTTTTTTTTTGCTCATTATTTGAATTTATAGTACTTGTATTAGGTAGTACGGGAGTGGGGAGTCTGACCTCATCCCTGTTTAAAAAAAAATACATGCACAAATGACTTTGGACTTTAATCTGTATCACTAACTTCACCATTTCCAGTAGTTTGTCTGGTGGCCACTTGGGGCTCTTCAGCAATTGGCTCAGTACCAATGCAGAAGCAGAAGTGAGTGTGGACAAGGAGTGAAACAAGTGCATCTGGACTGTGTTATGAAAAAATCAGTAAAAAAACTTCTAAAAATGTTAACAGTAAAATGTTGGAACTGTATGTGTTGTACTGTAGCCCACTGTATATTGGCAAGACCTAAATTTTTCAGAAAAACTATGAACAGTTTTAAGGGTTTTAATTCACTCTCTAGTATAATCTGCCAAGGATAATAGAAAACTTGCAATCACAGAAATTAGAGATGGAAGAGATTTATTTGATTTCTGCTCTATCTTTTCCTCCTTATCCTGCAGAACAGTTCAATACAGAAGGAGTTCTTATCAGCCTGATTTTCATTCTAGTTACTTGTCTTCAAGGCTATTTCCCTTTCACAGTTTCTTTACCGTACATTTATACTGAAGTTGTCTAAACAATTCTCAGAGAAGCTGATGACTATTTAGAAGTTTAATTTTTGATGAATCTCTCAATTTTCAGTATGTTGAACAAAGGGGCCTAACAAAAAATGTGTTAGTCACCAGGTCTCAAATCTGACATCAGCTTCTGCACTCTGCTCTGCTCCCCTTTTCCCAAAGGTCCTTCTAATGACTTTCTTAAATATCAGAGACAGGAATTAATGCAGGATTTAATGCAGGTCCACCAAGTGTAGCACATGGTCTGAAAAAGTGGTCAGCAGCAGAAGCTTCAAAGAAATGTGCACTAACACTGCAGTAGGCCCATAATCTGATCCTGTAAATCTCATCTTAATCTCAAACAGGGAGAAGGTAATTTAAACTCACAAGCATGAGGTCTTATTTTTCCTTTAGAACATGTTACCAAAAACTAAATTACAAGGCTGGATAATTTTGTTAGTCATACAGGTGTTTCTTCTCTGGGGAATTTTGCTGAAGTCTTGCCCTGAAAGACTTTCTCTTGTTTTAAGTGAACCAACTTTGGTGGAGCGGAGAGAGTATAGCCATCATAAGATCTCATCCAGTCTCTTCCTTTCGGGAAGCAGCTGAGCTGGAATTCCTCGTTTGTCTCCTATGTTGACTCAAGAGTCACCAAGTGTTTTGTTTGTGGACTTGGATAAGTGGGTCACTTCCATTTTTCAGAAAGAAGAGATTGCTGACACACAGAGAAAATAGGTGGATATAAATATTGTATTCACTAGTATCTGTAGCAGACAAAAGAGATATTTAGGGCTTGAAAGGATACCTCTTGAAATACTATGAAGTTTAATGCTTTAGTTCAAAATTTATTCCTAGTGTCTCTCTTTTACAACTTGAGAACCTTTTCTTTTTGAAGCTAAGAGAATTAGAGCAAAATGTTAATTTCACTATTCTTCTCATACACTATCACAAGAAAATAAGCTCCCTTCCTTTGTTGAATGGAAGACTTTGTGAATAGCATTTTTTAAAAGCTCCACTTGAATTTACTGCATTGAGGAAGCGAGGAGTTTGAAAAGAAACATATCATTGTAAGCTTATTTCACAACAGCATGTAACAAGTGTTTGGAAATACATGTGATATCAGCATCTAATAAACAAAATATCCTTTAGAACATATTGTTGAGAATTTTCATATAAACCTTAAGAATAAATGCATGTGACTCATATAAAACTGTCCCATAGTCAAGACTTTAAAATGTGGTTCTAACTTACTGCCTGCTATCTTGCTTTAAAGGAGACAGTGTGCTTGGTGTTGCTGGATTCAGACATCATACTATCTTTGACTAGTGCAGAAAATCGTACCAAGCAAGGCAGCAGCTTCTTTGCTCCCCCACATACCCTCATTTTTCCTCTCTGGTCTTTTACACATATTCCTGAATATGAATATAAGGAGAAAAGGCACTAATTCTGGATTACCTGCGTAAGTAGGGACAGAGAATTTTGTTCAGTAACTCTAACATATAATTTTAAGTTCAATTAATCTTTATTTCTTTTCAAGTGATCGAAAATCCACCACAACTACAGCTAACCTGGTCTAGTCATTTATCATCTATCATGGTGAAAAAATAACACATTTTCAGTCTGAATGAGTCTAGCCACAGCTTCCATGCATAGGATATTGCTAAGATATTGCTTTACTTTAGCAGTAGTTTATTTCTTTACAAAGTTACTCTGCTTTTGCCACTTAATTGGGCCACAACATTCTTGTACACAACTCCAATTTTGCTACCTCACGTTCACAGTCTTTGTCCACCTCTTGGATTGTACGTATTATCATGTTCTCTTTCCATTCATTTGCTACCCTCACCACCACCCGTATATGGCATCCCAAATTCACCTTTTTCTCTATGCTAATACAGTACATGAGCCATTCTCTCTATTCCAGTGAGGGAAATCTCTAACTGATCCTCACGAAACTGTGGCCTGCAGTTTCCATTTTTCTGCAAGGTTTCAGATGATGGCCAGAGGCAGCCTGTTCTCTGGTACATTGGGAACTGGGTCTTTATAAGGCTCTTGGCACGGAGGGCTGGGCTGAGGCTTGGGTTAGATAAACAACACTGCATGAGAAGCACCTTTATCAGACGGACTGGATGCATGCTAGTGATTCCTGAGCAATATGTGCTCCATCATCATGTTATTTTCTGAGTGAACTTCCCCGTCTAGATTTCTTTGTTTTTGCTAAGCACCATTGTAACCTACCAAGCAATGTTGTAACCTACTACAAACAACTGCAAGCCTTGTATATATCCATATGTCCGTGTTGTGTGAAGTGTTGGTCTCTGAATGTGGGGCAAAACAACCTGTAAGCTCTCAGGCTGCTTTACCTTATACAGTGACCAAACTAGTTTCTTGCTTGCCTCAGGATCCAGAGACCATAAAAGTAGCCTAAAACCACATCCCTTCTAATCCCCTTTGGTCTTGTGCTGATTGTGACTTAATATTTACAGACAGAGTTTCAACTGCTGAGCCTTCAGGATGCAAGTGACTGAAAAGCTGAATACTGCAAGACTTAGAAGAAAGAGAAGTTTCAAAAAGCATAAAAAACAGTGGAAGTCAAATGACATTCTTTCTCCCTCTCCTCCTCCCTTCACACACACACACAGATTTTGCCTTCTTAAGCACTTTTCCACTGACCTTTTTTTTCCCTTTCCCTTTTTTTATTTCTCTCTGTATATACTGAGGGGAAAAAAAGGTACACAGCCATTTTTACGAGAATGTTGACTGAGGGTGGTCACCATCTGTGCAAACTGTCTGAGATTGTGACTTCCTCTTTGCCTTCTTCTCAGTCAGGGAGAAAACCTCACTTCTTAGATAATCCGAGAAATATTATTATCCATCACCCTCGCCACCATCCTTCCCCTCGCTGCCCCCCCCTTCAAATGATTGGCATTTTCCAGTCAAAACATGCTTCGCTCTTGCCTGAAAGGGCTCCTTTAATGACATAGACATCCTGTTTAACATTCAACAAGGTGACTGGTTAGCACCAGCAGCTCTGATGTGATTATATGGGTATTGAAACAGAGAGGCCTAGGATGGCTGTTTAATTAGCACAGCAAATAATTAAATTTACCACTTATTTACAGCATAAAGAATTTACCCCTCCTCTTCCTTACTCTGCCTTCCTCCCCTTCCTCTCTCCCTAGAAATTAGTCCTTTTTGAAACCTAGAGAATGGAATCAAGGCCCGTAAAGTTTTACAATTTAACATAGACGTATATTAGATTTGTCTAACTAAAACAAGGCAAACCTGTAATGTTTGTCTCTTCTACTAAGGCTTCTCCAGGTATAAATTTTCTGGTTGAAGACAGTACTGCCCCAGGGGCTGTCATTCCTCCCTAGATGAAGGTTACCAATGCATTCGTGTGGGTGCTTCCTCATATACTTCAGGAAAAATCAATGGGCTGAGCTCAGCTCCCCTGGTCACTGCTAACCTAGTTGATTTTACAAGTGGGTTTTAGAGCTCTGATATGGACAGCTCTGTCAGCAAAAACAAGCTGATGGTGATCTCTGAGAGGTGCAATAATGGTGCTGGACAGGGGGGAAAGAACACAATAACTATCTGCACACATGTTTATGAAAGTAGCTTCTACCTATAGTCTTAGGCTGTAGACAGACATTGACATCTATCTGTGCCTACTGAAGAGGTGAATACCTTGCCCAGCTCCTTGTTACTGTCCATCTGGGGTCTGGCAGCCCATCGGATAGAAACATGGCAAAGGCTGGCAACCCCGAGGAAAGGAGGGAGAGGGAAGACAGCCTCTTCAGCTTGTGCTGACTACTGACAAAATTTAGACCATGGTCAACTTGTTTAGCTGTGTTTAGAGTAGGGGTTTGCAATAATTTACCTGCAGTGCTTACTGTTTGCTAGTGCAGGCAAATCCCCACAATGCATGCTGAAGTTGGAGATCCCTGTCACTGAGAAGGATCCTGCTCTTAAATATACTTATAAATGGCACTTATTTATTTTCAGCCTTCTGTAATTTGCTAACACCACTATTTTTATATGGTTTTTATCACAACAATGCTAACAATGCCATCGCCCTTCACATTTGTATGGTAGCTTCCATATGCAATTTCATAAATTGTTTTACCGCTAGATAGCAGTTTGACTTCACAATGACCTGCTGAAGTTGGGAATTGTGGTTCTGGTCATTTCAAAAGCAGCTAAAGTAATGGCAAGTACCCTGCTGGAGATCTCAGTGTGAGTCAACTGAATAGCCTAAGGAGTCGAAGTTATAATTTCCAGACAAATAAAATTTCTCCTTAGGACTTCTCATGAAAGTTTTGGCCTTGAAAAGGCCTTGTGATTGTGAGAACAGGCACACAGAAGGCAACAGTGACAGACCAGCACCTGCAGTATCGATGAGCAACTCATGAGGAAGCTGCAGAGACAAATGAGAGGCTGATTAAATTTGTGGGCACTAGGGCTTTATCCTGTGGTCCTTTTTAGTCACTTTTTCTACATCAGTCAGACATGTACAAAGTCTGACTTTGTATCCCACAGTATTCCACTATGCCACAGTATAAGGATGAACTCCACGCAAAGTCAGAAATGAACATCTGAGATGATAGTTTTGAAGCACGGGTTTTCAATTTTTTTTGGTTAAGCTTTCTTCTCATTGGGATTTCCTCAGAGAAAAGCTATTTTTCCGTCAAGATTCTCTGTTTTTCTACTCATTCTGCATTCTTGCAAGGTGATACTATTTTTTTGAAGCAGTTTAAGCTCTATTGCTGAAAAGAACTAGCAAAGAACTATCTAAAGACAATTTAAAGTTTACCATTTTTTAAAAAATGGAGCCTTTGACCTCTCAAGGTCCCTCTGTTTTGCTGCAGGTGAAGGTGCCATGTTGAGTTACAGGAAGGAGGTGGGGCTATGACTAGAGAGTATGACCCCTACTAGAGTTTTCTACAGCACCACAATGTCACAGACTCTTCTTGGATGTGTGGCCTCCTATACCTATACCTGGGTCAGGCAGTCAGTCAGACAAGCAAATCTTCTCCCAAACCAGGAGATCTGTTGTCACTACATTGATGGTGCAAGAGAGGGACTGTAGAACTGGGCTGCATACACAGGACATAAAGCCCTAGCTGTGAAGAGCATGAGGGGCAGTTGTGGAAATGTTATTTTTCATACATGAAGCCTAACAGGTCAAAACCATGTAATCGGGCATTTGGAATAGGTGTGTGATGTGGCATCTGCTGCCGCTCTCACTGCTCAGTGCTGAACATAAAAATGTGGGCATTATTGTTGTGTCTTTTGGGTTTTTTTTCAAATCAACATACTTTTCTTCCTATCAGTTGCTCACTTTTTCTCTAGGAAAAACCACAACTGTGAATCCTCTCACCTACCTTGCGAAGTGCAGATACATTCTGATTAGAGTAAATCAGCATCACTTAGCAGCGTAAGTGAAGCTTGTAAAAACAATGGTCTTGTTTTGCTTACTCTGAGTAAATCAGGATCAAGCTGGCTGACAGCAACAGATTTATACTGATGCAATACTGAGGTAAGATCAGAATCGGGCCAACTGAGTTAAAATATATTCTTCTGTGCTGAGGGCTATTGATGCAGAGTTTTACATTTCATCTGAATTAATCTTTAACTGCTTGCTTGCTAGACGAGCAGAACAAATAGTCATTAGTCTTGTCATCTCAGCAAAATATGACGCTGGCTTGAATTTTAAAAGATTTACTGTAACATTTTATGTATACAAAGTCAAAGCATCTTACCCAGTGCTGAAACTGGTTAAACGATTACTCCACTATGTTCTAAGAGCGACAAAGATGGAGGAGAGAGGACTTGCCAAACGTTTGCATTATACCAAGAAGTGGTATTTGTAAAAATTGTAGTGGATACACTAGCATTTTTGAATTAGGAAAACATATCTTGAAAAATGATGGAGTATTTGTCATTTGGATACTTTCCTGTTGCACTGCTTTTAGAACAGATGTGATTTGTATCTCAAAGTTCTCAGTTACATACCACCCTGAAACCATATTGTTATCTTCCACAGAAACAAACAAACAATTTAGCCTGACCTATAGTTTAATGTGTAAAAAGAAAAAAGAAAGAAAGAAAGAAAGAAAGAGAGATGGTCAATGGCTAGTGCCCCACTGTAGTAATAAAATGTCTAGACAGCAATTAACATCCATTTCCCTTAAGAATGCAACTGTGTCATCAGCAAATCTTTACTACTTCGCAAGGGACTAATCTAAATATGTTTAATCATTAATCAATTTCCAAAATCTGAACAGGATTTGCTTTTCATGGGCTTTGTCTTCAAAACTGCAGTCACTTTATGAGAAAAATACAAACCTAAGGGGGGATTATACTGGCCTCAGTCCAGCGGGTGAGCCTGCTTAGAAGATCAGTGGTGCTGTGTCTTGTTTGGGAACATTGCACTCTTTCTGCATACGTTAGCACTTTCAGTTTCCTTGATTCTTTTCTATTTCCTCTTTGTCTGTGTGTATTCATAGCAAGCAGCAGTGGCTGAAAGCACTGAGCGAGATTCTGCGCACAGACTGGTCCTGTAATAGCTGGCAACTCTATCTGTCTTGTGAGCTGGCTTTGAGAAATATCCCTCTTTCCTCCTTTGAGCTACACTTCTCTTCCCCCAGAATTATTCTTCCAACCAATGGTGGAGTCTCTCACAGGTCACTGATTACTATATTTGCATGGGATTGCACTAAACTTCCTGTCAAGTACGGGGAACAGGAAATTACTCTTTAGCTTTCTACAATTAAACACAAAATTCACTGTGCTCCCATCAGTAACACAACCACCAAAGAGGTTTTAAACCCCAAAAGAAAGTAGTATTTGAACTGGCATAAATAAGGAGGGAATCTGACCAACAGAACTGTGACCACTATGGTGCACACTAACTGCTTCAAGTCCTCTGATGCCGACAATGAATTTACCCTGATTTACAGTATCATAACTGAGCCCAGCCTCAGGATCTGGAGCATTCACTGAATACATCAAAGAACTTTAGCAAAGAGAAAATGGCACAAGCTGGTATCTTTTAGAAATTCCTCTTTTTTTTCACTTGGAGAACTGGAAACTTCTCCTTTTAGCTTACACTCTGCTTCAGAGTTCATTGTTCTTGCCAAGTGAGTAAGAAATGTGGAGATTACTACACTCCAGCAGCGGCACTTCCAGAACTTCTGGTGTTAGGCAAGGCAAAACACTTCCTACTGCACCCCGGGAATGATGTAGACAGGCCAGGCTTTACTTACAGGTTTTGTCTAGTTATTAACAAAGCGATTTTGACAGCTCGCTAGTTACACGCACAACATACAAGCTCCAAATGAAACAAACATTGCAGTTGTGTTTGAAAAGGACAGATTATCTTCATTTATCTACACTGCTGGTTAAGTGGGTTGCACACTGTGGTGCTAAAGAGACCTAAAGAAAGGGATGTCGGCCTTTGGGCTGAACACTAGCCACCAATACAGCTTCTTAGCCTCTACTGATCTCTTCAAGAAGATATGGTTTGAAACCTGTGTGTGGATTTGTGGAATGAGAGTAGTCCATCAACCTCTCCCCGCAAAACACTCATTCGTCTGGAGACTTATCGGAATACAGTTCCAACATGGAGAAGCGGCCTCCCTACCTGCAGCCTCACACCTCACACAGCAGCCTCTCCGCTGTCCTGTTGAGAAAGGGAAGGAAGGGAGGACAGAGGAGGCAGTATTTTGGCCTTCGGTTAGGGCCTGCAGATGGTGCAAAAGCAGTGTGCTGTGGGTGCCTTCCTCTCCACACAGCTGGTTTTCCTTCTCCCAGAAATCAGGGCACTAGGCGAGCTAGGGAGGTTTGAGGAGGGGCAAGGACATGTGTGTGGTGTCTTTTGGAGCTTGCCTTGACATGGGATTGAGATGCGGTAAGGATGTACACAGGGAATCGAGAGTGCAAGCACTGTCAGTCTCACAGATTAGACAAATGTAGCCTTCGCAGTATGGTCATGGGGCAAATGGCACTCTGTCTCAGACCGATTTGCAATTTGCTGTTAGAACACTGAGCCCATACCTTAGGCTCCTCCGAGTATGATCCTCTATATTTGATTTTCCTATAAATGGGTTTTCATGCAAAACAGGGTCCTCAGAAATTTTGTTCAGAGAATACCTTTGGATGTAGAAAAAAGTCCATTCAGCTCTTCTGACTGTTTATTTTCTCTCTGTGCATCTCTTGCTATATTGTTAAACTTCTTTTCTGTGATGTGCAAAGGATGTCACCTCCTTAAGGTTTTTGGGAAAATTAGCATAATTGTCCATTATCTTAGTCACTTATTCTCTGCCTTCCAATATCTGCTCCTCCTAACATTTCACAATATATCAATCTCTGATCCTTGGCACTAGTACAATTCATTTTCCACAAGATGTTATTGAGATTGTAAATAAATGCCTCAGCATCAAGGGGCAGACAAGACGGAGCCTGTCAGATCTGGAAGTCGGCAGCAAAGTTATAATTACAGCAGAGTGGTGTGGGGTGAGTTCCTTGCATCCATAGATTTAATTGTCATCAGCTGCTGGGGAAGTAAAGGATGGGAAAGAGAAGATGGAGAGTGATGGGGGTAAAGAGTGTTACCAAATATGTCCTAGGTTGTTTTTGCAGTTCCCATTACTTAACTTGTTCATAAGCCATCAGCAGAACTGCAAGAGGCCCTGTGTTTAAATGGCAGGGTTTTCACAAAGATGACCTTTTATACTGAGCTGCAGTAAAATAAAAACAGAATGGACCTAATTTTCAGAGAGGTCAGGCCTCTACTGGAGACAGGTTAGGTGCAAAGCACATCAAGTTATGTTAACACGGCATTCTGCAGGCAGGAGTAAACTGACTCTGCTTAGGCTTAATGCTGAAAAAAGGCTGCATTAAGAATGTAAGCACATTGCTGCACTGAAGCTAATATACTCTGCAAAGTACTGCACATGGATCTTTTCTGTCCCGTTCCTGAAGCACTTTCATATGCAAATGCTAGAGGACTGATTTTTACCCTCTTCCATTGGACAGAGTGTATTTTTTATGGCACTGCTTCAATGAGATTAATAAGGAAATATTACACAGTCTGAGTCCAAACACCAGAACCTGGCCTGATAGGATTTGCATATTGCTACTGTGAGCAATATTGTCTGCATGCACAGAAGTGCCATCTTTTGAAAACAGGGCCTCGTCTGCCTCGATTAGCTAATGGTTTTGCTGTGGGATCTCAGTATCTTGGAAAAAAAGATGAAAGTGACTTGCAGTAACGGATGTACTTTTCTTCAGTTGTAGGCATGAGTTAAAGACTCAAACTTCAGATGTGAAGACAGTCCAAACTTTCCTAAAATTCTAGTCAGCCCTGGATTCAGGCTTATGGACCTAATAGAAGGCTAGGATAAACCATCACTTGGGGCCTAGGCCTTTCCAGTGGTTGTTAAGTTTTATATCAGAGCCTGAAATAAGATTTCATCATTAATGAATATAAATTTCATTGGGCATACAAGTGGTCAGAAAATTTCTATCAAATCATGTCTGGAACCAAAGTAAAGATCTTGGAAGATGTTTTCTTTGTGTTCATTTGATGTTTTCCAAGCTTTTCTACCACTTTTCAAGGAATCTCGTTTTACTTGCCTGGAGGATTTCTTGCACAGACTGATGAGTGGTCAAATGGACAAAGGAAACTGAGTCAAAACGATCTCCTTCCCAGATGCCATTGCTCAGTAAGACTGTTACATGCCTCAAATGTTTCATAGTGGTGAAAGCCAGTAGTCGCATTGGCAGTGATTCATCATGGGAATGGGTAGACCTGGAAACAGAAAAGACCCACTAGATCATAAAGCTACAAATTGTAGAGGATTATTTCTTTTACTCTAGCTGTGTATTTTTTAAAAAATATTTTAAAAATTAACATTTCAGACAACATGAGGCACAGGATTACAACTCAGCTCTACAGCTCTCTCTGAAGTTTGAAGATTTGTCTTTATTTTGCATTGCACAAAAAGCTTTGCAAATGTTCCTATAAAGTGGAATTATGTCAAAATATCTATTTTCAAACAGAAAACTCTACATTTTAGTCTGAGGGAAGTAGGAAAGTCATCTTCAGATGAGGGTATTTTTCAGACACATGGGATACCATTGTCCAAACCCCTAATCTGCCTCCAAAATCAACAAATTCTCATCCCAGATTCCTATGGAGCAAGCAGATTGGGGGTTTGAATACAGATATTTAGGACAATGTCTTCATCTATGTGACTGTTAAGAACCAGAATTGGACTAATTTTCTTCCTGACTAAAACTTTTCTGAAACCGATATTTACATAATACTTGAGTTCTAATCAGCTTTATTAATGCACTTCCTGTTCCTAAAGCAGTAAAAACTTTTTATTTGTGAGGCATTCTGTGAGATACTGTATGCTGGGTGGTATAAATATATCTAAGAAAAAACCTTCAATGGAATTATTCCATGAATTTATTTCTGGTTAGGTAGTCTGAAAATAAAATGAAAAGATCTTATTGTGATATATTTGATATTCCTGAGGTTTTACATTGACGATGTTCAATTTTGATTTGCAGTACCAACTAAACCTTCAAAATGGGGTAGGGAACAACCATGAGTGTTGTCGCTTAACTTAAGATGTATTCTAAATAAAGACACAATTGAAAATGTAAAAAGTGACATACAAAAAATCTTACAGTGGGATAACAAACCAGAAAGTTAGTGTCAGGCCTACGAGATTATATTATATGCTTATGGCCTTCATCACTTCTTATGCTAATTGTGGATTCAGCAAATTGAAAAGGAAATGTAGTATTGTAACATTATAAAACTGGCTGGAGACCCTTGAACAAGGTTCACATTCTCTGCAATAGATAAACATATCATGTCTCCCAACTAGAAGAAAATGCTTTTTCACAGGAAGCCTGCAGTCACTGGAGTAAATGTTTCATTTAAGCTATTTTGAAAATACTGCATTTACAAGAAAACATATGGAAAAAAGGAAAAGAAAACATGTCAGAGAAGTCTGAAGGTGAATCCAAAGCTTTTTTTTTTTTTTTTTTTTTTTTTGATTCCATTAGATTTCCCCTTAACTGAACAGAATATGTTTAGGAATTATTATTGTACCTTTAAGAAATGTACTATACTTTCACTGGAGAAGCAATCAACTTCTTAGGTTGTTATTTAATTTTTCTGCAGATACGGTCTACTGTTCTCAGCTTGTAGGTATGAAAAGAACACATTTTAATGCAGCTATGCTTTTAAAGAAATGCATCTGTAACAGGTAATTCAAGAAATTTTGCTAAAAGAATGTCTGTCTAATGGGATGGAGATCAGGCTAGAAATCTCAGATGATTTTCTAGGAACTGCAGGTGATCATGGCCTATGGTAGCTGAGTCCTGATGAAATCAAAGGTTGATGTAAGGTCTACAAAGAGAGAGTGCTGTAGATCACTAAGTCCCTTTTCAAACAGAGTATTTTTTCTTTAAACCTTTTTAAAAAAGGTCTTGTTGCATTTAACAGACACAGAACCTGTAAAGTATCTGCATAACAAATAGCACTTAAAATTAACTACAATTCTAACCCCGGTTCTATCCTTTTTAGAGAAATTGGAAAATAATCTGTATTAGTCAATAGAGAACAATAACCTAGCTATAAAATTGTGTATGTTACTTAAAATATTTGAAAGGATTTTTTAAATTATTTGTTAAACTCTTTAGGACTTTTCCGTAAGAGGAGTGTTGGATGACAGAAGAGGTAGACAATACACATCAGCAGTGTTGAATGAAGCTTGCAGACATCTTTAACGCTTTCCATCCGGTTCCATTTATTTAAGAGGTGTTAGGACGCATTTAAAGACTGACTTCATCCTCTTTTATTTTCCTGCTAGTGACAAAAGAAAAACAGGCTCATGTCTTAGGGAAAGTTTTGTTGAACAGGTTCGTAGCTTACATGTAAGATGAGCCCAGTTGCTAATGTTAAGTTTCGCAGCTCACTCTCGGAAGGCAAAATTCACCCAGTTCCCCTGAGGCTCATAGAAATCTCTTTTTTATGGCTTAAACCAAATTTAGGATCTCTTCTGGGAGCAGGGCACACCAGCTATGCAAGTCCTGCACCTACCAAGGACCAAAAATTCCTTTAGGTAGAACATGCAGTGGCTAGTGTCTGTAACAGACAGAGGTACTGAACATGGTGTATCTAGTCTGCCCAGTCTCTGGGGTCTTTCCTCTAGAAAGACAGATTACATAGTCATGGCACCTCAATTCTTAGAAACTAAGGAAGAAGTCCCATTGAATTCTCACCGAATTTTTAAAACTTATAATTTTCTATCAAAATTTTCATGTGAGCTACATTAACCTTCCAAAGATTTGAAACACAGTGCTTTCCTGTCTAAATGCTGAACTACACTGAACTAATCTAATCTATTTTAGTTCTGGACTCTTTGATACTTCTGTCAGACAGTTGAATGCTTGTGCATAGCATAGAGTGCAAAATAATAATGGAAACACCTTCATGTACAGGGAAAGTGCTTATCTGGCTGGATGAAAATAGCCATGAGTTGATATGTCAAGTCACAGCATTTCTAACAAAGAGCAAATAATGGAAGGGAGGGAATCATTTCTACAATGTATTACAGGAAACGGGTGAGAAACCTGGAAGATTTAAAGAACTTTTGCTGAGGAAAAGGTAGGACATTGGACCTACATATATTCCTTCATATTCAGGGATCTTGGACTTATATGATACAGGTGCTCTCCATCGAGTGGGCAGCTGACATACAGAACAAGAAGTGGTAAACACTGGATGAGCAGATGTTCACTGTTCTAACATGTCCTTTCCTCATGGAGTTGCAAAGGCTATAATCAACATTGTGCCACCAGTCAAACAAGCTTCCATCACCTGAAGAAACTGTAAAATCTGGGGAGGTTGGTGTTAAAAGTGTCATGGGAAAACACCAGCCACAGGCTATACAGTGACACAGACAGCTTAGCATTTTACAGCTGCCTGGTTCCCTTTGGCTGAGCATGAGTAGTGCTGAGACACTACTGCACGTGCTGGGACCCTACCGTTGCCAGGATCTGTCACTCAGGGCTGGCTTGATGCACTTCCTTACAGAAGCATGCTGAGGCTTCCCAAGGCTTCTGTCAGGGTACAGAAGCTGGTGGGGAGCCTGCAGGGCACACTCTCCTTTTCTTCCTTTGCCTGGCCCATTTTTGTGGCATTCCGTAGAATAAAAATGGGTGGGAGACACCAGTGTGTTGGGCTGGGCAGGGATGAAGAGGACAGCTGCTCTCTGTTGGCATTTCTGCATTCATTCTGCAGGCAGCACTCAAACTTGTAATGCAGCTGTTGCTGTTTGCCTAAGAGCAGGCAGGACCCGAATTAGGCAGGTGAAGAAGCTATTAAGGTATAGCCTAGGCCAGGAAGCAGCTGGCACTTCTGGCTCCCTGCCCTACAAACACTCCCTTCAGGCCCTTCGCTACCCAGCTCCCTCTGGCAGTGCATTTATTCTGCCTCCTACTCTATCCGTTACGTGAGAGAGAACTGATTTTTTTTACTTGGTGAGTCTCCAGGTCTTCCCTGTCTTAGCACCCTGAGAGCGTACTGATCCAGCCACAAAGCTTTCCTCATTGCCTCTGCATGGCATTTTAAGAATTTTTAATGGAAGGAATAAGGATTCCCTCAAAGATCTTTACATTTTTCCACCACTGTACTGAGAGCTGAGGTAAATTCTGCTCATGGAACCAGCAAAACATAATCACTTCATTTTAATGTGAAGCTTTATTTTGCATTTGATTCGAAAACATAAGGCATCATTTAAAGGCATCGATTGAAAAACTTAACTCTCAGCTTTGAGCCTTTCCTAATAATTAAGCTTCCATGCCCTCACAGATCTTCTCTGGGGAGACCACACAGATCTTCTACCCAGGAGACCTTTTATTTCCATAAGCCACTAGCAGTTTTGCAGGTCCTGACTGAGATGCACTGCAGGTATCCTAGGGAAGACTTAAATCAGTGTTTGCAGTCCTTCCTTTTTCTGCAAGTTAACCTCCTTTCACTAAGATGCTAACACAAATTTCAGGTGACCCATTGCCATGTCTCTCTCTCTCTCACACACACACACAGAAATCCCAGCTGTTCCTGACTATTTCACATTGGTGCAATTCAATCTGAAATCAAGGCAGAGAGAGCTGAACAAAAAAGCAATCAAATTATCAGTCTCTCTGTAAATGTTTCATGGAACTGTGATGCTGTAACATCAGCTACTTAGCTAGAAGTGATGCTTTTTCTAAGTACCAGCACGCTGACTGGTTTGTTGGTTCCAATTCTGAAATTCTTTACATACTTTCAATCTGATAATATCTTATGTTTGGAGGCTCTCACCGTTCATTAAACCAGTTCAGCCTAGCTCTAAATCTAAATAAACATGAGGCTGTCCTGTCTCTTATGCAACTCCGATACACAAATTTCTCAATAAAAGCCTGTAGGATGTATTTAAGTAACTGCCATTCACAGCAGCAGAAAACATAACCGAGTATTGAGGATACTCAAACAATAAACTTGTAGAACACACACAAAAAAAGAGCATTATCAAACAATCATTAGGCATTTCCTGAAGTGCCCTGTCTACCTTGGCCACCCATGAGCTCTTCGCCTATTATTCAAGACAGCTGGCCTAAAAAAGGGATCTGGCTTCTGCTTATATTTATTAAATCTGCAGGAAGAGCCCATCAATCACAACAATGGGTTTTAAGTGTTTGCTGGGTGAGAGGAGAGTCCCATAAGCAGTCTTTGAAGTGTCTTTTGCTGAAGGTAAACATCTGAAGAACATAAATAGCTGCTCTTCTTTCCAATGAGTAACCTTGTCAAAGTGGGCAGAATGGAGAGACGGGGGAGGGGTGCCATCATGAAAAGGAAAAGCAATAAAGGATTCCTTATGACAGCAATTTGCACGTTTGCTGCTCTTTGATATGTTAACTAGATTTTGCAAAATGGAATTCTTTGTCTTTTAGCGGTCCTTGGGCAGTGATAGCTCACAGTCGGAACAATGTTTTGCAATAGGCATAATGCATCTTCTCATTAATAAGGTAACTTGGGCAACCTCTGTGAATCAGTGACATTATCATTATAACAGGACACAAATGAATAGCTGTTTATGAGGAAGGAAAGATGCTCATAACAGTAGTATCATTATTTACTGAGCTCATTGACTAAAGTGAATTGGATTGAATACAAGGGGATCAATAGGTTATGGGCCCTGTTCACTAAACTTTTACAAGCCCTTTATGAACCTTTGATTCTAGAAAACAGAGCTTCTCCATTCAAAAAACTGGGAATGCAGCATTGCAAATTTTCACTTTTCATATTCAGCACAGGCTAACGCTATGTGATGGAAATTCTCCAACTGCACTGAGAACAAATGAGCAGGTCAATAAGCTCTCTCAAATGAACAATAAAGACTTTTGAAAAATAAAATATACAGGCATGCATGCATATGAACACTACTGAAGAGCAAGTATTACTAGCTAGTCTACAGAAAGACAAAATAATATTTGATTTAGAATTACATTACAATAGGAATGAATGGCATGACAACTCCATTAGCAGAAAATATGCTGGGCCCTGAAATATGGGCAGCAAACTCAAGATTCTTTCTTGGAAGTAAACTCACTTGCTAAATTGCAAACTATATCATGGTGAGTGAACATTTTTATTGTGCGTGGATATAAGCAGAGGTAGCTGCTTTTCAGCAGTGAGCAAAAGGATTCACATAAATTAAGCAAAACTATTCAGGGATGCTATACATACGTCTAAAATATTATAGTAACTATTCAGTATAGAGCTCCTTCAAAATGTGGAGAGCTGTCCCTTATTTTGGAGTGTGTATGTCCTGTAATGTTTTGGTGCAACATAATAATACTTTGTCTGTGCTTAACAGCAGTATGAAACATAGACAAGATCAGGGCCATTATGGTGTCATTCAGTATCTTTTTTGTACCACTCATGAACAGCTCCTTGGCAAGATTAAGCTTTCTTATTGAATCTCTTTTCAGCTAGGTATTTTTCATACCTTTATCTCATAGTAGCTTTACTTCTATCATTCTAAATCCATTTTCCTTCTCCTATTGCTGTTGAGATATATTGTCTAGTTCACACGGATCAATCCCATGAAGTGCTAGGTCTCATAGAGAAGGTAAGAGAGAGAAGCACATCTATCCTCACCAGCAGGATGAAAATACATATTTCAGAGCTGTATGCCTGCTCCAGCTCCTTTCTGGGCTTGACTGGGAACTGGATCTCATCCAGAGTTTATTGGCTCTGCCTATACAGTCCCAAATACCACAAAGTTTGTAGCACAGTAGTGAAAAAGAACCAGTTAAAAGTAACGCAGCCTCGCCCTGAGTGAGTCCATCCAGTTTTGGCCATGGTTTACCCTCTGCATCACATCCTGGCAGGGGCACAGACCTGCTGCAAGGCGGAGGGCTATTCTAGACACTCGCCTGCCAGAGCTCTTCCTTGACACTTGGTACCATGTGGGGCAAGGCCAGGCCATGGCCAAGGCCTGCCTCCTCCCCCCCCCATCACTTCTGTGTGGGTTGCATGTGCTCAAGCAGAGAGCAGTCCTTGTCCTAACAGAAAGAAGAGACTCCAGCCAGGGAAGATCTTACACGGAAGGGAAATGCTTTTCCCTGTCAAGAGGTGGGAATCTAAATGACTGCGTGGGCCTTCACAACTCTCCACCCACACTGAGTGTCCTGCCACAGCCTGGCCCTCAGCATCCCACTTGGTCACAGATCTGAGACACAGGCAGAGAAGTTCTTGATTTCCTTAATTCCTCTTCTCCATTTCTTAAGGATTTATGCTTGACCTTCTGCTGAAATTTGGCTGGAGTCTTCCACCAAATTTAAGAATTGGAAATCCAACCCCCTTTTTTTCTTTCCATGTTCTGAACATGCATCCATCACTATAAGGGCTGAGAGTGTCACTCTCTAGGGAATTGTCTACTACCTCTCACTTACTGTTATTTCTTTCCACGATCTTCTCCCAAGGAAAAATATTGTGTGGATTTTTTTTTCCTTATTTCCTCTAGCTCTTTTGCTAAGCATCTTTGCTAACAAAGGCAAGATCTAAGAAATCTGTTCCTTGCCTGGGAGAGAGATGAATTTATCACTGAAATAGCGATGCACATAAATGAGCAGCCCAGTAGCTGTAACTGGCTGAGCAAAGGTGTTGGATCTGAGCATCCACTCCAACAAGTTTTCATCTGCCTCTGAATGTTGTGCCTCTGGCCTAATCCATACCATTAAAGGCAAAAACACGTAAAACTCCTCACTGTCTATGACCAAACAATATAATCATCAGGCCATTGTCTGCTTTCTAGTTAGAGTGGTATAATTCCAGTGAAGTCAGATTTACACCAGTATCAGCAAGAGCAAAATTACGTTTCCCCTATAGTTGTTGTTAACCTTTATCAGCATCACCCAGTAGTACTGAGATGAGAGCATTAACAAATACAACACAAGGCTGATCTTCAATATCCATTCTCTCATTTACTTTTTGCTGATTTATCACTTCACCAATGACACAATAGATTTTCCCATTAGTTTATTATTATTATTTACTGTTGGTATTAGCGTTATTCTGAAAGAAAATGAAAATAGAGAACTGACCTCAACTCAAAGCAGCATATTATTTTCAGGAGTTCAGAAACACTGCACGGAATGGACAGTTTCCATTTCACCAGTGTTCAATCACTGGCATTTGTCTTTTGTATCCCAGAGCAATTGCATAACTCTAATATTGACCTTAACCAGAGCCCTTTCTTTCTCACCCTAACAGCCAAAAGCATTAAAAATGCGTGTTTACTTAATTTGTCCTGGCATGCAGTGTAATTACAAGCAGTTTGTTTTCTCTGTTGTAAAATATGGGCTAGAGAAGGAATAAAGTAATGTGGAAAATTAACATTGTGATGTACTGTATAGTGGAATAACACTAAAAACACTTAGCTGTGTTAGTACTGGAGGTGCTATTTGTGTTGTGTGCAAGAGCAATAAAGAATTAAATGCCTCTTTCTAAACTATATTTGCATGATTTTCAACTGCAGTAAAATTAATCTGAGCTGCCTCCAAGTACGAAAGAAAAAAAAATCAAAGTGCAAATAGAACCTCGTGCAGGCTTTAAAGTTGTACTCTTCTATTTTCTGAATACCACCACACTGTTTATTGAACTCAGTGATTCTTACAAAACTGGACCAAGCAAATGCATTTAAACATTTCCGTGTTGTGTCCAGCACTCACCAAAGCTGTGCCATGGTCATGTTGACAGGACCTTTCTGATACTATAGTAGCTCTGGGTATGTAAGGAGGTTAGTGCAATAAGGTATTTTTCTAGATTATTTTCCTTCTTTTTGCCTCTAGAGTAAATACTGTACCCAAATCTGACATTATTCCACATCTATACAAATTCCTTCTACAAAAGAGTCACTTCATCCTCTCTCCCTCCTTCACAAATCTCCCCTTCTCTTTGTGAAGTACTATGTGCTGTCATGGTTACAAAAGTAGAAATATCAAGTAAAGCCATTAGAGTTAGTGGAATATTACCTGTTTGTACTAAAAGAGCCAAGAGCAAATAACCCCTTCTCTATTTTTTTGCTATTCATATTTTTCTTTGCTTGTTCTTTCATACTTTTTATGGAGCAGCAAAGATAATGAAAGAATATGAGAATATCAGTTGCATCAACCACCATTTATGTACATTTAAAATGTCTAAAAATTAAAATAGCTGGGGAAAATATGCATACTAACTCATTCCTTTACAATTATTAGAGGATTTTTTTTCCCTTTTATTTCAGTAGAGGTTTTCCTCAAAGATATTTGTTAAAAAACAGTACTCTGGGTAAAAACAAACATTTGAACCCTTTGTTGTTATGTTTCATACACCTCTTTTTGTGGAAAAGTGCTACATGCAAAGAAATGACACTGCTTTCCTAGTGTGAGACAGCCACTTTGTATTTGCAGAAAGGGATGCACAGTCTCCTTGTTCTGGCCTCTGTGCAACATAGTTTATCCATTTTGTCATCTGACTCATTTATATTTTTTAATAACAAGTTGGGATGAACCTGGCAGACAAGGAGGCTTTTAACAGCAGTCAGGAAGAAATCCAGCTTTATTCTACCGCAGGCTGGAGCTAGGAAAGTCATTAGATTAACCTCTCCTGACAGGTCAGGCTCAGCAAATATTCTTAAAAATAACTCTTTCAGTAATTTATGACCTTTGGGGAGCATAATCAATAGTGTTAAGAGGAGAGGCAGCCAGACAGCACTTCCTGGTAGGAGAAAGTTTCTTGTCTTTGTAATGTTTGCATTCTGTCTGCTTGTATGCAATAAGACTGACTTGCCAGTGATATCATACCCCTTTTACTCCGTCAGTTTCAGAGACATACATTTTTATTGTCAATTTACCGTCTCCTCTGTTATTTCATACAGTATCTAATTCCAACACAAACCAATGCGCAAATGTGATTACAAAGCGAAGGGAAAATGCACAGTTCATTTTCTTCCATGTTCACTCTAACCTCTTTGGATCATTTGAGAGAGAATGGTCCTCTGCCCCAGGATGTCGTAATACAAAGTCTTAAACATATACTTCATTTTAATGCACTATGAGCTACTCGTAGTGCTTAATTAAGCACAGGCTTACGTCTCCTTAAGATCAGGGTCTGGGTGAATGTTATACTCTGGCTCTGTATTTTTTTGTAAGATCTGATAAACTACACAAGATTTGAATGTGCAAGTGACAACAATATTTCTGTATTTGTTAATTGTTTTCATTTATTTTATCACTGGTGAGATTTCATCCAGCCTTTTATAAAATAAAAAGCATTGCCCTGGCTACTCAAACACAGAGCCATTCCTTCAGGCTTCAGCACTGAAGTCCTGTTTTCTGAAATTAGAGCCCCTCAGGAGGATGCATTGATTTCGGTGGGGCCTCACATTCACTGTCTACACACACATGCTCTATCCACATGGACCTGCCTGAGGCAGGACTACTCATCCCCATCTTTCTCTGAAAGGACTTCTAGGGACATATGCAAGGATACAGTGTGCCACATCGTAATAGGATAGTGCACTTATTTTGACACTACTCAGAAAATTACTGAATGTCGGCTTTTTCAGTGTCCTTGGAATGGAAGAATGGTTTGGAAACTCAACGGAATAAAATAATTCAGAAGGAAAATCATTCACGTTCACAATCTCTGGCAGAAGCTTTAATGCATACTACTTCATGTCAGCACTGAATGTCTAATGTTAACAACTATGGCTGAGAAGAAACAAGCTTTTCTCCAGAGCTATGGTAAAGTGAAAATAGCTTTTTTCCTCTGCTTTTCACCTGCACTGTGAACAAGAATAATCAGAATGAGTAAAAAAGCCACCTAGCAACCAAATTAAAACAGGTCACAGACTGAGACTGCTAAAGCAGTAAGCCACATAACATGATATAGAGTCAGATCATGTCCTTCTCCACACAGGTTTAAAGAGGAAGGGGAAAAGCTTGGGGGCCTTTTCCCTCTGCATCTGAGAGTAGAAGCTGAAAAGGAGCTTTTGGGCTTATGAGGTCCCAGTCTTCTTAGTAATGTGAATATGCAACTCTTGGAAGCTTACCATGAGTAGAAACACTGAACACACCAACATGTCCCAGATCATCTTCCTCTATATTGGTGCACAAAATCTCTGACACTTTGTGGAGGACTCAGATTTTTCCTCTATATGCAGCCTCATTAGTAGCTTTATCGTCAAACTGGCTCCTGACTAAGGTTTGCCATACTTGACCTGGAATTTTTTGGACCAGTAGGTGCCCATATGCTCCTTGTATTCACTTTGATGATTCTGAGAAGAATCACGCACTACATAGATAGTCAGCATGTGCACGTTAAATCTGATGCTTTGCAGAGGCACCTGAATCCTCTGTAAAAATTGCATGGTTGGCACAGAGGATGTGTTCAGGTTTTCAAGGTCTGGGCTGTACCCAGAGTAAGTCTCTCTTAGATGTCAAGAAATCCTAAAGAGATGTATAAAACCTACTGAATTTCCATTCACGTAAGATTTTGCAGGTGGAAGAAACAGGACGGGGGGGAAACCCTTTGCCCATTAGAACACATTTAATTACTGACAATTTCCTTTTTTTTCTTTTTTGTTACCACGAACATTAATGATATGGCAAAATTTTCAGCATATGCTTATCCTGCTTTAGGATGAGACAGAATATTTTAAATACTATAATGACAACAGAGATCAACAAAACAAAGTGCAAAACATGTATTTTTTAATTATGATCTCTATGCTCTCCAAGAGCTTGTTTCCTAATTACCACCTTTATATAATGCATTCATGGTTGAGAAAGGCTGAAGATCAATTTTCCAAAAATCTGCAGTGTACAACACAACTTAAGATACCCAGAAATAAATACATATGTTTTAAGATTGAAATGGCATGTTATAATCATCTACTTTGCCTGAATAATAAAAGCTAAAACACTTCATTCAGTAAGTCCTGTATTAAAATACTGAAGAACAGTTAATCCAAGACTGGAATTTCCCTGCCTCGAGCAGATTATAAAACAAGTCTTCTCAGTCTGAAATAAAATGAGAAAAAGAATAAAGGAGAAAAATATTTTTTAAAAGTCAGCAGTTTTACTTACTACCTTATGTTCAAAAAAAGTTGAATTTTTACCCTCAAATTAGTTTTCATTTTGTAGTTACATATAATGGAGTAAGAGCAAGTTAGCTAGTAAGGTAGCTTGTCATCTGTGGTCCATGCAACTTCTGGCAGGTCTTCAAAGCTCAGCTCATACCAATGTTGCAATAGCTTCTGTCAGTTACTATTGCAGTGTACTGTGAGAACTAGAGGAACCCCACAATCAACTGAAAGAAGTAAACAAACAGGCACAGAAACATTATTTTGCTCCTTATGTGATGATATAGGGTGCAATTAAATTTTATTATCCTTTGGGAGGGACTATAGAATTCAATTGTGACTTCAGAGTTAGTCATATCATCATCCTAAACATATGGCAAGAAAAAAATCAGTAGCATCTACTGTCTTCTGTAACCCAAGCAATGACATTCTCTCTCTCCCTTTCATAAGCTGTAGGGCCAATACTTCAGCTGTATTCCAATCCAATGTATTTCCACACATGAAATACCTGGTTCTGTTTATGGAGTATTTGCAATACCAAACTCCAAAAAATATTCACTCAACAGGGGTGAAGTGAATGTCATTCAAGCTTGTTTGCAAGTCTCCAGACTATGGACACATTTTTTTCCCCAGAGTTTTCAGGTAAGGCTCATCAGATCTTTAGGCTTTCTTTGAAAAAATCCTCATCTTTTACAGCCTGTAGTCAACATAACGTTATCATCTTTAGATGACTGTGTACACCAGCTATCCATATTCTTAGAAAGCATTTGTCAGATACAACACTGACAAGCGTAATAAAGTATATTCTCTTTCTCTCCAGTCAAACTGATTTCTTAAGTCAGCAACTAACAGTTGTGCTTTGAAAGTTGAGAAGAAGAATATATTCCATCTCTCTCTCTCACACACATACCCTTTCCCTTCCACACCTTTGTGCATATGTAAATGAATACATGCAATTGCAATTTTTTTTCCCTCATGCTGCAATAGCAGCCAGTCTTAGAAAATTAGATTGCAATCCATTCGTCTGTTGAGGGACAGTGCATATTTTTTTTTTCTAATGACCATTTTGGGATGTCTGGCAAACAAGGTATCATGAACTTCTGAGGAAAAATACTGTTTCCCATCAAAGAGATATAGTCTCATTCAGTACTGTATTTCCTGCGTTCATTGACTACAATATTCAAGGCACATTTGCAAAGAGAATACCTATGCAGCACAACGGTGAGATTTTCAAATTCAGAGCTGCTAAGTGGCTACTGCCTACCTGCAAGCAAACTTTTCCATGCCAAGCCAAATTGCATCTTTTTCCCCTGCCTGTGTTTCCGTACAAATGATCAAGCCTGTCTCTGCAAGACCTTGCACACGTCTCACGTCTGTTCACTGACTGACTGATGGACAGAAAGGCTCCATGCCACCCCTGTTGATGAACATCTTCAGTCATTGCTGGTGTTTTCTTTCCTGCCTAAAGAGGGATTAGAAGTTGCTGTACTGCAGTGTTAGTGTTTGCAAGAGGGATATACCACTGGTTGAGGAAAACCTACACTCAGGTGGGCAGTGTGTGATGTCAGGCTAGAAGAATCTGGGCAATGCAATTAAGCTGGGCCAACTTTTTCACTGGTAGCTCGATAGAATTTTGTTTTTTTTTAAAGAGGCAGCAGTTACTGAGACTTTTTTACACTTTTTTTTTTCTCAGGATACTTCGGCCTTCCTGGAGTGTTCTTGAATGTGTGGGGAAATCCTTTCTGTCTGTGTTGAAATCAAACAGTTATTTGTGCAAAGATTGATAATACTGAAGTCATTTGATTTGAATGTCTTAATTTGAAAATAACCTGGAGGCACTTAATAGACTTACATTTCTTGTAAGCATTTGATTCACAGCTGCTAAGAAAGGTTTCATCACACATGAAACTTGGGGCATCTGCTTTGTCATGTCAGAATGACAATTGAGTAGGATGCCAGGATGACATGGAATAACTTGAAACAATCCATCCAGCTGCATGGAAATTGTTTAAGTGCTTCTCTTATGTTCATAATAGTATCCACTGGAAAGAGAAAAATCTGTGCAGACCATGAAACAGATGTTATTTAATTCCCCTTCTCCTATGAATGCCCATAGGTGCAAAAAGCCCATGGCTCTTCAGATTCTACAAGCATTTGTAAGGCAGCATTATCAAAAAGAGAAAAAAGATCTGCAATGGCTAACTACAGCTTCTATTGTTCTCCACTGAGGGCAAGTGGAACACAGGAACAGAATTTACAGCTATTCTTCTCTTCTTAAAAAAAATATATGTTGTTTTACAATGCACCCTTTGTAGGGGGAGTATCCCCTCCATGTTTGTGCTCATACAATAACAATCCTTTCCATTCCATAAATCAGTCTTAAAATATCTTCAGATACTATATCAGTGTAAGGGTGATTTTTGTGTATGAGAAGTCTTTATTACCTAGGGCTGAAGAAATAGCTGCTGGAGCAAATGGCAAGGTGGAAATGCCTGGACTCCCTAAGAAGAACAGCTTCAAAGTTTTGAAGCCTGACTGAGCACCTGAGACAACTTGCATCTGCTTCATGTCCTTTGAGTAGATATCAGCTACAGTACACAGTCATGTTTTTGCAGTATGAAAGACTCCATTTGTGACAGATAGGTATAAATCCAATTGCTATTAATGAGAGTTACACCTGAATGTTGAAAGAACAGGATGGATAATGTGTAAGGTACGCTTGAAGACTAAGGCCATGTTTGCATTGCATGAGCAAACGATGTAGCTACTTTTCAGAGCAGATCGGAGTGTCAGGATGTAGCTACTTTCCAGAGAGCATTTTTTGTTTGCTTAATGAAGAGCTTTGGTATATTTTACATTTAAAAGTGCTAGGCACAGAGTTAAGGAGTTTCATTTTCATTTGCTTTGTCATTTTGCCAAAGCTGTTTACCAGCGAATGGTTACACAGTAGCACATATAGCATAAGTGTATGACCAGAAAATGAACTTGCAGTTGTGCTCTTAGGTTCTATTTGACAAGTTTTTCAAATCAATCCCTATCCAGCTTACAGATGCATCAGAAATCCCTTTGAAATAAAAAAGAAAAACAAAACAACAACAAAAAAACCCAAACAAAAAAAAGCCTCACCAACAAGGTAGAAAGATCCTGCAGACTATGATATTCATACATTTAAGAGCATTAGACCCTCAGAGTATCTCACATTGTCAAGAGATTCATCCCCAGAACCACCTTGTTAAGTAGAGATGACATATCACCTAAATTTTACAAGTGGGTAATTGAGATAGAGATGGTCTACATGACTTTCTTGGGGCCACACTGAAATCTGTGGCAGGAGAAGACACTGAACACTGTGCTCTCACAGCCTTCCTGTCTCATGCCTTCTTGTCTTGATGATGCTTTTTGTTAGCTTTTTTTGCCTAAATTAACCAAGAAGAAGCCTGCAGCCATGAGGAGGTTCTCCACTTTGCTTCTTAAGAAAACATCTGATGGGCACAGTGGGCTTTCCACTTCATACAGCTTCAATGATTTCTCTGCTTCCTGACAGCAGCTGACAGAGCCAACACACAGAGCTATTCTTGACTCAGGTTTAAATTAGGAAAAGAGAAAGGTCTTATAGCTTCCAACAGGAACCATAGCATGGTCAAACAATAATATGCTGATTTGTTCCAGAAGTATATCATGGGATTTACCCACAGCCACTTTCTTGTATCTTTCTATAGAATACATGGCACAGGCTGATACATTTGTACTAAGCATCAATATCTGATATTTCTGATACTTTTAGGAACCTCCTTTTCAAGTAGCTCTTCCTCTGTTTTTTCAGTTCATTCTAAACTATCAGCTGTTTCCCACAACATAGCTCTTCCAAACATAACTTAATCCGATAGGTTCCTTTGATACGTATACAGAGCTCCTTATATTACTTGCATTTACCTTACAAATTCTGAAGTGAATCTCCCTGTTTTTTTCCCCTGTAACGAAGTAAATTATAGTTGTGTGTGACTTTTTTTCAACGATGCGGTGCGTATTACAAGTAAGAACTAAGATATGCTTGCAGAGTTCAACAAGAAAAACAGTGTAACTCCATCCTTGGTTATGTCAACCATTAATTTGAACTGCTAGGATGAAAAGAAAAAAGAGAAAAGGGGGAAAGGGGGAAAGAAAAGAAAGAAACTGGGTCCAGCTCCTCTGTAGTTCCTTCAGTGGCATATTCTGTCACTACCCGTGAGCTAAAGATATTCCACCCAGCAAAAATATCCCTTCTGAATTAAGATGCATATTTGTTAAACACTGACTCTGCATAATGTATGCACACCAAAAGCTTACTGAACACTGAAATCCTTTATTTCTTTTTCTCCTTTCTATTATGTGACACACATATTGCTGTGAATTGCATAGGCTAGCCACACAAGAATCAATGGGATCTTATAGACCCTCAGCAGAGCACTATGCTTTGTAAAAATATTGAAGGATACTTTCATTTTAGTAATAATATGAACACACACATAATTGGAGCAGGCACTCATTAATTATCTTTCATAAGCTATTAGTATCAATATTATAGGCTCTATTTTTTCTTTTATATTATCTTGTTAGATGCCCCCAAATTACTGTTGTTCATAATTAGTGCTTAATAGATTGCTTCTCTATTGAACTGATTTCCCTTCGTATTGCTGAACTGTAAAAATTGCTCATTTAGGAAAAAAAAATCCACCATTTTGCTGTAATCTATTCTAGATAAAGGATTATTTTACAGATTTAACAGGTAACAGACTTAAATTGAGAATTACTGAAACTGATTGCATTATTGGACTGCAAGTATTAGTATTTTTGCACTATAGACAATTTTCCAGTTCAATGTGATATGCTAGAAATAAGTCAAGGCATGGTCTCTTCCCTCTTTACTCTACAGAATGCCTACAATAAAAGGAAAGTTCTTAATTATTTGTGAAGCTGCAGAGCCCAGGAACTGGTGGGTTTACTATTGTTTTATAATGATTATGCCTATTATTTTACAGAAGATGGAAGTAGGTAAGGTCATGATCCAAAGAGCTGACAACTCTGCAAGTTTCATCAGTATGCTGTAGGGATTCTGCAAAGTTTACACCTCAACCTTTCATTTTGTAAAGCATAAAATCATCTAAAAAGCACCTCTATTGATCTCGTTGCCCAGCTAGGAACCATCTTACTGCTGAAATGCAGCTGGGATTAACTGGAAAAAGTATAAGGATAGGAGTGGACAGGAATACAACAGTATCAATTGTATAGAGAATTCTGATCAAGTCTCATCTATAATTTGGGCCGAACAGTATGCTAAGATTTCTTCTGTTTTTTGGGGGTATGTGATGCACATACTGCTGCTAGCTGCATATGCATCCATACAAATACTGGTGTGATGTCATGCTGCTGCAGAGGAAGGTCTTTTTTAAATGGTACAAATGGCTTGTATGGACCTTGAGTTTACATTTCAAGAGATTTAGCATCTCTGGATTTGCACTACTATCTTTTCCTGGAGCAGCATTCACTTGTGGAAATGCATAAAAAGTATCCAGATTTTGTTCAAAGAAAAATATTTCTTGGATTCACAGTATTTTAAAAGGTTTCCTCACAGATTGTTTGCCAGGGTTAAACCACAGAATCCATGTCTAGTCAAGCTGTTACTTGCCCCAGGACTTTGGAAATAGCAGAAGTCTGATCCTCTGATTAGCTGCTGCTTGTAATATGGCCTTAGCTCCTAAATTTATAGCACAGATGATTCTGAGAACAGTTGAGATGTATCTTAACAATATATGGAAAACACTGCAAGATAGCCACAGTATAATATTCTCAAAGCATAGCGTTGCTGAACTGGGAATATTAATACCTGCAAAACACTTTGGGGGGCAGATCTCCCGGCAAGAGCTCAGGTTTACATTTCAAGCTCACCACGGATGGAGAATGAGTCACAGCATCACCTCAGAAAGATGCCTTTTTCTTATTCATGCCATAGATGATAATGGAAACTTCAGAATAGGGCTACAGGTTGGTTATGCTCCTGTGGTTTCTCTCCTGAACTTTTTAGATTCCTGCAGCTAAAGGGATGAACTCATGTCTGTGTGTGTGTGTTTGTATATCTCATAAATAACTCCAGATGTAGCCAGGAAATCTGAATATCAGATGTTGATTTTCTTTCTGCTTTAGTCATTGGTAGATATAAATAATGTTTAAGCAAGGTATAACTCATTTGATGGTTCAAAATGAACGTAAGCATTGTGAATGTCATGATTCCAGGCATTAATGAAGTTTTGAAACATTTCCAAGATATGGATCATCATAGAACTAAAAGAGCAGGCAAAATCCTGCAACAGTCCAGAGCAATAAAGTGATACAAAGAGGCATAGCCAAGTAAAAGGCATTTCTATCACTGCTTACACAAGAGCAAAAGTTTATGAGCTACTCCACACACAGATAGTCTGTGTTCAATTCTGTTCTGAGCATCAACACACATACTTGAAGATTGTCACAGGTCTGCAACACAATCAAAAAAACCTGTGTTCCCTTTATACATAGAATGATGCTAGAATAGCCACAACTGAATATTAAAAATAAAATGTACAAAACTGAGTAAAACTGGTTTCGTCTTTGTCTAAAAGAAAATAGACATATTATAACATGCTACTGATGATATATCAACAATACGTTCTTCTAGTACTGCTGAAGCTAGTGGAAGGAATACTTCACAAGAAGGGAAAAATGCTATTGAAATACTGAGTGTTCAATTTAATCATTGCTAACTTTTTATTATACCACAAAGCTAATACTTCAAGTTTAAAGACATCTATGTTCTATTGGAAAAAAGGCTGAGAATATCAAATAACATTAAAGAAAGAATATATATTCTTTAAATTAGGAACAAGTATTTTCTTTGGAAAACCCCTTCTTAAAAGAAGGGTTTCCCCAAACTTGGTCAGGTAGAAAGCCACTCCTAATTCTCAAAATGTCTTTTCTGTAACAATTATCTCCTGATCAAACTTTTAATTGGTAACACAATAAAGGTGACCTCTGTGACACACAGTATAGTTCTGAAGCCCAGCTATGGATCACTCAGCATGACTCTGCAACCACATTTTTCAGTTTTTACATTTCTCGAGTTCTTTCTAGTTAAATATCTAACTGTTCATTTGTAGATGCCTTCATTTTTACTTTACATGAAGTCACATTGTCTATATATGAGCAACTCTGAAAACTTTGGATTATAGAGTTTAAATAGTATTACAGGAAGATGTCTGTCCAATTACATTAGGAGTAAGACTTTATCAAAAACAGATGCAAAATCCAGCAACTATGCAAAACACTAAATATACAAACAGCTTTCAGAATTGAGCTAAGCTTGCTGTTATTTTCTTAATTATTCTACCGAAATAAAAACTAAGTAAACAAGCCGAAAATCACGTGAAAGGAAAACCACATGTGATGACCTCAGACTTGCACTAAGCAAACCGATTCTTGAAGGAAACAGTGGGTGCACCATAATTTTCTCCACTGAAAAATACATTAAACCCAAGGATAAATTACACCTGAAACCCAAAGTGGAGGGAGTATATAGCAGACATTTCAGCATCCCAAGCAAAAAATTCCTCTAAACATTTGAAACTACTGCAATTTAAAAGGCAGACAAAAAGAAAATCCATGATCAGTAATACTGGAAAGGTAATATTAAAAGGGCACTTGAGAGTTCCTTTGGTTGACCCATAGATCTTCAAATAGCTAAGAAATAGTCTTAGTCAAGTCTTCTGCATTATTCCTTGGCTATACAGTTCCTTGAGAACTCTGCTGCCCTGTGCAACTTAGCTGAAAATGGACATCAGAACCCGCTTCTCTGTGCTAGGATTGCATTTAGAGGAGTTTCCAGTGTCAAGAGTTAAAAAGGAAAGGATTGTTTTCTTTTCTTGATCAATGACTACAATACAAATGAAAGTGTAAATACTGTAAATTAAAAGCTATGACAGTTGCTAAAGTATAAGAGATCAAATGAAAGGAATAATATCAAATGTAACTCAGTAAGAAAAAACAAAATGCATCCTGTGAACGTAAATAGATATGATCGATCAATCATTTATGGTGCCGCTTGGTCTTCCTGAGGCTGTGGTTCTAGCAAGGTCAACAACTAGATCCAAGGGCCCTGATTATGAATCCTAAGTATCCCTTTTCATTGCAGTACATCCGATGTGGATTGTTAAACACCTTGTTCTAACTATGTGTTTGATTTAGAAACTGCGGCAGGTCTATATGGAAGATGGTGCCAACCACTTTGTCCTTTCATGTGATTCTTCACTGAGCACCGAGGTGAGTAAAACGTATCCAGATTTTACATACTTGGCACCTTACTGTCAGAAATCCTATTTGCGCTATTTTTGTTGTGACCCTATTTTTATACCCCTGCACTCCTCAAAGTTTCTGCTTTGGGTGAAAGGACAACAATTCCTCACTCAAGAAAGACTTCCACAGATTGGTTTCAGCTGCAGTTTTCCTCAGGGAAGCTGTCTCAAATGAATATAGCTGATCCTTAAAGAGCTGGAGAGAGCATTGTGCTATAAGTCATCTTTGAATAACTTGTTATGAGATTTTCTACACTTGTCTAACTACCAGATAGCATAGGCCTAGAAGCAGTCTGGAATGTTTCAATCTAAGTGACTTTAGTAGTAACTTTCTATTTCCTTCTTGCGTAGCCTTTTTTTTTCTTTTTGGTAAGCAACAATGTTAAACAAGACTTTCTTGTCATTTTGAATATGGAACTGAAAAAAAATTTGAGAGTAAACCTGAATGCAGTAGTTCAATGCACTAGATGTGTAAGCTGGAGAAAATCTACCAATAAAATGTGTATTCTAGAATAAGGGTAAGTAAAAATGTCCAAATATTAAAGGAAGAATAGAGCTTATCATATCAAAATTACTCTACTTGGTTTCAGTTTTAGTCCAAGTTTCTTGTTAAGCATAGCCTTATTTTGAGAAACAGTAGGCTGTCATTGTCACAGAATAGCCCTTCAATAAGAAAGAAAAGCCTGTATAAACAGAAGTAAATCTCCACAAAAAAAAAAAAAAAAGAAAAAGAAAGAAAAAAAAAAGAAAAGAAAAGAAAAAGAAAAGTATTTCCAGCACTGGATGATTTTTTTATGTGAAATAAGCATTTCGTAGTATTTTAAGAAATACTTCTCTGGTTGTAAGAACAAACCCAGGGTAAAATGATTAAAATTGTCGTGTGAAATTTCATGAGAAAATATCCTTAACTTTTGTCCAACTCTACTAACCTGTTTTCTGTCAAAAGGAGGCAAGCAATCAAGTTGAAGAGTTAATCACGTATTTCTGGTTGTCTAGACAAGTAAAAGTTATCACCAAAATATTGTTCCAAGGACCATGGACAGTTCCATGGCCAGAACACTGTGCTTTTAGACAGGGCGAATCCCTGCCCTACAGAGGAGTAGACGAATCCCCACAGGGACACAACTTTCATTTACCTTAGGGGCTTTCCAGTTGTACACCCACATACAGAAATATTCACGTGCCTTTTATTGTAGTATGATATACTGTAAATTTGCTATTCAATAGTTGATCAAAAAATCCTTCTGTCTTGTACATCCTTTTGTCAGGTTGTAACTTATTTTGCAATTATTCATTATCTTCTCTCTCTCTCCTAATAAAAAAAATCAGATATCTTGGTGTGTCTAATGTTTCTTTTCCTTTCAATTCTTTAACATCTTCCTGTTCCTACACTGTGTTCTTCTTTCGGTAGTTATTGGATCCTAGGTTCTTTTTCCTCTCCTGAGGATCCCTTTTTCCTGACTACTGTGCTCTCACCTCTCCATCAGCAGGTTGAAAGCACTTCACATACATGCTCACAGAAATTCATACACTCACGTCTCCTTTACTGTTGGCCATCAGTGTAAATTAACTCCAGCTGATTCTCCCAATACATATGTTTGCCTTATCTAATCTCTCACTGCATTCTCTCCATCACTTTGAAATACCCTGTAAATGAATATTTTAATTTTGTAACTTAAAATACTGCTGTCACCGTTACCACACATTCTTTGCCCCAACAAGGGAGATAACAGGCACCAAGCTTACTGACTTCATGGGTGAAGTGGTGGAAAAAACCTGAATGCATTTCAAAGCACTGAGTTGCAAGTGATGAGGAAAAGTCGTGCTGGATATGCAATGGAATTTCTAGACATTTTCAGCTCTCCTAAACAGCATATAAAAAAAACCCCAAACCAAACAAACCACCAGACCCAAAACAAAACCAGTTATGTGCCTCATCTCAAGGTCTACTGCATGGTCTGATTGTGTCTCAAAGGGAGGATGACAGGTTGGGGGTAAAAGTGAGAGAGAAATACGAAACTATACCACCCCACAACAAGGACAAGGGAATATTTTGCTTCAAGGAGTTGCTAAAACAGCCTGCTGACACTCTGTACAGAGGTTATCACCTTTTTACAGCCAGCCAGCTCTTTAGGAAGAGCTGGATAGAAAATAAAAACCTATACTGCAGAGGGGCAAAATATATAGTCTGACTTACACATTCACAAGAGAAGTGGGTTCTCCCCCACCAGCTCATGTTTGAGCCTCTCTCTTATGTGAGTTCAGGTTCTGAATTCTAACACACTAAGGAAGCCTGGGAGCTTAAGCAAATATGACTGCGGCTACCAGTATTACCAAATTCAAAGTATTTAAGCACATACTTAAGAAGCAGCATATGTGCTCTGTGGAATCAGGACCTACTAGGGGATTACACAATATTTATGCAATTTGGAGTACAGTGTTATTCAGAAAAAGTGCATGTAGCAGAGGATTTAACTGTGGACCTGATCGCAGTATTCCACAGATGTTGATGGGTGTGTTGCCCTCTTACAAATGGCAAACTAGAGCATGCCAAACTACAATATAGACCACATTCTGGATCATGTGGAAAAGGGCTTTGAAGGTAAAGACAGTGAACATAACCAGCCCTCTTTTCTTGTAACAGATTTGTACTCTTTTATTTTGAAAATAAAATATAAAGTAAACAAGCTATTTTAAACATGGTGTCTTTTGTAGCAGATCTGTTTTTCCATATTGGAAAGCTTTACTTTGCAATTGAAATTTTATTTTATTTTTTTCAGGAATTAAATCCAAACTTGGATTTACTGTGTGACCACATTAGCACCATTTTTTTGTGTTATAAATGAATGTTATTTAATGTAGCCCTCAAATGAAAATGCTACAGATATTTCTAGAGGTATATTAAAATGAGCATTCACAAAGCAAGAGAATATTAAATAATAAAATAAGTCTTTGTACCTCAAGATTAGTTAATTATTCATGACAAAAATTCATGAGATGTTCACCTTCTTCAACTGTCTAGTGAGCTTCCCACCACAATCATGTATATCATAAGTTGTAATTATTTTAAAACTATTTTTTTAACCCAAATTTTAAGAGAGACACATCATAAACACAAACATGTTATCAAAGCTATCCCGTGGCTGGATATTGGGTTAGTCCTTTCCCCTCTGAAGCACAAGAACTTCATCAATTTACAAGGGAGAAGTGACATTAGAAAAAGGTTTGGTTTTCTTCACATCAGACATAACTGGCAGTGAAAAACTGAAGCTGGGTCAGAAGAAGCTCTTACTGAAAATGGGGACACTGCTGCAGGTTAACACTGCTTTAAGCTTCCTCTAATACTCAACTGGGCAAAGTCAGCACAGAAAGTCTGCATGCCAGATGGGTTCTCCAAAGCACGTTCTGAAGTATAAGGGAGAGCCAAACACAGGGATGTGACACTGATTTTGTAAAGACAGAGACATAATCAGGACTGAAAGCCATATTTGCAATCCTAGGGACACAGTATTTCTCATTCACTCTAGAATAAAAACAGGTATGATTATGGATTTTAGATCAGTGGTCTGTTTCTCCTAAGGTGTTCCTAGCATCTTTATTTAGAGTTTGGGATACTCATTCTTCTGTAAATCAGGCTCTATTTGTCCAAAGATGAGTGCCTTAGAACGCTGACCAAAATTGGTAAAGATGCTGGCGTTCAGCACTAACCCTTGAGTGAAGGCATAAGTGCCATCCAAGTCACTTGAGAGTAGATAAGGAACAGAGTCAGATCCAGGAAAGGTCACTTTGTGGACTGCTCTCCTATATTTCTCTGTCCCTTCATATGTATGCTCCAAGACCGGGTGGCTATAAACGGTACATCTAGCAAAGCTGATATTTCTTCTTCCTGACCACTGTCTGCTGGATCCTTGCTTAAAAACCGATGATCGATTATTTTTACAAGCTATATTAAGCATTGAAAGCAGTGTTCCACAGTCTCAGTGGTGTGTACTTAATTAACAGTACGTGTACACTGTGGAGAGTGCATCAGTTCATGCATCCCTTCTCCCAGTCTTAGTGTGTCTTACAAAAATAATCACAATTTCTGTAAATCGGAATACTAATAAGAAACACTACTAAGATTGCAGTGAGGAATATGTCAACAACAGCACTTAGATTTTCTTTCTTTTTTAATTATTATTATATACCAGTGTCAACTGTCAGAACTCCCTGTGGTCTGGGAGGCTCCTCTGTGATAAAATTTTTTAACTGAAAGTGCTGAGACATGTGGTTTCAGAGCATGGCTGTGGGGAATCACTGATCTGCACCACATTGCCAAGTGTAGCCATTGTTTTTGTATCCAGACTCTGAGGAAATGTGGATAGACCTCTTTTTTTTTTCCTAATGGGAATAAGTTATTTTCCCCATTCTTTCATAATACAGAAAGATTCTTGCAAAACTGTATATATCAATAATCATTTTAAGCACAGATGAAATACGGAACATACCAGCCCTAAAGTGAGGGCTCACTAATAAAAAAACAAAAAACAAAACTCAAACACGCAGCTGCGATAAAATCAAGCATTCACAGCAGATGCCCTTTTCTAGTGCTTTTTATAATAGTCATTATAAGTGGCAGTGATATTGAGGTATTTTCACTAACATTTTTACCAATCAGGTTTTCACAGGCCTCACCAAACACTAAAATCAATGGGATCCTTTCTGCCCATTTCAGTGAATATCAGGCCTTCCACATGGAAAATGTGGAAGTGTAGCTTTCAGGCTTTTTCCCCCTTTTTTGATAAGTAAAAATAATACTGCTTTGTACTATACTTATAATTGTTCATACTTTTCTGGAATAA
Organism: Dromaius novaehollandiae; assembly: GCF_036370855.1. Taxonomy (NCBI): domain Eukaryota; kingdom Metazoa; phylum Chordata; class Aves; order Casuariiformes; family Dromaiidae; genus Dromaius; species Dromaius novaehollandiae. Next base: position 93,303,485 of record NC_088099.1, on the reverse strand, counting down.
AATCAAGCTTTCCTTATAGTACTATTTAAAATTAAACGTCTATAGCAAAGTGGGCAAAGAGGTAGGAAAAATAGTCTGCATATAAATAATACAGAAAAAATACCCCACATTCCCCTAATTACATGTCTCCTATCCTGCAACCTGCATTAAAATCATAAAACTTGGTAAGGCTGTACTGGAGTCCTGAATAAGCATACTGAAAAGTAGAATTTAGTAGTGTCTTCAGGGAACACTGTTGCTGTACCGTAGCTAGTTATAGGATTTGTTGGTGGTGACTGTGTTTGCAAGTAACGTGACTGGGAATGAAAATGTTCCCTTTCATGGCTGTGGCATTTCATGGTTCCTGTTTGGATTATCTGTCTCTGTTTTGTCTGTGAAATTGTTGAGACTTCTAAATAAAGAGCACCGTATTTTTTGGCCTCAGAACGAGCATATTGGATTGTTTGTAGATCCTTGTATGCAGTTATATATAGAAACTATCAAGAACTAAGAGTTCATTTCACAGATAAAGTAAGCAGATTCTATCCAAACATTCACTGTCTGCCAGTTCAGGAGAATTCCCCCTTTCAAAGAATATGATTAAGACCAACAAGCTGTGGACAACCTACAGATAGATTTTGCAGTTGATAAAAAGAAACAAGTATGTGTGGCAACTGAGTGAGATGGCTATTTTTAATAACCTATATTGTAATAGCTCACTGATATGGTGACTTTCTTTATAGAAGGATGCTGCTCATCTTGCACCAATTTACTGCCCTCTCATCAAAATGCGTAAGAAAACAGCAACAAAAGTAAAGAAATAATGAACAACACCAGCTAGGATAACTGGATCCCCAAATTCTGGTCTCTATGTTGAGGAGATAGTAAACATAAACCACTGTTTTTTGGTATTTTATTGTTATTTTAGGACAGTGGCAAGAGCTGTGTACAGAGTTCACACATTGCAGCAGTTTCAGTAAGACTAGGAATGTCCGGTAGCATTCAAAAAGACATAAGCAGATATCAATTATGTTAGTCTAAGACATATCCAGACACAAGATAGTAAAGTCATCTTAACTCAGTTGAGCTCTGGTGTTCAGCTCCCATGTCAGTGTTACGCAAGTATTGCACTAAGCCTTCTGGAAACTTCATACCCAGAAAGTCCTGTTAGCTTGTTTTCGGTAAAGCTAAATAGGTTTGATTCTTCTTCATGGAAGTGAAAACTTGCATGCCAGAGATATTTTTTGTTTGGATTTGAGGTCAAAACAGGAGTCTCATTGCAACTGTTTCATGATGTCCACTTGCTGTCTCAAAGCAGACACAATGCTAACTGCCTCAGAAATGCAGAAATGCAGTGCCAGACTACGTTGTATTACCAGCTCCTCACTAGGAGGGATATTACCTAGAAAAACAGGACATGGGCAGATTGTCTTTGCACTCTGGCAGTACTTAGCTTCTGAAATAGCTCACCGGGGACTGCAATGGACAATCAGGCACAAGTCAGCACAGCCCGAAGGTTAAGCAGATGCCAACTGTTCCAAGATCAGAGGGACATAATGACACACAAAGAGCCACAGTGGGCCTCCTAATCCTCAGATTCTGTGCAGACTGCAGATCAGCTGAATTCCTGAAAACAGGCTTCAGTTTTGAATTAAATAAACTACACAGACAAACTACCTGAATTTGGCAGGATCTGTTCTCCGAGTAATACAATCCTTCATAGAACAAACCCTTTAGGTAAATTTTGATCTTTCTATGTAAAGACTCGAGACTCGAGGGTGCTCCTGTTAATACTTCTTCCAGGAGATCTGACCAGAAATGAAATCAGTCAAGACTTCCACCTTAAATAACTAGAGCACCTGTCCTATGTGACATATATCACATAACTAAAATGTGATTGTTTTTAAACAATGGCTTTCACCAAGTTAATGTGACTTTCACATCCCTTTCTTTTGGGACACTTTTTACTGAGTGGGCTGAACTGTGCCTTATTAGCACAGTCTCACATTTGGGAAACTGCGGGGAAGTACTACCACATTAGGAGTTTGAAGACAACTTGGGGAAGAAGATGAGCCATGGAGCGGCATGGAAGGGGAGGAGTGTTTTGTGGGAGATGGCAAGCGTTAGAAGGATTAGCAAGAAACTATTCCACTGAATAGAGTTGACTGTCTATACCACTGCTGTGCCACCTTACTCATGCTGGCAACTCAGGTGCCTTTTTGTGTGCTGCTCACACCTACCTGCAGTGGAAAGAATGGCATGGCTGTAAATCCATTTCCATCCTTCCCTTTTTGGATGATCAGTGAGCAGAGTTGAGAACACAAAGACTACAAAGACTCTCTTTTGAAATACCATTGCAAGTCTATACATATACAGTTACTTTAAAATAACATCATATACAATCTGTAACTTAGGAAATCAAGGAGATTCAGGCAGACCCATTGCCATTAAAACACAAATTCTTGCTTCTTCTGTAAAAACATCAAATACAAAAGCAAATTCATGTGCATGGTTGACACAAAGCAAGTGCATTCCAAATACTCTTTCTCGAGTCCTATCTCAGTTGAGCTCTGTGGTGCATGTGGCCCTCCACCAGAATGTCTCACAACCCTGCACAATGTTATATCTTTACAAGAAGATTATATTGTAATCGCAAAATATACTTATACACCATCTTGGCAAAACAAACATACCCCCTGGTGGTATGTAACACAGCCCAGTGTTAGGGGACTGTGATAAAAGAATATGTATGCTGCATATTTTCTTGCTGACCACATCATAAAGTTTACCAAGTACATCTGGCTTTCATCAAATCTTGGAAAACAGCGATCTAGAAGGTCGTCTGTGATTGCAACAGGGAACAAGAAAACCAACTTTGGGGAAAGCTAAGAGAATAAAAGCAGGTCAATTTCCATTTTTGCAGCATGAGACCACTACCTTGTAATCATTCCAGTGATTCAGTTAATTTTGCTAATGCTTTTAAGAATACAAGGGGAAGTAAGAACTCTCCGTATGCTCAGGCCTGCCACCATCTGCATGACTTAGGCAGCTTTGGAACCTGTGCACTTACCTACCTTCTCTCTCTAGAAGTTCTCTATATCTAAAAGGGCAGCAGAGAAAAACAGCTGGGATAAACAAAAATTGGCTGGCAATACCTACCATTTCATCACTCTCAGTGATTTCTGTTCAATTGGAAACCAACTGGCTCTTTGTCGGGGAAGTTTAAAGAAAGCAGGCAAGTAGTTATAAGCTGAAGAGGAAAATCAGTGGGTAATGTTTCAGTGAGCAGCTCTCCAGAGTTCTGCCCTTCACTGATGCCTATAATTATCAAGGTGCATTTTGCTATTGGAATGTCAGGTGTCATTGGCAGAACCTGAAACCATGAATAGACTGAAGAGCTCTCCATGCATTTTGATTCCTTCCACCTGATCTACTCTACTGTGTTATTATTTCACGGATTCTTTTCTTCTTCAATACTTAGAAAAACACATAGAGCAAGTTAAACCCTGCATAGCTCTGTAAAAGTGTGTCATTTAATGCTTGATTTGAAGTGGTATGAGAGGTATTTGAGGAGTATTAACATTTTCAGAGAAAGCTTGTTTAATATACCTTATCCTGGTTGAAACAGAAGCATTTAAGAATCTAAAATGCCAGTATACTGGGTGACAATATAAAGGGAACTCTTTAACTGTTTTCTGATGAGGACAAACTGTACTGGACAACAAAACAGAGCCTGTGATAAAAATAATTCAAAATGTTTGAGGAAATAAGTCAGAGTGATTTTTCTCCATTTCCTAGAAGTCAAAGTTATTTGAATTCTTGATTATCAACCAGTGGCCAAAAAAAGGATAGCATTTAGCTATCGTTTTCTTTACTATTTTTATTTTACTGTCAAAGGACAGGCACACTTGTGCTATGGCTATTCTATGCAGAACAGAGATAGCCAGTGAACCAGGCAAAAATGGAAGCAGTCTAGCTGCTTCAGCAGAATACAGAGTGTGAAAGCCAAATAGCCCAAATGTTGTGCCATACTAAGACATACATCAATATATCATTAAGGACCTAAGCCGGCATTTGCAAGGGGCTGTTTGGACATCCCAGACCATGTGGAGCTAGTCTGAATATCTTTAATGCTGCAATGCCATATCAAATGCAGACATTTTCTTAGTTGTTAGGAGCTTACATGTTACCACAGAACCTGCAGTAGTGCAAAATGTCCCCAATAACCTGGCCGGTATGCCTTAGCTCAAAAGCAGTGTTAAAAGACATCATTCAAAACACATGTAATTTACCAGTATCAAGCTTTTATGTGAACCAAAAGCTTGAATAAGATTTGCCAGAAGACCACTAATGCTCTCAGATTCCTGTTCACATATGCTTCACATCCTTGTATCTTGCTCCAGCAAACTTCTTACCTTTAGTGTCTTCTTAGTGGTGTATTCTTAGTCGTGAAATATCCAGCAGATCTCTTTTCTCTCTCTTGTATGCCTTCTGGCAGTGTGATACACTGGCATTCTCTCTGGAGTATCATAGTGGAATTTACATCAGGATTTAAACTTCTGTAGCCATCTGAAAGGCTCCTCTGTGAGGCCTCTTCTAGTTCTGAAAAAGAATAGAAAAATATTGGGACACTTTTTAATGTTGTATCAAATCATGCAAACCAAGAAATTCCAAGCAATTCTGAGGACATTGATTTTATTGAAGAATTAGGTCTATTGGACTCCTTTGGCATAATCCAGGAGCAAGCCTGAAGGCCAGAGCCAGCTGGCGTGTTTTATTTGCCCTTTAAACAATCCTTGCTCAGACCTATTGGAGCTGGTACAGCAGACTAGCAAATAAAAATAAAAAAGACAGGAGCAGGTAACTATAACAAATGAAATGAAAACATCCCATTGTGATGCTGGGATTTGTCAGTCCTTTATGTTCAAACACCTCTACTTCCTCTCCCTTCCCCTCCGAGTCTGTCAAAGGCAGGCAGCCCTCTCCCTGCTGGCATCTCTCTATCTGAGAAAAAGCAGGTTACAGGCAGGTTACTTTGGCCTGAGAGGACGCTCTTGGTCCACGTCAGTTCTGTTTGTAGCTTCTTTCCTTGGACTGCCAACAAGGATGACAGTGAACTAGGAGCTCGGAGAGCCATAGCAAAGCGATACTAGACCAGTTGCACCTCAGTGAGTTTCCAGCCTGCAACAGCCCTCAGCATCCAGGTAAAAGGCTCCAGCTGTCCGAGTCACCACCCTCTTCTACCTATTTCCCCAAGTGATAGATAGAGTTTTCCTGCTCTGGATTCAGATATGACCAAACATATGCTATCATTTCATGTTTTTTAAAGCATTAACAGGGAAGACCAACAAAATAGTTCATTTGTATAATAAATATAATGCTTTTTAATGAAAAACTTACAGGGCATACACAATAACCTATTTCTAAAATGAAATAACTCTGTTCTTTTAAACTCCTTTTCCTAGCCAAGGCATAACAGGGGTTGGTGCACAGTATAGACTAATTGCCTACATAATTTCATTTTATGAAACAAAAGCCTTTAAAAAATTATAGGGTTATATAAAAGCATGTGAAATCACTAAGTTAGCTTTGTATTTCACCCTCATACAACAGTGGCAGTGGTTTAGACATGATGTGAACTGTAAACATTTTCTTGGGGGGAAAACATGCCATAACTTTCTGTTTGGGTACCTGCCTGACTGCTGATGGTGTATTCTCTTGCCATATTATAAGGTTTGTTTTCAATTTTTTGCCCCTCTTTCTCTGCAACAGGAATTGTTTTGTTCTCCTTGCCCCACTTAGTAACTGAAGCTTCTGCTATTCCCTGGCTTGGTGTCTCTCATCCTTGAACCTGTGTTGAGCCAATCATTTTTCTGGCAGCAAAAAGATGGAGAGAGCTCCTTCGGTGCTTCTCTCGGGTCATGAGCCAGAATAGGCTAGAGAACGCTGTGTGTATTACTTCACTGGGATCCTCTCTCAAATCCTTGGTGTCAGTAGTGCTAGACTACAAGGCCAGCCCATAAAAGAAGTTTTACTACTAGCTGAGCAGTAATGTCCTTTTTTCTTCCTGTTTTGCTGTCCCTCATAATAAACAACAGGAGGAGAAAAAGTAGACAGCAGGAGACAAAAATACAATGAGAGTTGCTGTTGCTAGGCTATAACCCTACTTAGAATACTCTATGTCAAAAATACATATCAGCCACTAAGGTTGAATGGTGGCAGGTTTAATGTGATGAGACCGTGATGACTTCGGACCCCCAATAAAATGCACAAAACAGAATTCACTGCAGATATATAACCTCTTTTTGTTAAAAGAGAGCATTTCCTCAGCATGCGAGACACCTGGGTACAAAACAGATCACAAAGGCCTAGATTTGGCTTCAAGATCTTAGCTTGTACAATACTGCTCTCCAGATAGTACAGAAATAGATTTATTACGTATATTTGCCCAGCATGTTAGGGTTCTCTCCCTTAATTAAAAGCACAGCCAATTCTTGATAGCATCATATTGCTGGGACAAAATAAAACGATATTATCCACTCCGGGCTCTTATCCGGGCTGCCTGGTACATAGGGTGGATTAAGAGGGGGAAGGGCAATTTTGAAAAATTGTGGTACAAAGCAAGACTGTGATCTCACCTGATTGAATCTTATCAGCTCTAAACATCACTGGTGCTCTTTGTTTTTCTTTCTCTCCCTTTTCTTTTCTTCTTTTTTTTTTTTGACATATACTAAACCAAGGAGGCAAAAATCTTACCATACCATTTATTGTAAATTCTTCCCCACCACAACATGCAGATTCAAAGGTTGGAGCCTGAAAGGCAACTAACACTAGAATCTAAAAGTTGCTTAGAGCTCTGCTTAGTGTAAGACCAAAGAAAAAACCAAAACATAGTAAAATCTGATTATTTTAACACTTGGCACAGCAAGAGACAGATCTTACATAATATAAAATCAATCCACCTAAATCTCCTTGTAGCATGAGTTATTTCTGAGAGAAGCAACTAAGCTTCAGCACGAGATACACTGAACTCACTGCCTGTATATTATGCATATGACAAATAACCCGACTGCCTCGTGTCATGCTCAGAATGTCTAATTCTCTAATACATGTATGTTTTACCCAAGCCCATTTAAAAAAGTTTTTTGTTTTTTATATATATAATTAAAATTGTCATTTATAATGCAAGGAGCAATTTCTTGTTCTCTTGGTTAGGCTACGGCTTGCTGTGCTGCAAATGTCACCAGCGAGCCGTTTGTTAGGGCTGCACTGCATGCCGGTTAATCTGTTTACTTATGCAATGGTGGAAATGTGACCTGGCTATTGTGGTGATTAACAGAGTCAAATATCCTCACATTAACTAGTGAGCTGGGCAATCAGGCTGGATTATTGTTACATTCAATTTAAATTACAGTGGCATGACAGATCCTGAGGTATTTAGTAACGGATTTCACAGCACAGATATGCTTCATGTGTAATGAATAAACTCTGGAGAGCAACAAAAGTAAAAAAATAAAATAAAAAGGTATTTTATGATCATTGTGAAAAATTTATGGAGTGTAGCTGGCATGAAATTCTGTAAAATGAACTGGCTCCAACCAGTCCAACAACAAAGGCACGCACTTTTCTTCCTGCTGCTTATGAATTATTATTGCCGAGTCCTCCTATGTTTACTCATTAGCATTGAACCCTTTGCAAAACTGTGATTCAAAACTGAATTCGTCTTAATTGAAAATACCCCCAGTATGCTGGGAGAAAAAATGAAGAGGGCAAAATGGCAGCAGCAGCACCACAATAGGCCAGTTAGCTCTGTGATAATCAGAGGGGGTGGCTGCACTGAACTCGAATGTTATTCAGAATTCACAGCCGGACGATACGATGGAAAAGGCAGGTTTCTTTCAAGTTGTTCTGCACACTGACATACATATAATTTAAATATTTAGCCACCAGTGTGCTGCTGCAGCGCGTTAGCCCACTAGCACCGTAGTGGATTAATCCTGTTCTCTGTACGACTTGCTGACTTTGACCTGTTTTATGCTCTGTGACTGAATAACACATAGCACTTTGCTTGGGGGGGAAAAAAAAAAGAAACTAAACAAAATACACTATGATCTCAACACACATTGGTTTCAATTAACTTTTAACCATTTGATTACACTAATTCTGGTCTGTAGTTAGCTATTGCAGAGCTGGCTGTATTGATTTTGAAGAGAATACGCTGAAGCATAAAGCAATATGCAGACTGAATTTTCACTAAAGAATCTTTCCTCTCCATTTGTTTCATCCCTCATCTGCAAGTATTTTTGCGGAGGCTATTTTGATACTCATTGTTAAAACAAAAAAAGTCCTGCTGATTTAAAGCAATAAAAAACATTAGGATTTCACCCAGTATAATTTAGCTTTTACTGAAGCTTAAGAGAGTGACACTATGGTACCGAAGTGTTGAAAAATGGCTTATACTAAAAGGTACAGAGAACTGCAATGAACAGGTATCAACGCTAAAAGAATTCTAGTCGGTGAGGTTTTGCTGTGCTACTTGCTGCTCCCCACTAGAGAGGACCTAACAGAACCTCACACAGGAACCTTGTTTTCATAACCTTGCACATACTGATCATTTTAAAGATCACATAGGAGAACTATTAATATAACGAAGCTTTGTTTAATTGGAATCTGATGTAAAACAGTTTAAAATCATAGACCATTCTACAAAAGGGAACCAGATGAGTGACATCTCTGTTGTGACTTTCAAAGGAAGCTCATCCTAGAATGAGTACGCAATAGTAAAAGAAAAATAAAGCGACTCAGTTCTTATGTTGCAATCTTTCATCTCACAGCGCAGAGTTCAGGTCCACGCTGGTCAGGATCGGTAACAGTCACTCTAATATCAACCCTTTCTAGCTATCACTGTGAACTCACCTGTGCACCTACTGGGCGCTTCTCCATTGCAGAGAGGCACTGTCCAAGATCTTGTCCATGTATGAGATTTAAAAAAAGAGCTATGAGGAGCACAGATGCATACTCAAGGAGGTCTACGCTGATGATCAGAAAGAGCTATTCCTTTCAATAAACTTCTGAGAACTGCTACATTTCATATATAAAAATCCTTGTTCTGCGGCACCTTTGCAAAGAATTCATGGTCAAAATTTTCAAGGTCAGTAAGCTAAACTCTGGAACCTGTATTTATTGGCCATGTGGCCCAGTGCTTCCTAGAGTGCTCTAAGCTCCCACTGAACTATGGAGAAACTGCAAGTGCCAGAAACGTCTCTCAGGTTATGAGTTCTTTTGTACGTCCCTTTCGAAAAATGCAGCTTTCCCTGTTGTCAGAATATCAGTCTAAATCAAGAGAAGGCCCTTCCAAGTCTAAAATCTTCATTCCTGCCAGATGTGCTCTTCTGCTATAGTCACGTGCATCTCCCCATCTAGCAACCTGCAGATGGTGAGTTTTCTGTTACCAAGTCCCTTATGAAACTTAAAATATGTTAAGGAGTTTTAACATGGAAAAGTGTGTTTTTCAAAAAATATTTATTCAGAAGTCAGTATGCTGTGGACCACTGCAATTTTACACTTCATCAGCCTTAGTGTTGTAGTTACTGCTGTAAAGCATTTCTCTCCCATTAAAATTTCCCAGCTGATGATATTTTGCAAGAAGATTTTCATATGTAGCCCACACCTCTTGAACCACTTTGTCACAGCACACTGACTGCTCTGAGGAGAGGGCAGAGCAGAGCTCTGCCACGCAAAGCACTCAGTCCAGCATTCAGCCTAGCTTGTTTATGTAGACAGCGATAAGAACGGGTCATTTTGCCATTTTGCCCTCAGGCAGTTGCCGTCGCTGGAGATTTTTAACATCCTCCCTCCCCATAACTGTCACATGAGATGAAGTGGGATGACACAGGACAATATGGCTTGATGTTCTTCTACCAATCAATAGCCTCAAAAGTCTGTGCAGAAGTCATCTGACCAGAGAGTCACTGCTGTGTAGGAGGCACGCAGAGAGTGCCAAATAGCAGATGCTTATTGAAGATTCTAATGATTTTAGCTAGAGAATGGATCCCCAGGTCCCTTAATTCTGCATACTCTTCTTTTAGAAAATAGCAATAAATAAATCTTACGCTTTCCCTCTGTTCAAACTTTTCTTTAGGGCTTTTCTGCCTCCCCGTGACATAAAGTGATATGGTTCCACTATGCAAAACAAGAAACACATTATCTGCCCTCCTGCATCCAGGACACACTCGCTCAATCCAGAACTATTCTGTCACATCAGTAAAGTGAGTAACCTCAGGTGAACAAAGCATTGATACTTTGTCCATCTGAGCTGGCTATATATCTCACCTACTGCCTATAGAAGAAAATACACAGACATTTGTATAACAGGCAGAAAACTTGAAAGTACAATATACTAATATGCTAACCTAAATTATACATAAAGCATAAATAACATAGGGATATATTTGTGCTGTTTTAAATGATTTCTCTGCAGTAAATGGCAATGCTCTTCCAAAAGGGAGGCACACAGCCTACAACAATCCTCTCATTCAGAGCCCAATGACTCACTTGGTTGACGCAGAGAGTTGCTGAGATTGCATAAAGATACACGGCTGAAGAAAATGATGGAAGTAAATTTTCAATGAAAATATAACCTTTTCCATCTTGCTATAAATTCTGTCCCTAGTATAAATCAGTATCAGTTACATGCATTAAAACACCAGCTTCCCAATTGGGAGCCTAATGCCCTCCCCCTTTCACATTTTAAAGGACGTGGAACTATGTGGAGAGAGCAATAATTTCCTGAAGATTCATGAGCAAGGTAATTTGACATACCTGGTGCTGCCTAAGTTTAAGTTACTATAAATAAAAGGGAAACAGTATGTCTACGCTGCTGTGTGTGTGGTGCCGAGGCATTCGGAAGAGTCAGATGCTGTGGGCATCTAGTTCATATGCTCTGAAGCATCATGTTCCACTGGGAGGCTTGGCAACAGAGAAGTTTGCAAATGTTGTACAGTATTTGGAAAGAGCCTGGAGTCACTGCAAACATTTGAGAAGGTGACACTAATGCCTTTAAAGGGCTTCTTGTCTTAGCAAGGGTATTTCTTATCATTTATATAGTAAAACCATTCTTTGGATGTCAGCAGAATGGACTGACTTTTGGCTGAAGACTAACTTTGAGGACTGCCTTGGTTTGGATTAGATCCAATCTAGTCCATGCTAGGAGGAGGTGGGAGGGAATTGCACCAAGTTGATTAACTAATCCAGATGCTTTGCTCATTATACCTTGAACTTCCTCAGAGGACAGGAACAAACTAGCTTGCTCAGAGTAAAATGAGTATAACATCAACGAATAAGCAAAAGTGGGGGATGATTATTTAGAGTGGTGAGCCTGTATTTGAACAGACAAAAATGCAAGGCAAAAAATTATTTGGAGGGCATGAGTTGTGAAAACTGTGCACATAAGAATGTCCAAACATCTGCATGTGCATATGTGTAGAGATACACATTATGACCCACTCTAAATACAGTGAAGTATGAAGCAGAACCCTTCAAAGTCCCTTTTCGCCCTCAGAGGCAGTCAGATGTGACAATGCACAGACAGTGTGTTTCAACAGTACAGGCCCTGTACCCTTGAATCCAACGGCTATGCAAGTTGGAGACATTTACTGCGAAAGAATAGGGCTGCTGGAAAGCCAAAGTTATCCTTTTTTCTATTTATCAGAGAGGAACATTTCCTACAGGAAGCATGCTTCAAATCCCCCACAGATACTATGGAAGCTAGGAAGTGGCTGACAAAGTCTCTATGATCAGCAAAGATTTAGGTGATCCACTCTTTTCAGGGCCAAAAGCTTTGTTTGGGGAGGATGAGTGATTTTCCCTTCAGAAGAAACAGAAGAGAGGGGACAGCTGCAAAAGGGAGGTTCCTGGAATTCCCATTCACCTGCATGAGTAATTCCCACATATTAAATCATCTGGCCATCATCCAGCAAAGCCCAGAGCTCTTTTTCTCTAGTGCACTGTGTCAGTGAAAGGACAACTCCGTTCTGGAGAGCCACCATCAGTGTGCCTGAGATCGCACCCTTCCAGGAGCATTGTGTCAAGTCTACATGGATGACTGAGGGACACTAGTACACAGGCCACCAATGACCAAACATGCCCATGGTTTCTGATATCAGTTAATGAATCCAGTACTGCAGTGAGTGATTCTGCAGTGAGTGATGATATCCGCTTTACAAAAGTCACTGTTGTGACACTGTACTTTCAAGAACAAATGGACAGAGAAAGAACAAGCACAGTTTGCCCTTTACCTAAAAACAGGCAGTCCAAATTAGGGGTGAGGCAGATTATGAAGTAGCATGCCCCTAATGTTGCACTAATCTTCCCATCTATATTTATGTTAGACTAGCAGTGGCTAGAGATATCAATTAAGCACCAAAAAACTTGAAAGAAAGCAAGCAAGGAAACTCTCTAGTGCATATATCCCAAAATAAGTTTAACTGAGGAGATTTTTTTCAAAAATACAATATAGACTGTCACCTCATGCTGCCCTGTCACCCTGAAAACGCATACACAGAGGGCTTTTCAAAACCAGTTTCAGCCTAAACTGTTCCCTTCATGGCAATGCACAATGCGAAGACTGTGGATATCCTGCCAGCAGCTATAAAGCATCCGTTCCTTTGCAGGAATCTAAAGTATCAGCAGATTTGGAAGGATGCGAGCTCTCTTAGTTCCCATTATTCCTCTCTAAAAGCTTCTGCTGAAGACCTAATGAACATGAATGGAAGATACAGTATAGCCTACAACGGTAGCCCAAATGCATCCTTCTCTGTTGTATGAACCCTCCTCTACACAGTGTGTCTTGTGCCTAAATGTGCAAATTAAACGAATAGCATGACTGGATTTCTTGGCTGACAAACCAAGACAATGAAGGGACTTTGTGCATGTTACATATGCCTTCCTTCTATTTCTTTTTCTGAGGTTGTGTGGGTTTCAGACAGACAGATGTCAACCACCAGCTGAGCAACATGGACACAAAAGGAATACTGCCAGTTTCATAAAAACTAGGTGCTCCGTATGAATTCCAAGCCCTTCCTCTAGATTCTGAAACATTTTTGCTCACCAAGTATGATATACAGTTACTTTTCATCAGCTTGCTTATCGCATTTCACATTTCCTTGAGGACACTGTGCTAACAATATATTAGGGTGGTTTCATCACTGGGGCCAGATTCTGCCCACTTTGCTCTGTGAGTTTTCCCTTGGAGACTGCATTAAAACCTTCTTGTTGTTATCCTGGTCGAATTACAAAGTCACTGAAAAACATCATAGCTGGAGCAGTAGGAAACTACCACGTCACGATCATTCTTCTTCGGAGCTGGCAATTACTATCAGTTCCCTTAAAATTTGTGGGTAAGGTCCTTTCGAAATATTTGCATAACTGAAGTCAGTAGGATCAATTTTGATCATACGCTGGTGTAAATCCATTGTCTTCACTGGAGTTGCTCCTGAATTACAGTGAAAAGAGCCAGGACAAGCATTCCTTTCTACCCTTTTTTCCTCTCTCCTCACTTTTTTTTTCCCGCTGTAAACATTGATCTTACCCAGAATGTGAAATGATGAATTTTCCTCTATCTGCCCCAGGGTTGGTTGATTTTACTATTTTCACAGTGGAGTAGCTTTTAAAGTTATGAATAGTGCCTCTTTGCCTGTAGTAACCCTCCTTGCATTTTCATTGCAACTAGGACGATTTGAGAGAAACTTACAAAATGTGCTTGCCAGGGCAAGCATCATCCTCCCCAGTTGCAGACGTAGCCCTGCATTCCAGTTACACCTGAAGTGCCTCTTGTTTAACAAAGGTCACACACCACTGACTGCTGAAGGACACATTTAATTCAGATCCTTAGGTGTAACAGATAAACAGAGAAAGTTCTGTATTGCAGATAAGTTATAGTCTTAGAGTAGAAATCTATAGCACAGAACTTCCTACCTACAAACATTTTCAAAGATAGTATTCTGCACAGAGAAGTAGTTTTTTTATACATTTAGAAATGGGAAAAAAATGCTATGCTATTGGGGGTTTACAAAACTTGCATAAGATTATTGAACCTTCTCTTTCTGTCTTTCAGGCTTCCACTTATCCCAGTGCTGAATTTTCCTACTTACTAAAGCCTTTGCTTTACAGTATTATTTTTATGCTTTATATTTCTACAGTGCTCATCCTGGTAGTATTCCACATTGCTGAAGACAATGTTACATGTTTTTCTTCCTCAGAAACTTAGGATATTGCTACTTCTCTGAGCTCTCTTTATCTATACTTTTTTTTTAAAAAACCCTTGGTTTTGTTTTCCATCTCTCCTCCATCTCCTAGCTCCTTTTCCCTTCCTTGCCAGTGTGCCACGAGTGGCTTCTGACCCTGGCATGAGAGCTTGGTAGAGAATTCCGAAGAGGTTTTGAAATGAGTCAAAATGCATTTGTCCAGCCTCAGTTCCAATATTAACTATATACATTGAATGAACACTGCCTTTTGCTTTTAATGCAAGAACAGTCACCTTAGGAAACTCTTCTTTTACAAACGATGAACACATTCCCTGAGGTTGCCTTGCCATTTTTAAAAAGCGATATTTAACATTGCTACAAGCAATTTGTTGTTTAAAAGAACTGATTAGCACAGTTGTTGTCCATCACAGTATGCTACACTCCCAGTGTTAAAACATTAGCCAAGTGCTATCCTATAACCATTAAACTACCTTCAGTTTCAATCAGTTTTCTAACACAGCCTGATTAACAAAGTTCTGTTTACCCATATGGGATAAGGTGACTGACCAGATGTTCTGATTTTAAAAGATCTGTTGGTGTCCCAGTGATTTCCGCTGGGACATTGAATTGTCCCAGATTTTCCTGCTGAGAGCTGGAGCAGCACAAAAGTTGCTTGCAAGGTAAAGCCCCTTTAGCCACTAAGGAGTTTGGAAAGAAGGATTAAGAGAGGATCCCCCTCCAAGAGTTGAAGATTCATCCTCTGTGGCTCAGATTAATACATGAGTTATTATAAATTACTGTGTTGGTGTCCTTTGCCAGAAAGCTACAGAAAAAAGGGAAATTAGACAGAAAGCAGCCTGGGGCAACTTCAGGAAAACAGACTGCTTTTCCCTGCTGTAGATCTATTGCTCACGCTATACGCAGAACTCCGAGGAATTCTTGGTACACTTTGTTCCATGGTGATTTCTGTGTCTGTGTGTATATAAGGGGTAAAGGAGGAGGGGAAATGGGAAGGAAAAAGAGAGAGGGAGAAAAAGGGAGAGAGGAAATCCTCTTTGTCCTGTGAAGTGCATCACACAGACCTCCTGTGTTGTAATGTAAAACCGCCAGGGTGGCTAGAATGACCATATGCTGTGAATGTGAGTGCTGTGCCTGTTTAAATGTAAATTACCCCTTTATCAGAATAAAAGAATATCTGTTTAATACGGAATGAAGGCAGTTTGGCAGGATCTGTACTACTTCAGGTAAGCCAGAATAAACAGTAACATTGATTAAAATGAGCCCCCTATTCTGCACCTGTCATGTTCACCTCCTTTGCCACAAAGGCCCCACTTGTTTATTTACCTGTAGAGCTGTTATAATATTTTGCTTTCTAAAGAGATTTGGAAGCCACCTGCCATACCTTTGGCATTTTTTTAACAACAGAGCACTCCAGCCTCAAGTGCAGGAGCCCATTGTTCTGCTCCACAGCATGGAAAAGAAGATGAATCCAGAAGCACAGGAGCCAAACAGAAATTATTATTGATTTAATCACATAATCAGCAGCAAACACTTCAGGCTAAGATAGCAAATCCATAACAGCCTGCCCACATAACCACCCTTACAAATTTACCAGCAAACCACTGCGCACACTTAGCAAACAAGAAGAGCAAGGGTCACCTTCACTTGGCGGCAAAATATTGACATTCCTAAAGCTTAAATATGTTTTGAGTTAAGTGTTATCAATCAGTGATAAGAGTCGAATGTCTGTTAAACATAACTACATTGGCAGAAGGATTATAGAATGCTTTCTTGCCATAATCTAGAAGCATCTTTCAGACAAAACTCTGCTTGAAATCAATTGTGCACAAGGAGCTGCCTGCTGAGACCCATTCAGTGTCATACAAAAGAAGAGAGAGTCTCCCTGTGATCTTTAACCATAACCGGTTATCTAATGAGACCAGGGCTTTAATTTCTTTTCACATCAAACATAGAATCAATGCTCTGGATTCAACAATGTGTGTAAACAGGCTGTGAAGCCATCCCTTCTGATGGCAGCCAATTCAGCCTTCCAAGCCCCCTGGCATATTTTTCAGCAGTGAATGCCCCTTTAGTTCCAGGTAACTGCTCCCATCAGGTTGCTCCTGGCTCCTTCCTTGTGGATGGCACGGTGGGCTCACAACTGACAGACACCTCCAACCGGAGAAGGAAAACTTTGGGAGGCGACTTGAATAGGAATGTGGTGGGGGCAGGAGCGGGGCAAGTATTTTCAAGCTTTTTTTCTAACCACTTAAACAAATCCTGTCTAGGGTTTAATAACTCCTACCAGGCAGATAGTACCACAGTCCATGTGCCCTTAATACCCCACCACGAACAGGCTAGACTCTGCTGTCACTCAGACAGATACAAAACTGCAGTAACATCACTATGGTTTACTTCAAACTTTCACTGTCATGACAGGTGACGACGTGGTGCTAAGAGCAAGCATTGGCTGAGAAAGTCCAGTGACATTCCAGAGAGGGTTAAAAGGAGCTTCAGCAAACTGATTCATTCAGCCCTTGTCATACTCTGGGTTATTTACAAACTGTGCTTTCTGTTGTTAAAGAGGACATTTTATAACATCAGTGGCTGTTCTTAAAGATTCTGAAATTTTATTTTGCACATAGCAGAACTAATAGTGTGAAGATAGCCCCTCTGGAAAGGACATTCCCTAAATTTTACACTGCTGATTCCCTGTGTCCTTACTGAGAGCTTCACTATGGTGTTCAGCAGTGCCCATCGCGTTACCCAGGTTTGTTACACCAGGAGACGCTGACATTGCCATGCTTTATTCTGGCTACCTTAAGTACTCCTATTGCAGGAGCTGAGACACCATGAGCTTTGTCCATCAGTGAGAGGCTTGGTCTGAACCGAGCTCAGCTATGTCTCAATGAGCTGCAGCTGCCACTCAGGACCACAGGAAAGCTCATCTGCCTTTGTAATGTCATGTAATAAGTCTGCAGTACTCCATGATGTAAAAAGCTTGCCAAAAAAAAAAAAAAAAAAAAAAAGCAAAAAAAAAAAAACAGTAACAAAACATTTGATTGCATTTGATTGAATACCTAGGAGCCTGCAAGGGAAGGCAGAGACTGGAAGTTTCTATACACAGCAGAAATATATTGGGATGAATTATGGCTTAGCTATCTCATCAAAACTTGTCTTACAGGCTCCAAACTGGGTCGGGTTTACAGACCATTTAGCACTTAAGAAAGAGATGTCCTTCAAACAAACTGCTATTATATTGAGAGCTGTTTTGAACGTCTCTGGGCTCTGACTGCTGAAACTGATTTGAGGGTCCAAATTTTTTATTCCATACTGGAAAACATCAGGCAATGGGTAGAGATTAAAAGTGGAATGAGATCACAGTTTTCTTCTTGACCAGGAGGGCTTTTCTCCCTACTCTAAGTTGCTTCAACTACGCAGATGCTTCAGGATGGGTAGGAGAGGAATCCAAGCTGTCAAACACTGAACTGTTTTGAACAAAGAGGGGCCAAGAAGCAGCAATACCAGTTGTGAGCACTGAAATAAGCAGAGAAGTTGCTGCTGATAGGCCTGGATCCCAGGGGAGAGGCACCTCAAAGGTCATGATGGGAAGGACAGAGTCGAGTGGAAGATTTATAGGGGTGGCAGGACATGATAAGCAGCAGGAGCAGCCACATCAGTGCTGTGATGGACATGTGAGCAAACACTGGAGAAGAGGGAACTGAACTGACCACTAAAGAAGGTGCTGAACTTTAAGTGTATCGATGAAGGAAGATGGCATTAAGCATGTCCTTCAGCATGTCCTACATGGTTTGCTGGTGGAACCTACAATGGTTTCCTGAATTGGTGTCTAAACGCATAAATGAGGAGATGCAGAATAGGGACATTATTATTATCAGGTGACCTTAGGAAAAGCTCCATGATGCCAAAAGCCTGAAAGATGAATTGAGTAAGGGAAAAAAGAAAAAGAACCAGAATATATTTAAGAGCACAGCAACAAGTTCTTTTCCCCAGATTTGTAGCTCCATAAGGCATAATGATTATGTTGCAAAACTTAAAAATGTTCCCATGCGTTATTTCAGAAGACAAGCTCAGGGCTCCTTTCTCTGAAATGTATCTCTGAAACGTATCTCTGAAATGTCTTCTGGTAGATTTTTACAGTAAGACTTTGAAAATCCAAAGATGAAGTATATTGGATATTGATATTGGATTACAGAAATAACACTTCATATTATAATAGACTGTTTTTCTATATATTCATTTCATTTAAAAATCTTTTATATTGATTCTCTAATTAACACTAACAACCATCAAGACAATTACAAACAAATACAGACATAAATCAAATAGATACTGTATAAACAATTGAACTTAATTTAGCTTGCCCATAGAAATCATTATGCAAGAATACCTGACATGGCATACACCCAAGTAACAGAGAATCTGAAAGATAATCATTGGAAGAGAATAATGATACTAAAAAAGAAATTTTAATTCAAACACAAATATACCAAATACCAGTAAACTGACACAATATTATGAAAGCCAAGCTTGATTACCTGAATATACAGCTCTAAATTCATTCTTCAGCATATTAATATGAGTTTGATTTTTCAGAGGTGCTAATCATTTATAACCCCATTGATAAGAGAGGATCAAGCCTTAACTGCACAAGTCCAGCACCAAAAATAACACTAAATAATCCTATTCACGGGATAAATAAATATAATTACTGAAAAGTGTAAGTAATATGATATTAGGTATTTTGTCTTCCACTGGTGAGTCCATGTTGTAGACAACTGCTGCAATCTAATTTCATTTCCAGCGCTCAATTACGTCATGTGAGAAACGCCTTTGTGGAAGTCAACATTAACATTTTCTCTCTTAGTTCAAGAGACTTCTTTCCCTCAGTTAAAGAAGATGGAAAAAAATACAGTTAATAGTAAATCAAAGTATTAAGTCTAAACTGTTCTTTTAAGAAACTTTTTTTACATTACTGGGAAAAATTGTAATTCAATTACACATGGAATAATCTGGTGGTTGTTCCACTTGAGCCTCTTACCTTTAAGAATATATTATCATAGCATACCATTAAATGGTATTTGCTGATTTGCAATTAATTTTACTTAATTATTATTTTTACTATTATTTTAGCTTTCTCAATTACCATACTACTTATGCTGAGAAAGAATAAAGACTGGTCCAAAATCAAGAACATCAATACTTTACGTTCTAATGCCAATTCCATTGTAAAGGTAAAACTTGTCAGACATCAGGTAAATCTGTAATTCCTATTGAAATCAGTTCACTTCTGGATGCTCCATGTTTTGCACATCATGCTGTAAGAGTATATACTCTTTCATTCATATTTCATTCATATATACATTCATGATGCTGGCCTAAATTCCTTCAGTGTCCCTAGCTTTGCCATTTCCCAGGTGGAAAAATGGCAGCCCACAGTCAGCCTGTGGGCAACATTTATTACATCTAGCCTAAGTTCTGTCTGAAAATGGCTCTTAATGTTTGTTTCAGTTTTCACTGCTGTAAAATGAGCCTATTTAAATGTGAGGTTGGAAGAGGGGCAGTTACACCACTTTAGAGAATAAGGACTGTGTGTACGAGCTCCACTTCTGCAAACTAACCCACTTGGGACTGCGTGCTTCGTTAAAATTTGAAAAACTCTGGAATAGAAATCGAGTAGTGAACGATGGTTCCAGTGGATGCTGTCAGAATACAATATAAAATAAATGTAAGAATATCCTTCACCTTTGTCAGCAATCATCCCACTAATTAATTTAGTTTGAGTTGCTATATCCAGGAACAGGATTCTAGGCAAGACTCTCATTATTTTGGGGGGCTTCTTATATTAGGAAGTATTTTGGGAGATTGGATTAGTGCTATCCCTATAAATCTGCCAGCAGGTAACCATAGGTTAAAGGCCTGTTGTTGCCTGTCATACTCACACTTTTACCACTAAGTATGCTAGTAGAATACATGAAACAGATGGTCAATTGGAGGTATATGAAACCAAAGCCATTAGAAGTTAGCAAACTTATCTAAAACAGCAAATCAGGATCTCAAAAACATAAAAAAAGCATATTAACCAACATAAACCCATTCTACAAAATGTTCTCTAATGCATGTGTTTAGCAAATTAATAAGGTTTTCATTTAAACAGGTTTGTCTACAATTCAATCTACGCTTAGAAATAGGTCAGGAAAGGGTTTTTTTTTTCCCCTCTTACATTTGCCAAAATTGATGAAAAAGGGTCTCCCAAAGCTTTCTGATCTGGAGATCTACTCACCCAGGACATGACATCTTTTGGGAACGTCAAAAGACCTAAAGAAAGCCATCCCACAATACTGAAAGAGGTGGCTATACCATCACCATGGCAGGTGAAGTTTCCTGTCTGTAATAAACTAGGATAAATTGCCCATTTTGCCTATTTTGATCAACCCTCCAGCCTTCCCTAACTCCGTAGTTAAACAAAACAAACTAAACCAAAAACTCCAAAGGTGGTCTATCATGCACAACCAACAAAAGAAAGAACATTTGGTGTTAATGGTTCGGGCTATTTTAGAGTGCTGGAACACCTCTGTTAACATTCTGGTGCTACTGAAAACCCCCCCAACAAATAGCCCAAATGACTTTGTTTTTTCCTCTATCATTTAAAAACTCTGCATTGTCAAGTGAGAATTAAAAAAGCCTAACCCAAACAAAACCCTAAACTTGGAGGGAGACATAG
Organism: Dromaius novaehollandiae; assembly: GCF_036370855.1. NCBI lineage: Eukaryota > Metazoa > Chordata > Aves > Casuariiformes > Dromaiidae > Dromaius > Dromaius novaehollandiae. Next base: position 93,282,518 of record NC_088099.1, on the reverse strand, counting down.
CATTTGCCATTTTGGAAACCTGTTTCACTGACATACTGCTGTGGCATAACTGAGCCTTGAATAGGTTATGCTACTAGTATAAGAAAAGAAGAATCAAGAAAACTTTGAAAAACACCAATTAAAATGGTAGTGAGAAGGCTACAAAAAAAATCAATGATATTTTATAAGGGTTCAGTACATTCTGTAACTCCTTAAAATGCAAAATAGGACTAGAGAAATTAAAATCTATTGCAGTTTAGCATCAAAGGGTCAGAATTTGACTTCTGATCTATATTATGTCCATGGATTTTAGTAAGGTGTGTTAACATTTAATAAAAGTGATCTGTAGCATTTTCTTTTAAATGGCTTATGAGACCTCTGGGACTAAAGGATACTATCATTATTAATTTTATCAGTAATGCTCCAACAGTCTTTGAACAACAGCCTTTGACAGTACATAAATAAGGAGAAATGAATACAATTAGCTCTGCTTTGGTTTGCAAACTGAGTAGAAGTAGTTAGTGCTGGTGAATCTATTTATAGTGAATAATTTTATTCATTTAGCCTTCTAGTTTGCTTATAAATTGTTCTTAGGTAGACACTCATATTTATAGAATTGTTTCTTATTCAAAATTGTTCAACAAAAACTTTACTTCAGTGTTCCACCTATGGTTTATGAACCACACCTGTCGGCTCTGCCATGGTTACTATCTGCCATTGGTGACTTATGGACATTGTATGGGATTGGTCACATGAAACATGGTATTTCCGATGGGATGGTTGAAGCTAGATTTCAAAAATACTACTACTGACTTTTCTCAAGCTTTACACACATACTCGCAAGATTTTCACACCTCAGGAGAAATTCTTTGAACAAAACAATGTTCAAGTGTTCATGCAGAACAAAATTAAAGAGGTCATGACTACTGACAGGAACAAATCTGTGCATTTTATTCTAACAATTGTTTGCAGTTTTTTGAATTTTGCAATATTCACTCAGCTGTAGTACACAGGAACATGGCACACTCCTTGTATTGGCAAGACTGAGAGCACTGAGGGAAAGAAGCTTATCTGTCTCTGAAAACATTTTAGGATGCTCAGCTAGTAACAAGCTCAATCCAGACAGGTGCCGAATGCTTCTTATGAGATACTGAGCGTAACACTTACTGGCTTCCTCTGAAGCTGCGAGTACTCAGTATCTTTCAGGAGATGCTTCATGGCAGTTTGCTTTCTATTCACATTTACAAACACATCTTGACTGTAAGAATGTTTCCAGAATGTGAATAGCTTGTAAATACTTGCTGAAAGATGTGTGTTAACACAAAGGTTTCCAGGCCCATGGGAGTAGTGGCTTCTTAGCAATATGCAGGATTAGACCTCAGCACCACTCATTTTTGCAAAGGTTTACAAACACTGATACAGTGAATATATCCTCCATGAAGTGGACCAGAGAATTATTTAACAGCTTTAATCCACAAACAACATTTTTTGGAGGCGTTCTGAGATAGGAAGTTGAGATCTGCATATGAACTCCTCCATGACTCATAGGGATTCAACTATGAGGTGTAAGTGTGCACCAGTGTCTCTGTATTCTTATCATCAGTGTTGTCTATGTCAGCTTAACATATCTGAGAGAAGTCTAGTATCACTTTGTTTAGCGCCAAGGAAGGAAAAAAAGTGATCCATGCACACTGGGCATCACACTGGTGAGACAGAGATGGAAAAAAAAGATGGCTAGAAACTGCTAGATGGTATATAAAGGTAAGCCTGTTTCTAATATTTCTGTATTAATAGAACAGATTCTTCTTCAAATATACCTACTGAACTAATTTAATTTCATTTGTAAAAATGTAGCTCTCCCTGCAATTGTCAGTGATATGATAAAGCTAATTAAGACATGCATGGTGTTAACAGTTTCATTAGAGGAGATAATATTGCACAAGAAAAATAAGAAATCATTATGATGAATGCCTCAACATTACATTACATGTTAATGAAGTGTAAATGATCTAATTATTTTTGAAAGAATACAGATTCGATTAAACTGTCGGAATTAAATTGGAAAGGACAGCCTATTGTACTTTTTATGTACAGACAAGTTAGCGTTAATTAGGCACAATCTACAGGAACAAATGAGGCACAACCCTCAGTGAACAATCATGTATCCGTTGCTCAAGGCAGGTTTCATAAAGAAATATATTAGGGGAAAAATTGTAAGTCAATTAAATACAGTGCTTTAGCAGTGGGAGGGAAAATGAGCAAAATCCCTGTTCCCTCCCCCTACATTTTGAGTGTTTATAATGCAATCACTCTGCCAGTTCTGCTCCATCACTAATTTCATAAATACTAATTTTGCTGATGAGACATTTTGATTGGTTTGCTGTCTTCTCTCCACAAATGACTTTCTGGAGGTGGCCTGAATTTTGGCTCGAGTTCTTTTTACTTGGACTCTGCTCTCTACTCTGACCTAAGGTAAGATAAGAATAAAAATGATACTAAACGGCCACTTCGGCTAGGAGGAAGACATTACTCAACCACCACTTGACCTCACTTGGCTTTTTCTAAGGGAGAGAGAGCTGGCATGTGAACTTTAGCCATCCGAATACATCGTTCCTTTTTGGCACACGATTAACAGCCATTGGCAAAATGTGCAGCAAAATGTTGACCCGAACTGTCACTCAGGGTCCAAGTCGAACCTTAGTTTCTTTCAGCTACTTGCCATTTCCTCCCCATTTCAAGAGCCTGGACAGACCCTCATGCCACTAGAAAGGTGGTATAAAAAGGCTTTGAGGAAAAAAAATTATACTTAGTTAGTTAAAGCTGTCTCAAGAGACTTTGAGAATGCAGATGATGTCAGAGAACTTTCTGGAAATCTGGGTGTCTTACTTGAACAATATTGAACTCTGAGGTTTTCCAGCCTTGCACAATTTAAGAGGAGAAGCACACAAACCTCCTACTTGCTCTTCATCTGGTTAAGTAAGGGGAGAAAAAAAGAAAAAAAAAAGGGGGCAAATCTACCAATATTTTTGTTGGTCAACTACCCACCACAAACCCACCCCACAGAGCCTAAGCCTGTGAGGCAAAGCTGAGCCAGTCTTTAGTGCATATAAATCTCATGCCACTATATTTATTGTTATCAGCACAACTTGTTTGTAGGGCATTTGTGGCATAACTACTGTGATTCTGTCAGTGTGCAGGAAGGAAATCACAACCCTTCCCATCCCTCTTCACCACACACTCCCCCGCCTTTTTTTTTTTTTTTTTTTTTTAAATAAGCCACTTTTTTTCCCACTTTCACATAAAGTGGATCTCAGTGCAAGAGAAAGTAACCTATGTAATTCTTATCTGTTGTTTTTCCTACATATTCTTTACATTTAGGTATAAGTTTTTTTAAATCTTCAGCGAGTGGGGCCTAAGTCACAAACTTTGCTATGCTTAGCTCTGAACTCACTTCATTAACCTCTGCAAGTTGCTTCACAGTTTCAGGCATACTGAAGAACATACCATGAAAAAAGAAAGTCTGGAGCCACCCCCTTTTCTCCCTAAATGATGCTAAACAACAACATGAGAGACTGTGGGACTAAAGGTCCAGCAAGCATGATATCCCATCTCTGGCAGCTGCCAAAAGCAGCTGCTGGGGAAGGATGCAAACCCAAGGCAAATACATGCAGCACTCAGCTGTTTCTCCCCTCCACTTCCCAGCTCACCACCATTTGAAGTTTTGAGGACTACTTAGTACCTGAAATTTCTACTGGTTCAGGAGTCTTTGGTGGATTGCTCTTCCATTGCAGCTTGTCTTTCTGGCCCTGAATATATCCACATCCCACTGTGCCAAGCAGCTCCACAGCTTTACTGAACTGCGCTCTTTACACTCTCAGACACACAGACTCAGGTGCTATATACTAACCATCCCTTTGGGTCAAACGTTGTTAAAAATAATTTTCTCTCCCAAACTTGTATAACACAAGTGAGGTATGATGCATTACAAAGTGTTTTTGGAACTTCACTTTAGAGTTATATATAAACCCTATTAAACAGCAAAAGAAATTATTATTCTGTTTCCTGATTTTACAATTGGATCTCGCAGATGGGAAAAGGCCAATTCCTTCTTCCTTTTTGCCTCTTCCCAGCCCAGCTTACCAAAAAAGCAGTGGACAGAAACTGTTCAGCTGAATAGCTGTAGCGCTTAGATCTATTCTGCCTGGAGATGGCAAGTCCCAACACTTGCTCACAGACAGCCGTGCAGACATGGGCTGGAAGCATGGGCTCAGGGAGCTGGTAGATGGGCTCTCCAGAGCCTGCAAGAAGCCAACTTGTAAATGCATGTGCTATGGAAGCAGCGTATCGTGCGGGCTTAGAGGGACCGTTCCCAGGCTGTCACGTGGATGAGCGGCAAAGCACACCAATGTGCTGAGAAGTCTTTCTGGGCAGCACAGATGTAGCATGCGGCTCTGGCTCTGCTTGCTCTGTCAAGGTTTAGGGTTCTCCACCTTACTGAGTAAACAGAGGCAGAATTAACCTTGCTGCAAAGTGAAAATACTAAGACATTATTGACTTTTTCCATCCGTATTTAGTTATTCTATAAAATACTTCAGCACCTAAAAGCATAATCATGGATGAAAACTACAGGCTGGGTAGCAGAAATCTTTATTGGAACCTTCAGCGCTAGTATATGTAATCTGTGCCATAAAATATAAAATATGGTATTTGGCCAGTAGCTTATAAACACATTAAATATTCTCTTGCTTCCCCCTCCTCCCCCCAGCAGATTCATAGGATAATCAAAGGATAATCAATTTCAGGTAATATTTATCTTATGCGCTACATATTCACAACTCAGCTTTTTCAAATCTCTTTTGCCCATAATTATTTCTTCTCTCTGTTGTATATAACACAAAAAGCTATTCACATGTGTCATAAAATTTGATATGCAATAGTTAACAACTATATTATTTTCAACTCCTACCGAGTCCACCCAAAAGCCGTATTATCCACTTTTACTAACAGCAGAATGAAACAGCACTGCAGAATTCAGATCAGGAGTTCAATTCTAGAACGCAATACTTCAAAAAGAAATAACAATCTCAATGCAATTGGTGGCAAACAAGCAGCAAAACAAGGGTCAAATTCTGGATGCAAGGCAAGCACCAGACAAATGAGCCTTCCTCACACCAGTACTGAGATGACAAAAGGATCGCAGGAGTAAGACCAGGGACTTACATTTGTTAGGAGTCAGGGGGATTTTCTCTAGTGTTTTTTTCTCTCCACAAACTATCATTCAGAATTATACAGAACTAAAGACATACTTCCATGCATATAAAACTAAGTGATCATCTGCGTCACCCTTTCAGATAATGACATCATACAGTCCTAAATGTCATCATAGGATCATGAAGGTCGATACTAAACGAGTGTGATTCTTTGTACCCGTTACTCCAATGGAAACCTGTTTCACAGTCTCATTCCTCTGATAATTATGCCACCTGCTAATTTCCATTTTAAATGTATTCATAAGTGGGATATGCCTACTGGTTGTATGTCAACATTACCTTTAAGCTTAAAGAACTCTTCCCCTACCAGTGTTTACCTTTCTGATCCATTTACAGAGACAATCATTTCCTTGCTCAGCTTTGTTTTGCCTGGCTAAACATGGTCAGTTTTTTCAGTTTCTTTCCATTACCACGAATCTCCACTCTCCCAATCACAAGGTTATCCTTCCCTGTGGAGGTTCTCCCCCCAAAAATTGGGGCAGAGGGAGCAAATTCAGAGAGAAAAGAACAGAGCTATAAAAGGCACCTGACATGCACATAGGGTGGATGTCTTTGTACCAGCTGCTCCCATTGTGCCTTACCAGTAAATGTAGATGTAGCCTAAGGCATCCAAACTTCATTTGAGATCACACTTCCTAGGTTACCAAGGTTTTCAGAGTGCTACTCTCTACAAAGCCCATTTCAGGTTACATAATTTCCACCATTCCCACAGCAAAAGGATGTCTAAGAGTTTAATTGAGGAAAGTCCTCAGATTCTGCTACAAAAGTCTAGATACTGTAAATGTCATCTTACCTTTTTATATCTTAGCCTGAGTACTGAGTCATTGAATACTACAGAGTAGAAGGCAACTACAAAATCCAAGCAGAAGAACAGAGCAGTTTATAGTCCAGGGATTTGGGAATAAGTCAGTTAAGTTAAACCTAGTATTACTTTAGTTCTTCCTTGGTTTTCTAATGGTCCTAATTATTAGAGTTGGAGTGGCTCTTGGGATCATATATAAATTTTTATTCTATACAGAACACTATGCAGTGGCACATTTATTACCATAAAAATAAGGCTGCAAGCAATTTAAAACAGTTCAAAGACAATTTGGAAGCAGCAATGGATAACTTTAACATGGAGATCTCCAGAAAGTTGGGAAGTTTGACCAAATGCTCCAAGATGCTGGAAAACATCAGTGCCTAAACCACAGTACTCAAGGAGTGCAAAAGCATTCCCCTCAGATAAAGAGACACACAATACTTTCTACCAATCTGACAGAGGATGAGTGAACAGTTTCCTTTGTATGCACCTGTTATCAGCTACAGCTAGGACAACAGATAAGATGGGCAAATTTTCTATTCTGGTACGGAACCATGTCTTGTAATTTCAACATTGCATTAACATCACTAATTGAGCAATTTCAATTTAGTTGATTTTTCTTCAACTCACACTTTTTTTGTCCTTCTCACAATATGATGGAACAGCTTTCCATTTTCTAATATTTTCTCCAGCAGCTTTTAAGAACATTTTTAGATGATAAAAGCAATTTAGCCAATAAATATAATCCCAACTTTTGCAAGTTTTCTGTGGGAGCATCATGTGTCTGGAAGAATGGAAAAATCATCTGCAAATAATTCAGAGACTTGGAACTTTGGTGGCACAGGAGAATGTTGTTTTAATGCATAATAAGAGAAAAGGTATTTTTAGCTAAGTCACTGTTTATTTCCCTGCATAAATTCAGTATTTACTAGTATGGGAAAGCACATGGTTTGGGATCACACCATATCTTAAACATTATGCACACAGAAATCAAGACTATAATGCACGCTTGCATGTAACAGTAAAAAAAATCTAGCGACATTAAATCAGCAACAATTATGGCCATTTGAAGGGAGATGTGAATAGTCCTACATACTATTTTCATGTTGCTAAATATAAATTCTGACAATTTAAGCTAAGAAAGAAAAATATTCTTTTAGAAACATCCAGGCAACTCTAGACATCAAATGATATCCACCAACGTAACAGAGAACAGATTACTCTTTTTTTTCTCTATGCTAGACATGAAGGGTCATCGTACAATGCAACATACATTTTAAAGGGACTGAAAAGACCCCTAAGAGTCTAATCTCCCAGTATATTTAGATGTATTGCTAAATTTGTCCTTTTTAATAGCAATTAAATTTGCAGGTCCTGATATATAGGTTTTGGCACCTGTTTAACCAGTAACTCATTGCATGAAATCAGGTCCTGCTAGGAACCCACCTCTTCCCCTATGTTTAAGAGTAGTATTATTAATTTAATAACACTACTCTGATTGCAAAGGTGATCTGAGGCTCCCCCATTGTCTGAAAAGTATTTTAGTGAAAGACTAAACCACACACAAATACACCACAAATACCACAGTCAAAAACCACATTTCCCTGAAAACGCGTTAGATATATATAAAGCAGGCTTACAAACATCTACACAAGCATCATGTTTTTTTCATCCTGAGTAACTTTTTTTGCATCACTTGTTTATTCTAACACTTCCCATAAATGAAAAACAGAATCCATAAGCACCGCTGATTATGTAAACAGAAATGTCAGATACTTAATGCATTGTAATGTAATTAATTAAACCATATGAATAATTTGCCTGTAGAAGGCCGTAACAACCATCTCATTGGATGTGCCTTAGTGTCCCAGTTCCTCCTCACTGTTTCTATTTTCTCTGCAGTAACAGCACAGCCACGTTTTACAGGAAACCAACTTGATTTCCCTCCCACATTTGTCAAAAGAACCAAACTCCTGCGGGCCCTTTGCTAGAATGGACAATTTCAGGAGCTATAGTGACAATGAATAAAGAGGTCAAAGTACTTGACTGGATTTATGGTACATTAAGAGACTGCCGCAGCCATGTTTGTGGAATTAGGGCAGCCATTTAACTCAGCTACAGGGTCCCAGATCCCAAGGTGAACATTTTGTGGTGAGTTGCAAAGTGTCTACAAAATATCTCTACAACCCGCATGCTGTAATCTTTCTCAGCTTGAGGACTTCTAATAGAGTTAGTGGTACAACACTAATAAGATGATGGTCTTATATGGTATGTACCTTGAGTCCCTTGAGAGCTTTTTACTTATCTGTAAGACATTCTTGGAAGCTTAATTTTTAAAACCTCCATCGTGGTAATGATTCCCCATGAACTATGATTCTATTATATATACACTCTGTAAGCTTTTAATATAGCAGTCTCCACATACATAGATTTTCTCAATGGAAAACAGATTTATTTTTAACTGTATGACTTTTCATACTGTAATTTGATAACTATAATGCCAATAGGTTAATCATATTGATGAAGTAGACCCAGAGAGACTGTATTTAACACCGCTTACCCTGTGGAAAAGTAACCTGATTTACTGGGAACCTTTTCACCTTTAGTGGCAAGGGAATAACTGCTAGTTTGGCCCTGTGTTCAAACATAATTCCATAGGCTGGCATGTAACCCAAAGGCAATATTACTACTGAAGGATTGATCTGAATTAACAAGCTTTAAAAAGGGGGAGGGGAAAGGCAGGAGAGAGACAGAGAGAATGTGTGCTATTGCAGGCTGTTACATACTTCGTATTTTTCTCTCTCTATAAAGTTAACTTCAAGTGTGTTATTCGGGTAAGTTATTTCTGTTATGGACTCAACATCATTGTTAGCGCCCTTCTACGTTTCCTGAAGTCACTTAATGGATATCAGTACAGATTTTTTTCTTTTTTTAAAGACAAATGAAATATTAGTGCATTCTTGTAGACTAACCATTTCCATTCCATTTCCAAAGGTGCAAGCAATTTGTTCTGTACTTTTGCCATCTTTACTTTTTCAGGTCTTGCAAAGGTAAAACTGAGACAGAAAAGGCAGCCTTCACTGCATCAGTCCACCAAGTCTCTCTGAATGCAATCCCGTATAGCACAAGTTGTCCTAAAGCCTGCACTTTTCCTACACTCGAACTACATGGTAACAGGGCCTGAAACAGCAGAAGAATACCAGTCACTGGTTTACAGGAGTACCACTAATGGAAACAACTGGTATGGAATGTCTGCCTCTCAGAAGCAAATCATCTTCCAAAATAAACTTACTTTTCATTACCTAAGCCACACGTGCTTTAGGATGCAGTCCAACTTTTCATCTTCATGCTAGTACAGCACTTAACACTGAATTTTCAGGCATCACCAAAATACTTCAAAATACTTGATTTTGTCAAATAATACTAAATAACCTGAAATGAAATCATAAGTCCATTCTAGACAAAAAGAAACAAATTACTTTTCTAGTAAAGCATCTGATTACTTAAAAAAAGAATGTAATTAAACTCTTTTTGTATCTCTTACCTGTCCCTTGTTAAAAAAACAAACAAACAAAAAAAAAACCCCATAATCAAACTAAAGAGAGCACACCACCTAGGAATTCCTGTTCAGAGATGAAGCAGTGGAGAGAAAAGGAGAACCTGCTAATACTAGTGAAAACTGGAACATAGATAGTGCAGTATCTGGAAAGCATTTGTACGGCAAATGACACGGCTGGCTACTCAGCACCACAGTGCTGTGATTTGCTCCAAGATTTTTAGAAGTAAGTAATTATACACCTGTCTTGTCCCATGCTGAACTCCATTTACCACAAGTTGCAATGCTGTAGTTAGGGATTTACTAAATATTCCAGGGGAGGGCAACCTGAATTGGTGCACACTAGGAATAAAAGTAGTTACCTTTTTTAAGCAGGTAAGCAAGCAATGGTTTGCAGTGCTGAAGGATGGCTAAATGCTGTAACATAAGTTTTGATTTACTTGCTTCTTTTATGCAGCCTTGAATTTCAGAGGGAGGCAATGGGCTTAATTTAGCCAAAGTAAGAGCACATGTTTGGGACTTTTGCAGCTGAGTTGTTTTCTCGGTCTGTAGAAAAAGACAGAGGAGCTGTGGGGGGCAGCATTGTCAAGTGCACCCACCAGTGCTATCAATGTAATTTTTATTTCAGCATAATTGAAATAAGACAATCATGACTCATTCAGTTACATATAAGATATTGAAAGGGGAACATAAATGCATAGAAATAGTAATAGTGTTTGAGATTCAGATGAAAGAGGAAAGCTGATCTACTGCCAATCCCTACGATAAAATCATAAATTTTGCAATATTTGACATTTTTTCAATAGCCTTAGTTATGGGAAACACATGAAAAGCTCTATTTTGTTCCATCTTTAGTAGCTTTGCAGATTTATTACGGAAATGCACTTGGAAAATGGGAGTCCTAAAAGTGAATGCAAGAAGGCAAATACTAGAATAAACAAGCAAATGTATTCATTTTTCCAAATTTTATTGTTTTTACTCCAGCCTTGTAGTTTTGAAAGGCCTCACTACTTCTGAATGTTTGGGTCTTGACAAACATTCTGTAGGTAAAGAAAACAAGACACCGGTAGATGTAACACCACTCAAGCCAACAAAACGCTTTTGAATGTGAATCAGCAGCTTAAGTATATGATAGGCCTGACCATGTATTTTGTATCCACTATAGCAAACACTATATGTACACATGGAAAAAACACCCTTGTCCCCAAAGAACTTACTACTAGCTAGCTGAATAACAACAGCCTAATAGGTTGATGCAACCAAAAAGGAAAAAAACAAAGCATTACCGAGACAGTCATGGATGGCATAAGCAGCTATGGTCACAGCAGGATTGTCAGGCACTAATTCTTTGGATGTTGAAATTTTACGCATGGAGTTTCATCAGCTATGTTTTAATCACAATCATATCCTCTTCCCTGTGTAATGATTCTGTAAAAATCTCACTACTAGCTGTATTTTAGGGGAAACACACTGGTTTATGTAAAACGTGTTTGAGAGTGGATTTTGATACCTCCAACTCAAACTGAGTTGAGCCCTTCATCAGAAGCTAATTCAGCGAAGAGAGTGCTATGTGTGTCTAGTGCCCTCAACATGCATGCACAATTAATTATTAGAAGTAATGAAGAACAGTGAATTATTTGTCTAATGAATTAAGGCTTTATTTTTGCTGAACTAGCCTAAAACATATGAATTCTGATTTTTTTTATGAACCAATTCAGAGGGTACAAGTATTCAATATGGCTTTCTGATAATTTTGAACTTCATGACAGACAGGCAATGATTACTTCACACCTTTACTATTTGGTCTGCAATTGTCCTCGTGAAACTCCCTAGTACTGCCTCTGTTCTTTGACCATATCAGTTCCCAAGACACAGAAAGCTTTAGGGCAAGCAGTGCATCCCAAGGGGAAGTGAGGCCATCACCAAAGAAAATATTACCTTGTTCAGATGCCTTAGCATGTACCTGAGTTTCTTTTCAAGTATTTTGGCTTAGTGGCATAGTTTTAGCCAGCAAACCCTGTCCATCCCCCAGGGCTACCTTACTCTTCTTCCCAAAGGGAACAGGCATACTGAGTCTGCAAGGCTGAAGATGAATTTCCTTGTCTCCTGAGAAGATTTTCTACATGAAGGGGCATAAGCTCTTTGTATTCTGCTGATTTTTTCTTAAAAAAGGAGTAACATCTGAGAAACAGGTTCAAGAAGAACCTGTGTTAAATGGGGGAGATAATTTCTGAAGTGATGTTATTTTCAAAGATCCTCAGCTGGAAAAGGTGGACTGGTAATTGCAAACCCAAAGGAGGAAAGAATAAAATCTGTTTTAGGATGAAAGGACAGAAATCTCCAGAGTCACCAGTTTTTAGAAATCTCTAGGGTCATCCTCCATGTCCAGTTCAAAAGGGACATTGACAGGAGGCTGATAAGTATAAGCTTTTGCTACTATTAAAGAATACGTGGCCAGGCAGGTCTGCACTTTACTGTCACTATTCATGATTCTCTAGACCTATAAGCCAAAGGAAAATACCTAAGCTCAATAGGAGGGAGGCTCACAGTGAAAAATTTGCAGGCGAAACTAAAAGACTATTGTTCATATAATTAATAATTGTTCATGAAAATATAAAAACCCAGAAACATACAACACAAAGTTACTTGTAGTACACTTTTTATGCTTTTTATGTTTAATTTGCTGTTTCTCTTGTGCTTGTGAAACTGCAAAATTAAAAAAAAAAAAAGAAAAAAAGAAGAAATGTGCTCTGTTAAATTGGGCCATCCCTGCTGTGCTGACAGATACCTCTCTCTATCGATTGTAGTAGTTGCTGATCTTTAATAGTGCTTGCCAAACTATTTACAGTGAAATTAAAAATACTGAAAGATGCAACCATTTTGGATCTTGTTGCAAGTTTATGAAAATGGTCCAATTTCAAAGACACAATGCCATTTTCTTCTTAACCCTCCCCCAAAATACCAAAAACCATGCAGAAATGAGCATACCTACAAGTCCCAGTACTGTTGTGTCTTGCAATGTGAAATATTCAGAGTTCTAAACTGCAAAAGTTCATTTGAATTCCAAATATTCTAACAGTTAATGCTAAGATTTTGAGGTTTTATTGTTTTTAAGATGAGAGAGCAGCCAGTTCATTCAAAATACGGTTTGTTGCATAAAACCTGTGACACAGTGCCCACTATATTCCATGACAGTCCACACAAAGAAAAAAACCCCCTACTTTTATAGGCACATTTGCCTCAGAGCACGTTACCTGGGAACAACGGAGGCACTACTCTCTTCTGGAGCACAGGCAAGTCTGCTTCCTTAGCTTGCCTGCTATATGACATGTAGCTTGTTTATTCATGATGCAGATATGTGGCATGGATACTCATCATCTGGTAGAGCAACTGTTTCAGGAAGGCTGGCAACCCTGCCAGCTGAGGTTAAGCTTAGAGTCCTGAATGTAAGGGAAGGACAAGAAGACAATGCTGCATCAGAATCTATTTATCAATGGCAGTTACTTTGCAGAATGGCCCAATGCTAGGGATTACTTTGCAAAGCCTACTACCAGTGGGGGACACCAAAGGGAAAAGGAGCAGGAGGAACTGATCTCTGTGAAGAAGGTATAGAGCCAGGGCAGAATAGCAGATGAAAAGATCACAATATAATTGATCTGAAACAAATTTGCTAGTATAAGCCAATACTGGAATGTAACTGAAGGAACAAGAAGTTAAACTCGCTCTGAATAAATTTCATCCTGTACTCCTGTCCTCTAAGCTTTGATTTGAGCCAAACAGCATACAGGCCTCAGTTTTGCACCATCTTCCCTCCACACCACAGATATGTATAGGCAGTTACATATAGTGTCCAGCTGGCCTCATGGCAAACACTGATGTGGTTTACTGGACCAGCCTGAGATCTGTATACTACATTTTATATAGCTGAAGAACTGAGCGCAACTAACAGAGGCGGCGAACAGATGCAGCAGTTTGCGCAGCAGTTCACGCAGAAGGGCACAAGAAGGCACCTTCATTTCCAATCCTAGTAGTGTACGCTTCCTCAGGTGTGGTCATGACATGCCGCAGAGCACACATTCCCCAGTAGCTGCTGTAGTCGCTGCATCAGCTGTGTCAGAGGCTTCGACCCAGACAGACCCTCTGACAGCAGATGCAGCTCTACAGGTCTCAGGCTGCAGGGAGTGCTTGGGGCCTCTCCGTGAGGCCTGGGCTGACAGTCAGCTCTACAGAAGGTGTGCTGTTGTTGATGAGTTGTGTCATCAGGTAAAGGAGTTATGGGAGGAAGTAAGCAGGCTGTACAGTGTCCGAGAAGATGAGCAAGAGAGAGACAGGGTGTTCTCAGAGACCATACAGCTCCAGGAGTCCCAACCCCCCACAGCAGTGAAGTTGCCGGAGGGCTCTGTGCTGTGTGAAATGGTACACCATAACACTGTAGTAGAAGGCTGGAAACTGGTCACTTCTTGTAGGAGGAGAAAGGCTCTTACTCCTCCTGAAGACTTGCAATTGAGGAACTGGTTTAGTGCCCTCCAGGCTGAGAATGAGCGGGGCATGGCTTCAACGGAAGCAATTGGGCCAACAGACCCTGTGCCATGCGGTAACATCCGGAAGAAGCGGCGAGTGATTGTTGTGGGTAACTCCCTGCTGCAGGGGACAGAGGCACCTATCTGCCAACCTGACCTCTTGTCTAGAGAGGTTTGTTGCCTGCCAGGGGCTCGAATATGAGATGTCATGGAAAGACTGCCAAGACTTGTCCACGTGTCAGACTATTACCCTCTGCTGCTCTTCCATGTGGGCACTAATGATACCAAAGGCAAACTGGAAACCATCAAATAGGATTTCAGAGCTCTGTGGATGGTGGTCAAGGGTCTGGGAGCCCAGTTCATTTTCTCCTCAATCCTGCCAGTGAGGGGGAAGGATGGGAGGAAGACTAGACAGATTTTCCAAGTTAACAACTAGCTGCACCACTGGTGTTGGCAACAGGGTTTTGGTTTCTACAACCATGGGACCCTGTTTGAAGACTGACAACTGATGGGGAGAGATGGGATCCACCTACCTGAGCAGGGCACGCGTGTCTTTGCCAAGAGGTTGGCAGCCTGGTAAGGAGGGCTTTAAACTAGGAAAGATGGGAGAAGGGAAGAGTTATGGAGAAAGGGTAGTCAGCAAAACATGGCTCAGGTCGGGATGCCTCCAGTGGGTGCATGCAAGCAGACAGGGAAGTGCGTATGGGACGTCTATGGAGGATCCTCTTGCACCCCTCCTGGCAAACCTGCATGCTTGATTATCTCTCTGAAATGCCTATATACCAATGCACACAGCATGGGCAATAAATGGGAAGAATTAGAGATCTATGTGCCATTGCAGGGCCATAATGTCATTGCAATTACAGAGACATAGTGGGATAGTTCACATGACTGGAATGCTGCCTTGGATGGCTACGTGCTTTTTAGGAAGGACAGGCCAGGAAGGTGAGATGTTGGAGTTGCTCTTTATGTGAGAGAGCAACTGGAACATATTGTGCTCTGCCTAAGGGTGGATGAACAGCGAGTTGAGAGCTTATAGGTAAGGACTAAAGGGCAGGCTAACATGGGTGACACTGTTGTGGGTGTTTACTACAGGCCACCTGAGCAGGAAGAGGAAGTTGATGAGGCCTTCTACAGACAGCTGGAAGTAGCCTCACGATCACAGGCCCCGGTTCTCATGTGGGACTTCAACCTCCCTGATATCTACTGGAAAGACAACACAGTGAGGCGCAAACGGTCCAAGAGGTTCCTGCAGAGCACTGATGATAACTTTTTGACACAGGGGTGGAGGAGCCAACAAGGAGAGGTGTGCTGCTGGACCTTGCACTAAGAAACAAAGAAGGACTGGTTGGAGATGTGAAGGTTGGGGGCAGCCTTGGCTGCAGTGACCATGAGATGGTGGAGCTCAGGATCCTGTGAGGAGGGAACAGGGCAATAAGTAGGATCGCAACCCTGGAGAGCAAACTTCGGCCTCTTCAGGGACCTGCTTGGAGGAATCCCATGGTTTAGGGCCCTAGAAGGAAGGGGGGTCCAAGAGAGCTGGTTAATATTCAAGGATCACTTCCTCCAAGCTCAAGATCGGTGCATCCCTATGAGTAAGAAGTCAAGCAAAGGGAGCAGAAGACCTGCATGGATAAGCAATAAGCTCCTGGTGAAACTCAAACAGAAGAAGGAAGTATACAGAATGCAGAAAGGGGGACACTTGGGAGGAACACAGGAACATTCTCAGAGTATGCAGGGATGCGATGAGGAAGGCTAAGGCCCATTTGGAATTAAATCTGGCAAGGGATGTCAAGGACAACAAGAAGGGCTTCTTCAAATACATCTGTAGCAAAAGGAAGACTAGGGAAAATGTGGGCCCGCTGCTGAATGGGGTAGGTGCCCTGGTGATGAAGGACAGAGAGAAGGCAGAGTTACTGAATACCTTTTTTTTACTTCAGTCTTTACTGCTAAGGCCAGCCCTCAGAAATCCCAGACCCTGGAGGCAAGAGAGAAAGTCTGGAGAAAGGAAGACTTTCCCTTGGTTGAGCAGCATCGGCTTAGCGATCATTCAGGCAAACCTGACACCCACAAATCCATGAGCCCCAAAGGGATGCACCCATGAGTGCTGAGGGAGCTGGTGGATGTTATTGCTAGGCCACTCTCAATCATCTTTGAAAGGTCCTGGAGAACAGGATTGGTGCCTGAGGGCTGGAAGAAAGCCAGTGTCACTCCAGCCTTCAAAAAGGGCAAGAAGGAGGACCCAGGAAACTGCAGGCCACTCAGCCTCACCCCCATCCCTGGAAAGATGATGGAACAGCTCATCCTGGATGTCATCTCTTAGCACGTGAAGGAAAAGAAGGTGATCAGGAATAGTCAGCATGGATTCACCAAGGGGAAATCACGCTTAACGAATCTGACAGCCTTCTCTGATGGAATGACTGGCTGGGTAGATGAAGGGAGAGCAGTGGATGTTGTCTACCTTGACTACAGCAAGGCTTTCGACACTGTCTCCCATACATCCTCATAGGTAAGCTCAGGGAGCATGGGTGAGATGAGTGGACAGTGAGGTGGACTGAGAACTGGCTGAATGGCAGAGTTCAGAGGGTTGTGATCAGCGGCGGAGGCGTGTAGTGAGTGGTGTCCCCCACGGGGTCAGTACTGGGTCCAGTCTTGTTCAACTTACTCATCAATGACCTGAATGGAGAGAGTGCCCCCTCAGCAAGTCTGCTGATGACACAAAACTGGCAGGAGTGGCTGATACACCAGAAGGCTGTGCTGCCATTCAGAGACCTGGACAGGCTGGAGTGTTGGGTGGAGAGAAACCTCATGAAGGTCAACAAAGGCAAGGGCAGGGTCCTGCACCTAGGGAGGAATAACCCCATGCACCACTACAGGTTGGGGGTTGACCTGCTGGAAAGCAGCTCTGCGGAGAAGGACCTGGGAGTCCTGGTGGACAACAAGTTGACCGGGAGCCAGCAATGTGCCCTTGTGGCCAAGAAGGCCAATGGTATCCTGGGGTGCATTAGAAAGAGTGTTGCCAGCAGGGTCGAGGGAGGTGATCCTCCCCCTCTTCTCAGCCCTGGTGAGGCGACATCCCAAGTATGGTGTCCAGTTCTGGGCTCCCCAGTACAAGAGAGGCATGGCACTACTGGAGAGAGTCCGGTGGAGGGCTACGAAGATGATTAGGGGACTGGAGCATCTCTCTCATGAGGAAAGGCTGAGAGAGCTGGGCCTGGTTAGCCTGGAGAAGAGAAGACTGAGAGGGGATCTTATCAATGGATACAAATATCTAAAGGGAGGGTGTCAAGAGGATGGGGCCAGTCTATCTTCAGTGGTGCCCAGCGACAGGACAGGAGGCAACGGGCACAAACTGAAACATAGGAAGTTCCCTCTGAACATGAGGAAAAGCCTCTTTACTGTGAGGGTGACAGAGCACTGGAACAGGTTGCCCTGAGAGGTTGTGGAGTCTCCTTCTCTGGAGATATTCAAAACCTGCCTGGACGTGATCCTGTGCAACGTGCTCTAGGTGACCCCGCTTGAGCAGGGGGGTTGGACTAGATAATCTCCAGAGGCCCCTTCCAACCTCAACCATTCTGTGATTCTGTGCGATCATAATGAATTCTGGAAAGCACCTCAGGTATTACAGCACTTGATAGTACAAGAAGAGAGACAGAATAAAGCAATGCCCAGGCTCAATGTATTTTTAACTTCCTCACTAGCTTATGGAGATGCAAGCCTGCTTACTGCCATGGCTGCTGTCGTGTCAGCTGGGGTTTCATTAAAACCCACACAGGCTGATGCAGCAATGATGGCCAGATCTTCTTGGCAACTTGGGTTGAAGGACAGGAACAGCAGTATTTTATCTTATCACCTTTGTTAGTTGGAGGCACTTTATTCCCACCAATAATAAAGGCACAGAAGGCAACAGTAACATTTAGTCAGGCAGCATACTACACAGGTACAACAGCCATCCATCTTGACACTTGGCAAATAAAACGCTTGTGCAAGAGACTCACTAAACACAAGCATATTCATGTTTCAATCTTTGTTCAATTATGTTTTTATTTTACTTATTATCAGTCACAGATGGCTCTTCAAAAGACTGTTGCCAATACCTGTAAACTTTTAGAACACATTTCTCAGGGATAATATTTACTGATAGCTCTTTTATCAGAAATGTCACTAGAATAAAATAATTTTCCACCACACGAGTTGGCTAAAATACAGGCATCATGACAGAAGCCAATAATTCAGTGTAAGATATTGATGGTCACACACGCCGCTTTCCATTCTGAAAAGCAGCATCATTCTGTGAGGTGCATGAACAGCCCATCTATCATCCCTAGCACATTAGGGATCCCTGCTATGTCACAGAATCTCTTTTTGATGTGCTATCACTGTTGTTGGCTACATGGCAAATTACTATATTTAGTGTATTGCCTAACCAAAGCAGCTGTTGCTGGTGTGAAAACTAGGATGCTGTTTCCCTCTCAGTCCTTGCTAGATTTCAAGCTAAATGTTTGGAGAACAGAAGCAGCAGAACAAAACAACTGCCCTGCATAACAACATGGGAACACGAACACAAAGTCACATAAGGACCCACATGACGTGTTCCGCAAGTTAACAGACACTTAATTGCCTTTTAATTTCCCACTCTGTTTTCAGGTGTATCCAACAGTGCAACTTGCAACATCTTATAAAGGCTTCTGGATACTTTGGAAGAGACAACTATGTTTATGAGCACACCGTTTTTATTCTGCTGTTCCCCTTACCTCTCCCTTTCTCCTCACTGCTAACTAGAGCTCTAGCTATCTGCTCATCTTTGATCTGTGTTCTGGCATCCTTTCACCAAACCACAATCATCAGTTTTTCTCACTTAAAAGAAGTGGCTACTTACTTATCTTAAATACTTAAATATGCTTATTTCAAAGGAAAGCATCTGTTCTGATTCAGGCAAAACAGTTCTGATTTGTAAGGACCTGTTTAGCTATCTTTGCCTTTACGTTCTTGTAAACACATGTATTGATCCCCTTCCTATTCTCTCCCCAAGCCTTACCCTTTCTAGCTCCTTGGCAGGTGCAACATCAGAGCTTCTGCCACTCATCTCTGGTCTGGCTGTTCTTCTAGTTCACCAAAAAAGCAGTATCCCTCTGCCAGGCACTGGAACAAAATACTGCTGCAGGAAAAAGCCAGTTCAGCATGGTGGAAAACTGTGGCCACAGAACACCAACAAGGGAAGAAGAGGCCTTAACCTTATTATACATATCTAACATGCATGTGTATTACTAATGAACTGGCATGTGTTTAGGCACAGCAGAGCTTCCTTCTTTCCCCTGTCTCAACAAGTCTCTCATTTCAGCCAGATCTAATTAAGGCAAATACATTTTTCCAGTGGCCAATTTCTGTTTCAGAAAAGGTAAGAGTTTTATCAAAGACCCATTTCTGAAGTAGGTGACATTATTCTCTTCTTGAAAACGCTACAGATAGTTTAGTGAAAGGTTAAGAACTTAAACAAAAAAAAAGGATTTAAATTTTAAAAATCTCCTATGACAAATTTCAGAAAACATTTTGTATTGAGTTATTAGAGGAAAAATATTTCTTCATTCAATCCTAATACAAACATCTTGTTCTTTATCTGTTTTCTGTCTGTTCTTTTCTGCTGTTGCTAAAAAAAATATTTGTATAGTGATTTTAAGATGTAGATTGCTCTTTATCTGCTGAATATTTCAGCTCATTAAATTCTCAGAGGAATAAAGCTAGGAACATATCCTTAATGTTTCTCTTCTTTACCCTTTTTGTACACTTTAATTTTGAAAAAAAAAAAAAAAAAGTGGCAGCCTACATTGTTCAAACTCTAAGTCTCATGGGAAAATCCCATGATTTCTTCCCTGGACAAATAGACGCTGTGCCAGCTTATGCAGTCATTAAGTTCAGTATGAAGAATGTGTTCCAGTGAACCTGTGCATTAGAAGCTGGAATACATTTCACATGTAGGTCTGCTGAAAACCGTACTATTGAGCACTTTGACTAGCACAAAGTGATGGATTGTCCATGAATGTCAGTTACATTCTCAAAACCTTCTAGGACATCAGAGATCAGAAAATAAATCCTAAATCACTGCAGCATTTATTTATTTACTACTTTTGCATTTAAATAATGGAAATGAGAAGGGGCAAGGTAACACAATCCTGATGATCTGTGCATCTGATGCACCCCCTACTCCAACTGAAGTCATCTAGAAGTTAAAGAGGCTTGGCACTTGATTAAATTGGACCCATAGTGAGAAAGGCACCAAATTACTGTTTCATCATTACTGACTCCCCAAAGAGTTGCATTATAGTACATGTAAGGCATGGCTGATTGCTTCTCTTAGTCAACAGTCAAGGAACATACGTATTATGAGGCAGAGTTTGCCATCTATTAGCAAGTTTGCAATCTTTTAGCAAGGCACAAGAATATGCAAGGTCTTTATTTTTTGGATGAGAAAGAATAGATATGAGGAACTCGCTCTTCTCCTTTCCCAAATAATTAACATATATTTGTTAGTTCCAATGGAAAGAGAGCTGACTAGAAATATCGCAAAACAGGTATTCAGTCACTGAGAGAATGACAGCTTAAGAGTTATTATTTCATTTATGCAGTTTTTCACATCATGGCACAGGTTTGTGTTTGTTTTCTCTCCCACCTACAGTGGCACTGAAAGAACAACTGAAAGACTGGACAGCTGGCCTGCAGGGGGGCCTGGGCTAGACTTTGCCTACCTGTATATAGTACAAGGTCACTCACTGTTGGTCAAGGAAGGAGAGTTAATTCAATGCTGAAAATCTCCCTTTCATTGCAAATAAAACCAACACCAAGAAAGCTCATGAAAGTCTTCTCAGAGGTTCTGTTTGCTTTTAACTCAGCACAAGGGGGCAGGGGGAAGACATTCACTGTTAAGCAATTGATAGTTAAGTCTCATCAGTTCTTTTTTTTTTTTTTTTTTTTTTTTTTTAAGGCTGGATGCTAGACACGTATGGCCCCAAACACCTTGTAATAACACCTGTAATGCAGAAACAAAAAAGTTCAAGCTAAAGAAGGGAACAGCTAAGGCAAAACAGAGTATTTGGCAGCCTGTGTCTTTGCTCCAGTGGTGCTGTGACCTTGGGGGTGATTTGCAGTGGTGCTTTGTTTCTGTTTTTGTTTTTTTTTGGGGGGGGGAGGGTAGTGTTACTTCTAAATGAGCAAGAAGTATGAAGCGTAAACTTCATGCAAGTAAAGTGTTTTCTGAGTTCAGAAGAGGAGATGAACATGCAGTAATTCAGATCTATGCAGCAGACAAAAGCTTGAAGATTACTCCTTTAGATACTTAATATTTCTTTCTCTCCTAATTTATTTCCCATTCCTCAGGCAGTTCTGTGCTCTGGGGTGGGAGCGCAGCATGGGGGACAGAAGGGGAAGGCCATAAGATGCATGCCAGCAAGCCTGTACACCACAGACTAGTATTTTTTGTCTTTTCAAGGGGAAATAGAAAAAATAAGGCTACATTCTGACCCAAGAGATACCAGCTGTCTGGAAGAAGGCATGAACACAATACAAGGCACAAGACACAAAGAAGTGGTTATGTATCTACCTCCTTCAGCTTTAGTTTTTCAAGCACTGTGTTCCTCATTTTAGTAGAGGAAAAATCAACTTATTTTAAGCTTGAAACCAAAGTTTCCTTCCTCTGACTCCACAGTCTAAACCACACATCTTTTAAATACACATTTTATTTCATTAGCCACATAGGTATCAGTTTCACATCCACTGACAGCAGATCTGTCATGTTATTTCTGTAGGGCTTATTTGCCTGACTGCAGTGCCATGCTAATACAGCTGCATGGTATGCCATGGCTGCTTCAAGTTCAGAAGCTTGCCTTCTTTGTATCTCAAGCATTTTTTCCCCTGCATGCAACAGTTGTGCTCTCCTTCCTCCTTTTATCCTTCTTGTGAAAATAGAGATAGTATTTTCTTACCTCACTCTTTTTTGTGGGGATAGTGTATCAAAGATTGTAGGCTGCTTATATTCTTTACCCTGTGCAAAATTAACACCCTGTGAGAAACTAACAGGGCAGCAAAATTATCATTTACACCGCTTTGTTTGCACGGATTCAGTAACATTTCAATCACTCATTTGCTGTTGTACAACAGGGAAAGAGAAAGAGACAGTTACTTATGTTGTTAGTTATCCCCTCCAAAACAACGTGCAATAGGAGGAAAAGGGTTTCCACAGCTGTGACTTTAGGAGCACAGCCTTACCCAGGCCATAACATTGCCAACGCTCATATTCCCTTATAACTGAGAGAGCAGAGGTCTGTCTGCATAGGGCTTTTTTGCCCATTCTGATCCTACATATATTCCTTATATCTTCTTAAGTCTTAATAACCTATAAGTAGGTCAGCTTTGACAACTGAGGGGTCGGAAGTCTTTCGTGTTTGCTAAATCCATTTCTCTTCCCCAAAAAGCAACATTTCTGGGCAATCAGACTTCTCATTTTTATATGCCCAGTAGTACTTGAACAACACTAGTATTTGGACTATTTCATCAATTTTGAAGCTTTTGCTCTATAATTTCTTTGGGAAAGGAAGGAACAGAGAAACAATGCATCCCCACATGAATATTTTTCATGTCATTATTTTTGTAACAGTACCTGCATAACAAACCCACTGGCGTGATAATATTATGATAGATGAAACACCACATGAGATAATAACACCCTACAAAATCTTCTGATACATGCAGAGTGTTGACGGCACTACTGTTACTGGATGTGTAGGAAGTGTCAGTATGTAAGTCATAAAATTTTTCCAGTTCTTGCACCTGCAATGCACAGACTCAAAGCACCAATTCAGAAAGTAGTGCCAGCCAGCAAATGGAAGCACAGTAAAAGAAATACAGAATCATGCTGAAGCTACACGTCATGCACAGCACAACCATACTACATGGGTTACACTGTAACGGTAATGGTCATGCTCTGAAGTCGTATGATACAAGAATTTTACTTCCAGAAATTCAGAACATACTTGACAGAACACCTGCTAAAGATTCAAGCTGCTCTTCCAGATCATTTCTATTAGGAGTTTTAAAGGATTTATTGAGCTGTTTTTCTTCTGCCTCTTTTCTCAGTTTACTTTATCCTACTGGCTATCTCCTGTCCAGAAACTATCATTTTCAAGAAAGGAAAGAGAGAAGGTCAGGGCAAGCGCTAAAGAAAACCTCCTACTTTTGCAAAGGCTGGAGACAGACCTTCCACTTATGCGACTGCAGTGATGCTAGCAAGAAGTGAGAAATCCTTAAAAACATCTCTAACGCAGACCAGGCTGCTGTGCCTAATTTCTTCAGAACCCTGTAGGCATGTTTTCCGAGGGAAAAAAGAACTGGGTCAACCTTGCACACCGTTTAGTTTGACTCCTTAAATGGTTATCCCTTTTCAAAGAAAGAGCTCTGACTGAGTTTTCTCAACAAATGCTTCATATGCTTTTCAGATAAGTGAATTTCTAGCAGTTTCCTCACCAATTTCCAATGATAATATTTCACAGCAGCTCCAAAGCATTTCCTGTCACTCTGAGAAGCACTCACAGGTATGAAGCTAAGAAGGATTATTTAAAACAGCATCGTTTCCTCTCAACCCATACATTCTTAGCCAATGATAGGAGACCAGGACTCAATTTTCTTTGGAAACAATGCAACAACATATTATTTCATGGAAAGCCTCTAAAAGAGAATAGTGTCCTTTTTTTTGTCATAGAAGCTATAAGATGAGTACAAAGGACAAAAATCTTTCCACACCCATGGAAATACAGGTTAAACTGCAGCACAGACTCTAGCAAGAGCTGGAGGTGAGAGGTTGCTTTTCTAGGAACTGCCATGGTACATTGACTCATTGTCCTACAATTTTGGCAATTCCTGGAATAAATGCATGGAGCACCCAGGCTGAAAAAATGGATGACTATGCAATATTTGTGAAGTCTTATCTGGATGAGGATGAGGTTGTAAAACTGGATATAATTTAGACAATTTGGTGAGGCCTAAATCCCAAGGCCTGAAGATTCAAGCCTGCACAGAATAGCAGCTACAGAGCAATGCTGATTCCTGATCGGTCCCCTAAGTGAAAGGGAGCAATACCCAGTGGCTGATCTGGGCTCTGCAGTATACAAAAGAGAGGATAAGAAGCACTCTAAGTGCTTGCTAGTTTGCCTCCTCTTTCTTACATAGGGAAACTGCACTGGTTCCACTATGCCTGTAACTTCCTGATGTAGCAGAGAGGAGAGGATCTATCCTGCAGGTCAGTAAAGGCCTGGACTGAGTATCAGACTAATTTAGCACTAATTTACACCTTATGAAATCCAGAGAATACAAGAAGAAAGGACTCCAAATGTACTGAGGGTATAAATATCAAGAGGACTGAACAACAACTATATTAGTATTCTTTATATATGCTAATTTTTCAGTAATTCTCCATTAGGGAAGGTAAAGAGGTAGGATCTAGTTAGATCTCTCTCCCTTGTGAAGGAAAAGCCAAAATAGCTTTAAATTAAACCACTTGAATTTAAGTTCTCTTCTCACACCCTT